>NC_137697.1:15235261-15312834 GCF_964034855.1 Anser brachyrhynchus | reverse complement strand
GCTGGAAATCTCCTTTACTGTGAGGCTTTTGTTTTGTTTTGTTCTGTTTTGTTTTTATTGTTTTCTTCTTATCTGTTAATCAGTTACTTACCCACAGATAAAATAAACTTTTTTTCCTGTAACAACTTAGTTTCTTTAATATTCTTCAACATAGAACCTTGACAAATCTTTTTTTTTTTTTTTACATATTTGGATTTTTACCTTGGGTTTTCATATGGACAAAATTTTTCTCCCTCAAGGAATTCTAGTAGGTTGCTGAGACATGACATTCAGTTCTATTGTTTTATGGCAGCTTTCATAAATTTTCAAGGTACAGAAGCCAGGCTTTATGGTCTATATCTTCAAGGACATTTCTCCATGATTTTTTAAAGTTTAGCATCATACTATTCATTTTTCTTCTTATTGAACTATGTTGAAGTAATATAAACATTTATATTATAGTTGCTTTATAATTCTTGTGTAAACATCATTTTTTCATGGCATTTTTTTGCTGTTCATTTTATCAATGTCTTCTAAAAGTTGTTTTTTTGTTGTTTATTTGTTAGTTTGTACTTTAATTCTGAATTGACAGTTCTCTAGATTCTCTCTTCCTGTAATGAGCAGCCTTTCTCCATGGTCAGCACCAGTAGAGATAGATAATCTGGCTTTTCTGTAGTGACACTGTTCTCTTGTATGTTCCTTTTGACCTCAGTTATCTATAGCCAAATAAACTCTGACTTTCCTCTCCCTCTAATTTTTATTTTTAAAGTAGCCTTAATGCCTCCTTATTTACATCTTTAAATGTGTTGCATGTAATGCTCAGCAACTCCTTCTCATTCATGGGAATTGTGCCTTCATAGTGTGTTGTCTTATTCTTTATATTCCTTCCAGCAAGTTTCTGAAATACTTCCTCTAATTCATATTCCTTGGTCTTTGTTTTGAATTTGTTCTTAATCGTTACAGAAACTTTGTATATCTGTGCATACGTATAAAACTGCATGTTCTACATATTTACGTTATGGAGTGCAAGGTCTTTTTACTGTGGCAAAAATCAATACGACTTAAAGGATGAGATAGTTATGTATCAAGGCTAAATTATTAGAATCAGGTATGTTAAGCTTGTTAAACACACCACACATCAAAGAAGTAATGATTAAATATTATAGGATAATTTCTTCTCAGACAAATTATCACAAGATATCTCACAGTGGCATCACTGAGCTATGAGCAAAAGTGTCCATAAGTAAAACATCAAACTCTCATTATCACTGACTTTGCCATTGAAACATGTCATACAAAAATATGCAGATATCTTAAATAGAGATTAAATGATATTCAAATTACAGTAACCCAAAGCAATGCAATCATCTTAATATTGCTGGGTTTATATATCTTCTCAAGATTAGAAAGGACACTTTCAATGTGCTTTTCATCTTTACTTTTTTTAATTCCTTGCCAAATCATTTTCTTTCATCACTCATGCACAGTGCATCATCATTATATTTGCACAAGAGTGAAAGGCTAATCTTCTTCTCCAAAAGCTATTGAACTGTCATAAAATGCTTGGCTATTGTCATGTTTTTATTGGCGAATGTTGTAAAAAATATTTTTTTCCAGAAATTCATGAATCCTATAATACACATTTGAAACCAGAGAAACTAATAGTCATGAAATTAAAGACTGCACAAAATCATATCAAGAAGGCAGCAAAAGTGAATGGGTGCACATCACTAGAGTGTGTGCGTGGTTGCAGGGTGGTTAGTTGCATGTTCTTTGCACAGCATGTCTGATTTATCATCTGGGACAACTGGCCTGAATCCAGAGACGCCTCCTTCCTTCATGAGGTAGTGAATGAAGACCTAAAAACTTCTTGGTGTCTTTAGCTTCAAAACAGCTTACATCTTCCCTGTAGTTGCATGGAAGGACTAAGCTGACTGTGAGATGCTTGAGCAGGCGGTCCGTCAGGCCTGCTTATTTACAGTGTCAGGCATGGGTTAGGGGGCTGCCTGTGATGGCAACAGTAATTCCATTAAAGACAGCCTCTGTCAAACAGTCATTTCAGCAGAGCCCTTACCCAAAAGTTGCCAACATGCAGTATGTCCACCAGGTGTATGGCCCTACATGCTTTTTTCCATACAGACACTCATCTAGGTGATGCCTATGCAGTGTATTTATGCCTGAGCTTAATCCTACTGCCACTTCTGAAGCAAAGGGTACTTGCAGGCAGGCTGAAGCATTTAGGATGAAGTGCAGCTATCAGGAATTGGAACACTCACACTCTACTGAGTTTAGAATAAAGTCTGTCTAGAGAACACACACTGTTATTCATGCTGAACAGGTTTACCCAGCTATGTAGAGATGGGTTGCTGTCAGCACTTCCCAATGCATTCCCAGTGTAGAAGTATTCTTACCTTTTGAACTTGCAAAGTACCTGAGCACAGCTTACCCATTAAAATAAAACATATGGCATACCAATACATTTATTTTTTTAATTAGCTTTCCTTCTATCTCCACTTCTAATACTGACATATCTTGAATGGGGTTTTTGTTATTACTATTGACTTTAGTCTTTTGAAATGTTGCTGAGTGGTGTACCACAAGGGTGGAGGTGGAATTAGATTCAGCAGCACTCATGACATCATCTGTTTGGTATGTTACTTCCTTTCACTCTGATGTTGGAAAGATCACACCCAGCCTTCACATTCCTCTTCAACACGTTGTGTCAAGGAAAGGGGAGAGAGGAAGCTGCACCACATACCACTGGATATCAGAAAGGAAGGTCTTAATTAGGACGTCAGGATGTAATTTCTACAAAAATCAGCCCTTCCTTTTCTCAGTTCCAAGTCCAGCTGCTGTAATC
The DNA here is from genome assembly GCF_964034855.1 of Anser brachyrhynchus. Taxonomy (NCBI): domain Eukaryota; kingdom Metazoa; phylum Chordata; class Aves; order Anseriformes; family Anatidae; genus Anser; species Anser brachyrhynchus. The sequence goes on along the minus strand of NC_137697.1, from coordinate 15,309,995 downwards.
ATTTCAACAGCATTGTCCTAAGGAGTGAGGATTCAAAAGATAATATACTCTGGGGTTATTTAATGCATTTGGCTTACATCTGAAAGGGATGCTGAGTTCTTAAACTTAGCAGCAATAATAAATCCCTAAGAATGAAAAGGTATTGGAAGCTATTGGAAGTGAAATAATGGAGTTTGTTTTGGCTTACATTTCAGAGAGGGGTGAAGTGATTAAAACAGATGACATACCAGAATATGCAAAGTAACATGTTCAGTGTCATAGAACAGCAGCAGTAGTAGTAGAACACCAACTGAAATGAAGAACTTACTGTTATTTGAAAGAAGAACTTACTGCTATTTTCTTATTCATAATTTTGAGAAATATACATTGTTCTGTTATTCAGCATTGTAAAGAACAAGAAGGCAAAAGGCCATGAAATGCACAATCATAGTCATGAATTTGCAATCTTTTTGCTTAAGTAATTCTTAAAACTTTAAAAATAATTCTCGATCAGATTTTGAAGTGACTCATATGTAAAACAATGCTTGTATTTCTGTGACTCATGAAAATTTTCTTTAAACAGATTCATTCAACTTAGAAAGGAATGCACAAAAAATCCATTTTAGTATGCCTATAAGCCTACATGAGAATTTAATAATTCAACATTAGTAAAGCATTTATAGTACTTTACCCATAAGGAAAAAAAAAAAATTGCTTAGTCTCAGTCAAACAATTTTTTTCTCAAAACTTCATTTTATTTTTTCTGTTATTTGATGACTTAGAAACTATTAGAGTTTCGCTGAAAAATTATAGTAAGCATCTCTCATTCTTAAACAAAATAAGGTAGCTCTAACTTCTATGCAATGCTTGAACATTTCTAACCTGTAGTCCTGTTCTTGCAGTTGGATTAGACGATCTTTGAATGTTTCTTCCAACTGAGATATTTCATAGTATTGTATTGCATTCTATTCTGTTCTGCTGCCCACCTCTTTTTATTGCTTGATGTTTGTGACACAAGCAGAAAATGAATGGTGACCAGTCATCTCAGTGGGTTTAGAATGGATTCTGTGCAATGATTAAAACAGAACACACCTCTTTGTCTTGCTTGCTGCTATTTTACAGTGCCCATCTCCAGTGACAGGTCTGTGTCTGTGAATTTGGGAACACGAATATACCCTCAAAAGCTAGACAAAATGTCACACTGAGAAGTGCAAGGTTAGGACGCCATGCCACAACATTTTCCAGGAGAACTGATGGATATGTCCATACCATGGATTTCCAGAAATGAATTAATGGAAAGATATATATATAATGAAGGTAATCACTGAGTTACCTAGCCATTATTCTCCATCAGAGCACCTTCAGTCAGCCTGTAGAATATTTCATTTTCCCACACGTTTGGACTTAACAGAGGAAAAGCCACCGGGACTATGGTTATTGCTTTGTTTTAAAATGGTTCAGTTCTCAGGGCCTGATGCTTATTTACTTACACAATAAATAAATAAATAAATAAATAAATAAATAAATAAAAATAAAAAATAAACAGGAGTAAGTATCACTTACTCCAACATTACAGACATTTCACCTTCAGGAGGGAGGATGGCATAGATTGGCCTTATGTGAATAAGTATTAGGTATCACAGAAGCAGTGAAACTTTTGAAAACTTGGCTCCATTCAAACCAAAATCTTATGGAATAATAATAATTAAAAAAAAAAAAAAAAGCCAATGTTCTCTCCAGTATCTTTAGAGCTTAGTAGAGAAACTCACTGTTCCATCAACTCAAAGAAAACAAGTTATCCCACATTTTGATTCCTTATCTTTCCACAGATGCTTTGAATAATAAATGTAGTCATTATCACAAACAGTTCTGATCTACTTATTTAAATCAGATCCTGTAAGATCTAAACCATTACAAAATGTGGTCTTTCCAGTGATATTTTTGGAGTATGGATATTTTTCTAAAAATTTCTGTCTCTCTTCAAAAATACCATGCAGCAACCAGGGGCAAAAAGGAGTATTGCGTGTGGAAAGACAGTTGTGTGTTTCCATGTTTGTTTCAGCCAAAAAAAAAAAAAAAAAAAGCTAGGCAAGTGTAAACAAGAGCAGAGACAATAAGAGAAATTATGCTTTTGTGTGAGAAAGAAAACTGGCAGACTACCTAGTCACTGCAAATACACAAGTATTATGGAAGTTACTGCACAGTTTTCTCTGTTGCTGACAAAATAGATATGTCTATGACTACAGAAAATATATATTTTTTTAATACTGGAATTACATGATCGCATGAATTACATAAGGGATGACAAATACATTTCAGTAACTACAAATGCATAATTTCCTAACTCTGGCTTCTATATACACCTGCCAAATGTGGGTAGACACAACTACAGTCTTGCATAAAATACAGATATTCAAATTGTTCTCCAGGTTCTCAGTAAGGGAAAAAATTCAAACAGTGATAGAGCTCATTTTTATTGATGCTAGAAAATCAAGTTCAAATACTGAAGGAGATCATACAAATTCAATTTTGTTTATGGCCTCAGCCAATTCCTGATCTTAATATTACTGTGGGCTAGAACAATCTCTCAATTCAGAAGTTTAGGGCTGTGTCTCGGTGCTCTTTCTTCATAATTACACCCTTTTTGTTTTTCACCTACTGTGCCTGCAAGTTAATCTACTCCAAAAACTAGGTTCTGTATCAAGGGCAAAGATCATTTACCAAACCTCTCTGAAAGGGTGAGTACTAATATTGAATCTGAGAATCTACCAAAATTTAAAACATTTCAGGTGATTGTTTATATTCCACAGCCATCTACTCACAGAATGAAACACTTCAACACCACAGTAACTCTTCTTTATACAAAGAAGCTAAGTAAGTAGCGTTCTACATTTTAAGTATCATGTAAAGCTGGCTTTCTTCCCTAAATTCAAGACTGCAGCCATGCAGTTTCCCTGATTCTAAAGCTTTGGCTGAAATGTCCTCCACAGCTGTTCTAAACACAAGATAGCACCAAGTTTACCACGAAGTTTTGCAGCTGAATGAGGTCTTCTACTTCAACACTAAAACTGGAAACAAATTATGTTCCACCAACAGATGGAAAGGATGTAGAGTCAAAACCTAATCTCAAAACTGTGTTGAGCCTTTCTTCTGCAGCAGAGCACACCCAACCTATTATGAAATAATGATGCTATTGAACACAATCCACTTAACTGTCTTCTTTATACTACACAGGAGAGAACTGAAATACAAAAGAAACAGAGTTGAAATCCCACCTAGATGAGGATCAGGTTCTTCTGTCTCCCAAAAGTTATTTCTTTGCTAAAGAGAAAAGAGGTTTCTTGAATGGAGTTGGTAGACGTGTTAAATCCCATGTGTACAAGGGTGTGCAGGATGCTTCAGGGTACTCAAGAAAATCAACACGAACTGAAACCTGACTGTACCTACTCTAGCTTCATCAGTGCCAAAATTACCCTTGGCTTGCTCCTTTATAGTCTCACAAGTTAGTAATTTCTGAGAAAAAAAAAAAAAAAAAAAAAAGTAGCAACTTTACAGCCATACATGTCTGAAATTTTGATCTCTCACAATAGTTACTCCAAACAACAGAGAAATACCGTATTCAGAAAGTGGTGGCAACAGCTGTTCCAGCTCTTCACAATAGTGTGGGTTGGTGACTACTTAACTGCCAGTCATGAGACACAGACACAAGTGCAAATCTGAATGGTCACTGGGGTGAAGAAATGAAGGTAAACTGTCTACCAGGCCACTTTCTGTAGTCTTCTTTGCAGTGCTCACTCGTAACCAGTAGGAGGCAGCTCCAGCAGAAGGGCAGGAAGCAATATGGCTCCAGAAGTTTAATGTTCTCTCTCTGCCCTCCTTCCCTTCCTCCCCACTATGCATGCATGCAAGCATGCGCGTGCGCACACACACACACACATACACACACATTACTCCCTGAGGGGAGACAGACTGTACTTTTTTGCCTATATGAGTTGCAGCTCACTCAGTTTTTACCTCCAAAAAACTAGGTGGTGTATTGCAGATCCCAGGTCCCAAGATACTGTACACTTCACTGGAAGCACAATGATTCCTGAGTTTCATCCATGTGTTCTCTAGCACAGAGGACAGGCTATATAACAGAGTATGTGAAAATTCCTCTTGGAAAGACAGCTCATAAGTGAGCCCACTTCTTTTCCATCACCAAAACTACCAAAGTGATGCTATTCAGCATGTCATACCAAACCTTAACCTACAATTCAAGAGGAGGTTTGGAAGCTGATGAAACTTTAAGCACAACTTATAGCAAGACCTGCTGGTGATTACATAGAAACTTTATGGACATTAATGGTGGAAAATATCCTGAAGATGTTTCTATTCATCTTTATTAAAGCACAACAGACAGAAATGGATCATTGGCTGCTTTTTCCATTTGCCTAGGTCTTGTTTATTTTTTAGGCTCTGTTAAAAATACTTGGAACCAGCTGGAGCTGGAGATAATACGGAGATCTAGATCTATCTTAACCAGCCGAACAATTCCTGCAGAATAATATACTACCCACAGATAACAATAAAGAATAAAAAGAGAAAAAAACGAAGATGTTACCTGAAGCTTGTACCATCACTTAAAAACACTCAGAATGGGAAATAATACAGGACCATTTCTACCTACCTGTTTACTATCCCTCATGTGCCTTGCTTTTCCTAGAGCCTGAAGAATCCTGTGTGAACGTAAAGATACCTCACAAACAGGACGTAAGGATTACACAGCAAATGGAATCAAACAAAAACTGAAAGGGCTTTATTGATGAATAATGTCATCTACTTGCCTACATACCCCTTCCCAGAAAAATTCTCCATAAATACCAAAAATGGACAGCAAACCTTGGCCTATGGTAGGAGTGAGCTGTTCATGTCTTGAGGACAGCCTGAGGGATGCTCCTGCAGATAATCCAGATGTCTGGATTCTGTCCGTAAGCAGATACTTGGAGTTCTCTAGGGCTTGCAGGATGTTTGCTGTTGCCAGTTTAACAAATACACTTACAGCTATTTCCCTAAGAAGACTATTTAGCAGTTATACTGCCAGCTGTGTTTTGACACACTTTGGGTTTGGGGGGTTTTCTCTGTGTTTTTCTATAAGAGGCTATGAAATGGTCAAAAATTATATCCTTTCCTTTAAAAAAGTAATTATGTCACTTTAAAGTTTTAATCAGACAATTTTTATTTCTATATGAGGGACTCCTTTTACTTTAGAACTCAGACATGGCATAATGATTTCAATCAGCTGCAGAGTTTTGAGGCCGAGAGGCAGGATTACGTTTTGGTTTTACCTTTTTCTCTTTTGGAGGAAAGAGATTTAGAATTAATGAATCAGTCTCCATAAAAAACAACAACAACAAAAAAAACTATAGCAAAAACATTGATCCAATACTCATTAGTGTGGTTCAAAAAGCAGACAAGAGCAGACTGAAGTACTCAGAGGCCCATCTCTTCTGGGTTCAGCCTCCTTTTATCAAAGAACTACATTTTGGATACTGTTAAATGCAAAATGAGTTGTGTTCAAGATAAAAGATTCTCATATTGAAAAACTAATTTAATTTAAAATTACATCACAAAGACCAGGGTCCACCTTGTATCCCACATACAAATGTTGTCAGACTATCTGAGTTATTACGTAGCTTAGGGATCTCTTCAAGTCTCTGAGAATATCTCTTCAGATGCAATTATTATTCGTTCCTTGTTTCAGAAATTATTTTCTATCAACCTACTCCATCACAGTTTGCAGAAGTTTTTGGCCATAATTTTTTTCTTTTTTCTGGTCACATCAAGTTTCTTCATAGTCCAGATAATAGACCTCTACCATCTCACGGATGTAAAAGTGCATTCTTTGTCCCAGGAACGTGAGGCTTGACAAGTCATGTATTCTGGTTAGAGTTCTACAGCTCTATTTCAAAAACATCTTGATCATTATACCAATAAACTCCAATAAAGTATAATAACCAATAAAGTATGATAAGGCTAATATAAAATATCAAAATACATTTCAGCTTAGAAAACAAAACAGGATTCCACTTTGTAAATGCGGGGGAGAGGGTTTTATGTTTCATGCAAAATTTATTTTCTCAGCATATTTGAACTCATTTATCTATTCTTCTGGACTCAGGGTGGAGTCATTGTGAAGCTTTTGGCATAAACATTTTCTCTTTATCACAAACGGTGGGACAACACTATTTGTAAAACAATTTCAAAGGGAAAAAAATCTTCATATAAGAGAAGCTGATTTATTGATAGGCTTAGGTAGTTTCTTATCAAACCTGTGTTTGAGGTTTAGCTATCAGTTTCATTTATGTTGCTGACTTCAAAAGAAGGATTTGCTGCATGAAAATATTGATTAATTCCCCCCACTCTCTGTCCTCCCCCGCCAAAGCTTTTTCCTCAAATGCACAAATGCATCAGCTGTGAATGACTATAATCTCTGTCAGACAGCAAAATACATACTAAACAGGAAACTCAAAATGAGTGAATTGCAAGACTGTAACTGAAGATGAAAGGCCAAAATGGCAAGTGCATGTATGAAGCTGAAAATCACAAATATCACCTTGATGGAGAGGTTTTGTTAGGTCTCAGAAGTTCTTTGTACGCTCATGTCTCTTCGAAGGAGTTGTTGAAGCATTGAAGGGGAGTATCTTCCTCTTGTCCATTTGTTCAGAGACCAATTCTTACAAAGCAGTCCAGCTCCATGTTAGTTTAGGTTATGCCTAGTCAGTACTGTGCACCATGAACTTCTGCATAAGCTACTGTCCCCTTCACACATACCCATAACATCCAAGAAGAACACCTTCAACCAAAACAGAATGAGCCAAACAGAAAACCAAACCAACAAAATGACAAACAAAAAAAAAAATCACAAACACATAAACATTAACTAAGTTAAATGCCAACAGTCTTATAGATGATAGAGCATACTGGCATAAAGATTTTTTAAAAAATCAAGGCAACTGACAGGCAACAAAATAAGTAGTGTTTCCAGTAGAACAGCAAGGCAAAACTTACATTTTTATACTCTTAAATATTCATCAAATATTAAACGTGTAAATAAGAGAACCAGAAAAAAAAAATCCTAAGAATACGTGAGACCTCAGAAAGTCTACCAATCTACCAAGGGAAATGAAGATCACAAGATAAAAGATATCAGTGCCGTTTGGCTAGCCATAACTCAAATAATTCCCTTAGTGTGTCACCACACCTGTAAAATAAACAGTATCAAACACACACACTAACATAACTGAGGAGAAGAAAATAATGCATATAGGCAAACTCCCTTTTTCTTTATGGTTTTCCCTCACCACTAAGGCAGATGTGCTAATACTTAAGAAAACCTGCAGAATTTTCATTACAGAATGACCCTGACCAAACTGCAGCATCAACTCAGCTTGTTCAGAGCTGAGCAACACAATTTTCATTGCTTCTTAACTCACAAAACAAAGAGGAGACTGAAAAGCATGGCATAAATTTTGTAGGAGGGAGAGATGGAGATATCCAAGCTCAAACAAAAAACCTTTATGTAGTTTGTGTAGATATGAGGAATACTTCATTTTTAAATTCTCCCTCTTCTTGTTCCAGAAAACCTATTTTATGTGGGATTACAATCCCACATGGGTAAGAACTAGGCCTTTCCTAGCTAAAATGGGAATTTCTGCTGGACTTCCATAAAATAATGTTGCACCTTAGTGTTAACTGAAGTTCTGAAGGCTGAAGACAAAGGAGGAAAAAGGATTGAGACTTCTTGTTTTTATTCTTTAATTGTCACTTAATTGGGTTTTGTGGGGAGAGAGGAATAAAGGGAATCATTATCAGAGATCTGTTCCTGAGAAAAATAAATGTTTTGCTTTTCCCAGTCCTCAATTCTGCTGGCCACCTTACCCCTAGCTTGGGGTTTCCTTGCAAATTATGGTCTTAAATGCAACTGGGCTGAAAATTCATTTTTAACATTAGTGAATATATTTCATATTTGCCATTTTGGTTTATGCTCTTCTCTTACTGAAGTAAAAGGGATAGGGAGATATGGCAACAAGAAAGAAATATAACCTTGCTGCAAACAAATGGAAAAAATACTAATCTATTTTCATACTATGAGTTACACAATATAGTTTAGACAACTCTGTCTTTTTTATTTTTCACCCCAGAAATACTTGTCTCACATTTACATAGCTTCCAAGACTAGATTTCCCAATGCACACATTTCCTCAGGAATGGTAACAGATGAAGTTTTATTCCCTCTTTACATTAAGCCTGCATTATATTTTCCTGTCAGGCTTGTCAGTGTATATGACTGCTGCCCTCTTGCACTCCAACTTAATTTCCCTAGGAGAATCTGATAATCACTTCATTCCTGGGAAGATGCAAGGGAAAGACTTTGATGCACACAAAACAAGAATTGCTCCTTCACTGTAAACATAATCAGGATGAACGCACATGTGGGACGTGCAGACAACGAAAACACTTTCAAATGAATCCAAATAATTTAACATGTGAGATCTACTCTAATAGCTGACTGAAGCAGCACTGGCAGATATCCTATAAACCAGGTAAGGTTGCCAGCAGGGTCTAGTGAGAGCCTTCCTGCTAAGTGTTTGTTATTGGTACCTTTAGCTGAAACTGATTTAAGCAATAAGTAAGGTTTAAAAGGCTTACCTAAAATAATAAGTTTAAGAGCAAGTAGCAAAAAGTGTGGCCATATTCAAGCAATGATAACAATAGCAAAACCTTGAATGACCTTCTGGAGAAGTTTCTGAATTCCAAGGGCCTAAAGTCAGTATATAATCTCATGTATATGACGTGAGATTGCCTTAAAATGAGCCATGTTCCAAGCACACCCATCACAGGTCATGGCCTTAGACTGAATCATGAGGAGCTTTAATTCCGTGTGTCATTAGCTTTATATCAGCTGGCTGAAATTCCAGTGGCCAATCTGGTACTGGTCCTCTACTTCCTCTGTGTACTGAAGAGTGAGGGGTGGAAGTTCAGCTTCACAGGCAAGCACATCGTAACTTCTGAAGGTCTTACTTTGCAAATTAAACACCACAGTTTTCAAAAATGCAATTACTTTTATGCTTTATGTAAAAGGTTATGATTCCATATTAAAGCTTACCTGTTGGCAGAAGGAAGACAAGTTATTTCAAATCTTTCAAGGGGTACCGTTTCTTTTATGCTCTGGCACTGACTACTACCACTGAGAGCCTGGACTGCTCTCAATGGACCACAGAAATAAGCCAGAGAAACAAATTCTGTTCTCATGAAGGCAGAAATTTTCAGGTCTGAGAAAAGCTAAAAATGGGACAAGACGTCTCATCTGTGTCACATAAATCCAGCTTTCATATAGAAAATGGTAAAAACAGTTGATTCACCCACCCCTTTAAAATCCCTTCAGTTGCCATCATCAATTGGCAGCCTCTCCTGATTACATACAAACCTACCCCTGGAGCTGGCAGGGCCCTTATTACCATTGCTATAAAGGGTTTTTCTTCCTGCGTGTCTTTCCTTTGCATTTTATCATTTTCTTCAGTGGACCCATAGCTACCACAGGGACATCAGACAACAGCAGCATCAGTAGACAATCTCTAGGCCATTCCTGTAAATTTAATTCTCATCAGAGACCTTTCTTGGTTTCGTTTCCTACACAACAGCTGTGCTGGAAGTATAATTCCAAAACTGCGTATATTGCGTTATCCAGTAAACACATTTCTGGGGAGATTAGTTGAAAGGCATCTCGGTGTTCTGCCACCCACACCCTGCAACCACAGAGTAATTTCAGTTCAGATAAAGTGCCTACTTTTTTTTTTTTTTTTTTTTTTTTTGAAACAGCAAGGAGAGCTTCGATTAATTTAACAAAAAGCTCCAACTCATGTAGAAACTAAGGAAATTGGCACCAGGCACATTTTGCAAACAATTAACACATTAAGCCCTTTGGCTCTATTTTCTCTTGTTATTGTTAGCAGCTGGTATTTCCACAAGTGCTGATACGGTTAGCATCATAGACAGAGTGAACAACAGGTTTCTCTAGCAGGTAGTAACTGGAAGCAAATTATGCATGTACTGGCCAGGCCAGCTAGAAAACCTGTCTAGCTGAAAGTCATGCAATGTCTATCACTCTGTCTTCATTAAATTCTCTTTTGCAAAAATCTCCTATTACAATGAAGTCCACCAATACATCAGTCACAATAATGCTTTCATGCTCTCATTAAATAACTTTAAACATTCACTTAAAAAAGAGCTGTGCCCTGAATTTTTCAGGAAACTACTTGTCTGATTTTTTTAAGGGTGTAGACCATTATGTTCTCAATATTTAACAAATGCAAGAGAACAGAAAAATGATCTGAATAAAGATCTTCCATTTTTACACTTAAGTAAACTCACCTACCATCTGCTTTGACAGAAAAAAGAAGTTTTCTTGGTTTTGTTCTGGTTTTGTTCTTTTTTTTGTTTTTTGTTGTTGTTTGTTTGTTTGTTTTTAAATCTGGAATGAATGTTAGTACAAGACAAACTAGGGGGAATTACTTTAAATATAATAATCTTTTTTAAAAATGCTCAGTTAAACCATGGTAAATAGTATTTAATATAAGGTGATCTTATATTGATCTTTAAATACTTCTTTGGTGAGCATATTGTAATTTCCATATTGTTTTTAATACTGAAATATATTAATTTCTAACAACACATGTTGCCTCACATTGTAGGCTACTCACAAATTACTCACAGGTAGTCTGGAATTACTTCTCTTATATGCTGGTCTCGAATAGATAGAAGCCAGTGTTTCTCTCTTACTGGACGTAACGATGTATTAGGTATGCAAGCCTCTGGAGAGGAAAGGTAGGTGCATTAACGTTGACAGAACTACTTCTTCCCATTCCAGGATATGGTAATGTTTCACAGAAAAGGATGTGCCCACCATACCCTCTCATCCACATGTATAAAGGGAAGTAAATTAAAACCGATATTCCCAAAAGTCAACCACAAGCATAATGACAGGTTGTAAAAGCTACCTGTAAACACACAAATAAAAAAGCCAGAGTCATCACAGTATATTGCAGCTCCTCCTATTTGGCTGGCCATCAGCTTCTCCTGATGCACAAGCTAATCTAGCTATGAAAAACAACTTTCTGCACATGAAGGGTGACACCAGTTAACAAGCCAGTTTACACCATTTCTGGCCTGAATTGTTCAAAATAATAAAATGGATTTGGAATAGGCTTATCCAGCTTAAATTTGTTTGTGGAGGTGTGCTGAAGAACATCACAGTGGAGAACAGCAGGGTGGCCAGAATGAAGTGACAGATGAAATTCTAGTGACTGCAAAATAACATACGTGGGTGAAAAAAGAATAACCTTAAGTAGATATGCATAACGACAAATTACATTAGTCAAAAGTCTATAGGACAGCCAAGGCACTAAAAACACCACAGATCAATGGTTTCCAACAGAACTTTTTTTTTTTTTTTAAATTGAAAGTTTATGAAGGCAAGATAGGTCAAAGCACGTAATGTAATTATACTTCCATTTGCAGAGTTATGACAGAGATGTATTTTCTGGACTGCAGGTAGTTCATGTCATCCCACTTCATGGTACATGCAAAACTTAAAAAGCTACAGACAAAGCAGTCCAAAAAGACAACAGGTTTTGTAAGAACTTCTGCAAAAGACAGACCAAACCAACTCACTTTTTCATTTGACCTTTCTAATTTATCATTCTGGTTAAATCTTAATAGTTTTAGGTTTCTTGAAGAATACTTGGCAAAGTTAAAGAAAAGTGGTAAATGGAAATCAAATACTATAAAAGCAAGCTATGAAAAGAATATGGTAAAAGACTATAAATGGATAAATGGCATGAAAAAAAATTGTAGAGAGAGTGATTTTTCATGTCTCATCACAACACAAAAACCTGGATGCAACCAAAGAAATGATCAGGCTTAAAAAAAAAGGAAATGCTTTTTCCACATAACTTCTTAATTGAAGTGTGGAATTCATTATCACAGGATGTTGTGGAGGCTACAGTATAAAAGGAATTAAAAAAAAAAAGGATTTTGTGGAGGATAAACCCACTGGTAGTTATTGGTCTACACAAAGGTCCAAATGCAAACCTTACTAGGGGAAATTCTTAAAGCTTCAGTTACTGGAGATGAAGATAATCACTTGATACATTCCTTGTTCTTCATTCTATTCTTTAAGCATTCATTGGAGTTCATTGCCTGCAATAGGACACTTCTTTAACTGGACCTTCAACTGATTTGTATGGAAGTTCTTCTTATCAAAAATATCACCAAGCTAATGAATCCAAGAGTTCCGACCGGAGCAGGTACCAGGAAATGTAGTACTGTCCTTACACTTCCACAAGCAGCATGAAGAGTTGAGCTTTCTGGTCACGTATTCATCAAAAAGTTTACAGCAACACTTCTGTCACATGTTGCATTAAAAATGCAGTGTACACATATGCTGCAAGAAGGTTGTGCTCTTACTCACTAAACTGAGAGGGATTTGTTTTTAACATTTGTGACTTCAGCAAAAAATAAAAATAAAAATAAAAAATACCATGTCTTGTGACCTGTGAGGGTTAACCCCAGAAATGTGATGTTGCTCAGCAGAACATACCACAGAGTTTCCCAACTACTGTGAGAGATGAGACATGCTCTAGTCTATGAAGAGCTTTTAATATGTAAATTGTTAATAGCAAACACTAAACTTCACACTAAAGCAACCTCAAATTTTGTTTAGAGCTCCAATTCTCTTACAATTTCATTTCACATGGGTCTAATAACGCATGGAGCAGAATGTTTCGGCGGGGGTACAGCAACATTCAGCAATATGCAATGCAGGGTGCACAAAGAGGAGTCCAGCACACAACAGCTCAGTGAGTGAATCCCATTGAGGATCCATTTGCTAATGGCTGAAATGTTCTTCTGTGTTCATTGGGAGTGAATAGCAAAGACTGAGGGTGGCATGGGGCTGTCAGGACCACAAGTGCTTAGGGGCAAGGTGCAGGACTGGCCCATATCCCAGTTAGATACACATTCAGAGGCAACAGCACCCAAGTGCTGTGCCAATATGGGCAATAAAATTTCATCAGTCACTCATACAGCTTTTAATGTGAAACAGCATGGTAAGATGTATTGGAGTTTAAATAACATATTGCATGTAAAATCCATTTGCCAATATTGCCATCTTCCTACACACTCATAAACTGTTTATTCTAAAATAATGTTCCTCATTACTATTCTCCTCTACAAAACTGTAATTCAAAACTACATTTTTGCATTAAAGGAGTATGATAATGTCTGGCCAGTTTACAAAGAAATTAATTATAATTTCCGTTAAATTAAAAACCTTATGCTTGTATATTTGGTCACTGCATTCATGTACTATTAAAAGTGTATTTAAAAAGAAAAAAGAGCACACACCCAAGTGATCAAAAGAAAGTTAATTGCTGAGACTGACTTACGATAAGAAGCAACGCAGTCAGCACTTTGAAAGCAGAGCTTAGAAGAGCCGGCACCAACAGAGAGGGTTTCTATAGCTCTCTAGTATTTACATTAGGAGACATTTGTGCAAAGCCCAGCAGATTTTCTGACCGAAGGCGATCAGCCCTGTGCAGGAGGCCGCTGAGGAAGGAGGGGCCGGCAGGGAGTTCCTGGCGTGCAGGCATGGGGAGCATGGGGCAGTGGGAACGCGTGGGGCAGGAGTTCCTCTCCACTGTGCTCAAAGTGCGAGAGGAACAATGCTGAGAAAGGCAGGCGGCTACACCCAGGTCAGTGCAGACGGACAATCCCCCACCGGCATTATCCCCACCATGTCCTGGCTTTTCAATAACATTTACATGTTCATGGCTGTGAACTGTCGAGCTCTGTTTTATTGTCTGACTTTGTGACTTCAAGGGGAAATACATTAGAAGATACAATTCATTTAAACATTAGTGATAAACTACAAAGGGAACACTCCTTGTGCATTACTACTAGGCATGCCTTGGCTGACATCCCTGTAACCCCTTCCTTTTTTCTTTCTCAGGGAGACCTGCAGATATTGCAGCACGTTTCAGGTGCCTGAGCTAGGCTCATGGCCACCCCAGGTCCTATCCAGCCCAGATCCCCCCTTACCACAGTTCCTCCTCCACCCCAGCCAGGGCTCTCTGCCTCACTACACTCTTCCTCAGTTCTGTTAATACCAGAATGGGGCAGTTTACACACACGGGGCAAGTACGGACTGCTGTCAGCAGATTGTTGGTTTCTCCCAGCCCTTTGGGGTTTCTAATAGGGTGGTACAAGAAGGTGCCATAGAAATGAATTAATCATTTAATTCTTCTGACTCATTTTTGACTTTGGGAATCCAGGCATTGCTTATGTATAGCAACAGCATTCTGCATCACTGCATTGCATGCGAGGTTGGGAAAACAGCTATGTGGCCAGCCTAGCAGTCTTTGACACAGTACCCAGAGGCCACTGTGGTTAGGAGGCTCCCCCTACTCCCTGTCGACTCTTCAGGACATCAGGTTCATGCCCATGCCCTACAGCTGCAGCTCCTTACACAGCAGTTTTTTGCTGTTGAATGCATTAAACCTCCATCCCACTGCACATGAAGCTATTTGCCACAGAGTGGTACAGGGCCTCCACGGGCTTTAAACATGTTCTCTGGACAAGCCATAACCTCTTGTTCATTCATGCCTTTGCAGTAGATCTCAAACACAAAATCTGCTCTACTCTTGGTTGCAATTGACTTACAGCTTGCTGTAAAACCTCGCCCAGAGCAGCCCTGTCTCTTGCCACCGGGTCTGGTGTGTCAGTGACCTCTAGAGGCTCACGTCTCACCTCGTGATGTCTCAGGCCACAGCTCACAACCAGGACATGCAGCTGCTGTGGGTCCTGTCCACCCTTCCCGGGTGGGAATAGCTACTTACGCAGAGATAGGCCACACTGCAGATAGACTGCCTGATTATTGTACTTGCTTTTGCAAGTGAGAAGCACAGTGCAGAGTCTATGTAACACAGCACACAAAAGTTGATGGATAAAGACCAGGACATGGAAGGACCTGCTGAGCACATTGCCAGGCACAGCTGTGTGCAGAGTTGAGCAATGAGCTGCTTACACAAGTTTCAAATTTTACAGTAGTGGAATGTGTGACCAGTCAATGTAAGAGTGCAGCAATAGCAGAGGCCCTGTACTACAGATAGCACCATGATACAAAGGTAGCTTCAGATGAGTTGCCTTAGCAGAAGTCTCTAGGTACACCTAACACATCAAAAATCATAAAATGGCCAGCTAACAAGGCAGGGAAAAGCTGCACTGATTCCCTCTCTCACACACACATGTACTGGCCAGGAAGTCTTGCACTTCTACACTTAAATGGAACCACAGTCTTATCCTATATAGGTTTTGGTTTGGGTTTTGTTTTTTATTAGTTTGTTTTTATTTTGGTTGTTGTTGTTGTGTTTCTTGCTGTTTTGTTTTGGTTTTGTGGGGGTTTTTTGGTTGGTTGGTTTTTTGTTTGTTTTTTTTTTTCCAGATAAAAAGATATTCAAGAGCAAGGAAACCCTCCATACTTCATATGCTCACTTCTCACATCACATTTTTGTTCCTCTTCCCATACCCACAAGTACCATTGATGCAAGGCTTATTCCCAATTTGAAAAATGGAGCTGTAAGCTGCAGAATCCTTCTTGATGATCTTGAAAATATATCAGCCGCTGTTGCAATTGCCAGTCTGGTGTTTCCTATAGTTTATGCACAAATTCTACACCTTCCTTGATAGGACACAGTTTTTCCCATGCTTTCACAGAACCATAATGATTTGCAGAATATCTGACAGTGTGGACTGCTAACTGTGGGGGAGATATTCATTGCACACAGAGACAGCAACCAAACATGGAGCAGCATGTAGTCAGACACAATGCACCAACTTACATGTGTACAGCACTACAGACTTGGCCACGTAACAGAGCTGTTTGGCGCAAGTGGGATGCATGTGCCTGGGCTTCAAAATAATTCATTCCCTGTGATCAAGCAACCCCCAAGCACTTTGGGGGATAGAGGACCTTCAAAACCCCAAGTACCCAGAAGAGAGTGTTTGGACATATAAATATATAAATATATAAATACATATGTGTATATATAGATATAGTTTTATACATAGATGTGTATTTTACATATATATATATATATATGAAATATGCAAAACGACTCTTGCAGCTCATGAAATGGTCCTTCTCTGTACTAAAGATGCTTCAAATAACATTGGTGGGTGGAGGAGGGAGGGTTGGTTAGGACTAGAGAAGCATTTACATACACTCACAGGCATCCCACCAAACCCTCAGATTCCTGGAGTGTCTTGGCTGAAATTGGAGGACCCGAGAGGCAATGGGCACAAACTGAAACACAGGAAATTCCAGCTGAATATGAGAAAACACTTCTTTACTGTGAGGGTGACAGAGCACTGGAACAAGTTGCTCAAGGAGGCTATGGAGTCTCTTTCTCTGGAGATATTCAAAACCCTCCCGGATGCAACCCTGTGCGACATGTTCTAGGTGACCCGGCTTGAGCAGGGGGTTGGTCTAGATGATCTCCAGAGGTCCCTTCTAACCTTGTGATGGGCATATTCCAGATTAAATATATATATATATATATATATATATATATATAAGGTATTTTAGTAAAAAATATCACTATCCTAACATTTTCATGAAGCATGATTCCAGCCTCAGCAGAAGTTCTGGATGCCCACCCACTGCTATCTTCAAACACAGAAGAAGTTGTACCCTATAGCCAGCCAGTTTCATCATGCTCTTGTGAAAGCCACTGGCCTGGCACTGCCTCTCAGCACCTTGTGGTGGGTGGACCAAACCAACCTGGCCAGTTCCACACCAAAACAATAACAGCTAATGTCCATGTGATATTCTCAAGCACGTGGCTTATTGTAACTATCACAAAGGTAAGTAACTGCCCATCAGCTCTCTGGCTCCTCCCCTATGTAAAATTTTACTCTAGATTGCTTTTGTTTGTGCTGCCCATAAATAGGCCTCTTTAGGTGTACCTTGCAAATCTTTTTCTTAATGCAGCCAGACAGTAATTTAATTTTTTTTTCTGAAGCTGTCAAGAACAAAACAACAATAACACAAGCTAATAAAATAGTCCATCAGGAATATTTTAACAGTGTAATAGGGTTTGTTCTACAACTTTATTTTTAAAAGAACAGAAAAAAAAATGCTATGATATCTCAGGTAGACTAAGATACTGCCATACACATTACTGATGCAACAATGTGCACCTTAAACAAAAACTCCTGTCTTTTGTAAGGTTTTGCCAGCACCCATTGGCTGACATAATGGTGAGAAAATGCAATTGCAAAACAGAAGCATTTTCTCCACTTTTTATTGATTTTGTTATTTTAGCCCAACTTCCAGAGGGGAAGAAGAACTGAATTTTCATTTTATCCACATAATGATGTTATATTAGTTATCTTGTAGAATCCAGTTTCTGATGTTATGTCTGTGAAAATGAGTGCTTTAGTCGAGGAAAAGGGTGAAGGAGGGGATATATTTTTTAGGTTGCATGGTGCTTCGTGGTCAGAGTCAGAAAATAAACTCCCTCTCAAATGCAGGCAGGCATCTCCACAGAAAGGATTTCCCTGGGGTTCAGAGAGGAAGGACCTGAATAAAACAGAAGATGTTAAAATATACATATACCCCATTCTCTCCATGCACCATTTTTCCATGCACTCCTCTGCAGACAGGCAAGACATATATTAGAGTAAAGAAGGGAAAAACAGGGGGGAAAAGAAAAAGGACAGAAAAGCAGAAACAGACCACCACATTATATTTACAGCAGAGTGCACAGTAACAGGTCTGGCTGCAATATGTGTAGGAAAGCCTGCTGGAGAAATCATGTCATGAGTAGGGATAGATGTCAAGTTTTCTTAGCCAGGGATTAGAAAAAAGTATGTTTGTTTCCAAATAAGCTTATCCTGCACGTTGCCAGGAAATAGCTTAACGATAGCTGCCACTCAGCCCCATTTCTTTTACCACAAAGTGAAGAAAACAGCAGTACAGCTGGAAACACTGACAGGAGCCACCAATTCCTGTTTTATCTGGAGCTTTCTCCTGGTACTTGCCAAGCCCTACCCGACTGGCTGTGAGTTTTCTACGAGCTAGCACTAGGGGTTAGTGTTCATCAGCACCTGAGAGCTTCCCTTCTCTCAGCAAACCAGCGCTGGATGGTTACTCTCGGTATGATCCCATTTCAGCCTGCCAGCAATGCTCTCTGCTTTTGTTCAAGGAACATAGAGTGTTGCTATTCAGCTCTTTGGTGAGGTAGAAAATCTGTACGGTCATGTACACACAGACGGCATGCCAAACATTTGATGAGGAATATCTTTGCAGTGCTCAGATCAAGCACTGCTTTGCCAAAAGCTGGGGAGAAGTATGGGACTGAAGGGTCAGTCTGTGTATTGGCAGCAGGGTTTAGAGAAGGGATAGAAGGGACATTGCACCCACCAATGTACAACACAAACTGAAAACAAAGCAAAAGCAACTTCATACAGGAAAGGGAAACAAAGCCAAAACGAAACCTCTCACTTAATGAGACTGAAGCAGTCAATGTCTTTTTTCTTTGAGAAGGCATCTGTCACCCGTGTGGGACAGCCCAGGTGAAGCAGATTAAAACCCAGCTAAAGGTGACAGAAAACAGAGTGCAGACTGTGGCCGGATCTTAAGAACAAGTTTTCAGGATGAATGAGGAGCTGTTGTTCATGTTTTGACAGCACAGAACGGCTGTCCTGAGGGAGCGGACGGGGCTCAGTGAGAAGGGGAGGCCTCAGCACAGCACCCTTACCCCTGCACCATGAGGGCCAATGTTCCTCACAGCCTCCTCCAGCCATCACCTCCAAACACCACCTGGGACGTTCCCTTCAGTGCAGCCAAATCTCATACTGCTGGTAACAGCATGAAGAAGGCCACAGATCTCTCCTGTTGGTGCCAGGGGACTGCTAACTGGTGTGCCTTTGCTTGCAAAATGTGTAATAGTTATGAAATGGTCCAATTCATGAAAGTAAATAATTGTAAGCACGTGTTTATACGGAGGCATTCAACTCCAGGACTGCATTCTTCCTAAACAGCAGTCATAAATGCAGACTTGAATTTAGACACGTTTTGCCATGCTGAAGCCTGAGCTGTCCCAGAAATGCTGGGACAAGTAGTATTTCTTACTTCCAAAACCTCTGGCAGTGGCCAGAAATGATCTGAGAAAAGCAGGTGCAATACAAGTAGGCACAAAAATAGAAAGTGATTGAAGGTCTCTTATCACATTTGGTAGGCTCCGTACTTCAAATCCTCCTGAAAACTTTGCCCTTCCAGTTATGCAAAATTTAATGTGATGTTTACAGAGCATCTGGCAGTTTGTTAAGCAAAAGCTCACTCATAACCCTTTACAGTCAATACTGAGCTTTTGTTGTTGTTGTTTTGTCTTGATTTGTTTTTATTGTATCTAATTTACTTTTTGTTAAAGATAACTATTTCATGGTTTCTCTTTCATTCTGCAGCTGAACCACAAACACCACCACAAAACAATGGCTGGTCTCAGCAATTCTGCATTTTCTTCTAGGACCCCACCTCCCCTAGGCCATACTCTAGGACATACTCTGATAGCAGTAAGAATAATTTCGTCCCTTGCTTAGCAACTCCAGGCTTTGCAGATATTAAAGCAGCTACCACGGAGAGATGTTTGTACCTCATGTTTCTAAAGGAGGTGTGTGAGAATACTAGAGTACTTAAAAATATCATGCAGCAAAGCTACTAAAATTTGATATAGTTTTTTTAATATATAAAATATTTTTTATTTTTACTTTTTTTTTCCAAAATAAGATATGCTTATATATATACATATATATTTGGGTGTTGTTTTGCTTTTTTAAACTAAAAAATGCATAAAAGAATGAAAGTCAAGGATAGCAATATTAAAGTAGATTTGGACTTTTGCAAGACTTTTGGTATGCAGTATCCTCATATTCAAACTAAAAACCATCTTAGAGAAATGCAGGGTATGCTGGAGAAGCAGAGGGGCATTTAGGATCAAAGATACAAAAATTCCATGTCCAGCTGGCAACTAGCTACGGATGACATTTCTCAGGAGAGCCTGTTGGGGCTGATGTTGTTGAGCATCCTCACCAGTGACCTAGGCAGTGGAATGCAATGTACCCCCAGCAAGTTTGGGGGTGAAGCCAGTGGATGCTGTCAGTGTCCCACAGTAAGGAAGGCTGGTTGGGCTGGCAGGCTGAGGGAAGGGGTGATACCTCTGCTCAGGCCTCCCATGGCCCCACACAAAACACATTTCCTCCTGTAAACACAAGGACATTGAGGGATCAAACCATGAGTGGCTTTGAAAAGAAAAAATACTAGGGGTCAAAACTGGGTTGGCCAAGCAAGGCTCAAGAGTAAGTTTGGATATTGACCTCACCATCCTGCTGAGAAAAAGGAGAAGTTACCAAGGAGAAAAATAAAATAAAATAAAATAAAATAAAATAAAATAAAATAAAATAAAATAAAATAAAATAAAATAAAATAAAATAAAATAAAATAAAATAAAATAAAATAAAATAAAATAAAATAAAATAAAATGCCAAGCAGAATTGGAAGGCTCTATATTAACCCCCTCCCCTCTATCCATTACACAGCTCTTCATGCCCCTTGTGACCACAAAAATGAAGGGATAACAAGCTTATGTTAGCTACATGACAATGTGGAGGGAGGAGGTCAAGCAAGAACACACCTCTCAAACTTTGGGCATCAGGGAGCTGCAATGCAGACAGAGGAGGGGTTGGTGCCAGCAAATGTTTCCTGTTTTGATCCAGAACGTGCAGTGTAGGATCCTGCTCTTATCACAAGAAAGCTCTTCCTTCCTACATCTCTCCTGCAACTCAAAAGGTCAGAGCAAGATGGCCTGCCTAAAAACAAGCAGAAAGGAGCATGATCCCAGAGTTTTCCACTGACAACAAACCAGCCACCCTTCACAAAAGCTAGCCATGGGCGCAGTCACGTACTGCATGTCTCCCTCCATGCCCAGTGGCCCCTCCTGAGGTTCCTGTGGTCCCCCTCTACCACAAGTCCAGATCACTGCTGCTCTTCCATTTTCCTATCAGCAGCAGAGCCAGCTCACAAGTTCCAACTTATCTGCCCATACCTGACCCTCACACGTAAAGATGGCCTTTTCAATCAGATGGGTGAAATGACGGGTGTTAAGGGTAATCCCATAGGGATAAATAGGGGTTTAGTCCTCATCTTAAGCACTGCCCTTTGGCAGCTCTTACCCTTTGGCAGGCACCTAGGAGAGCACTGGCAGTGACACAGCCCCAGGAGGAGCAGGGACAGGTGGGATCAGCCACCAAGACATAGCACACAGCTGGCTGGAAAGGGATCTCTCTACGAGCTCCCTGAGGGAAAGCAGAAAGCTTTGTTCTTTTCATTGAGTCCTAAACAAATACGGAATGTGCAAAATGATGGTTTTACACCCCCAGAGTGTCTGTGGCCCTAACTGGCCTTGCTTGGCAGAACATAGCCAACTCACCACCAGCACTGGTGTTGCCGCTTTCTGTGTAACTTGAAGGAGAAATCTCATCTCTCCAAAGCTGTTGCCCCATTTATTTTGCAGGCTTAATTACTGCTGTCATATCCACTGATGTTAATTCTTTAAGGGAATAAATACGCAATTGATTTTTAAAAATGATACTGGCAAAATCCAATTGTATATGAAACCCCAGAGCTTTAACAATGGCCCAGTAAGCTTGTGCAGTTGTAGTATAATCCCTGCCTACTCATATATCATCATAAACAGAAACTCTACCTGAAATGAGCATGAGGAATAGCTCTCGCTAGTCAGTCCAGGATTGGCACCACCCCTACCTGTAGCTTCTGCTCCAATGTGCTGGCTGAAGGGAACCAGCAGTGCTGGGAGCTGCCCAACCCAGCTCTGCAAGGGAGACCCATCATCTCCACAACAGGGAGAGTCAGTCCTGCTGCTCCCAACCCTGATGCCACAACAGATCCAGAACGGGTCCAGGTTTTCTGCCTTGGAAACCACTCACCAAAGAGGATGGGGATTTTGTGGTAGGGCAAAATGTCCTTGCAAACAATGGTATTTAATCCAGGTTTACAATTTCAGAACATTCCATGTCCTTGAACTATTAAAAACATAATGAAGCCTTTAAAAAACTCTACTTTCTGCTTTCCTAATTCTGCTTAGTCCTGTTTGATACCCTTTCCAACACCAAATAAAAATAAATAATGAGTTCTGTTAAGAACCCCCCAGCAATGACAATGTCACCATTTCATGGAACCTAAAGTGATCGTGCTTATTGATGTCACCAGAGTGACATCAGGAGCCAGATTCTCCTCTGTTCTCATAAAAGGACAACCAAAGATCACATTTTGATTCTTATCTTTCCCGTTTCCAAAAGCACCTTTTTCTTTTTCCATCTGTGATCCTCAGAGGCTCCCTGGCACATAGAATAGATCAAGTTTCAATAGCACCACTTCTGCCTCTCACTGTAATATGCTGTTCTTGGCTGATGGAAGCTGATTTTTCTCCTCCGCTCCCACTGTGATTCATGCATGTCCCACGCAGCTCTGTCAGGCAGCATCTCTGGACATTTGTGTTCTTTAAAACCTTGTTTGGAACTCCTAATTCCATCAATACGCTTTGTGCACCCACTCATTTCTATTTAATTATACTTTGAAACAATAGAAGTCAAAGCTATATAATTCTAGTTTTATCAGACTCATGCAGCTCTGAAAAATGATCTTTGACTGGAAGGGAAATAGTTTCTTCTACAGAAGTGCACAGAATAACATTCCACAGCCTGTTCTGCATTTACACTGGGGTGTTGATTTCTTTCAATAAATTAAAAAGGCAGAATTATCTCACAGAGTGCAGGATAAGATTTTTTGGTTGAATAATTTGTTAGCTAAAAATGCAGATTTGGGTACATCTATAACTATTTTCAGACAGGCATATGATTTATTGATTAGTTTCAGCTGAAAGAGCCTGGAGAGAAAGGAACAGAAATATTAAGAAATGCTTTGATTTTTCATTTAAAAAATAACTTTGTTTAGGAACGTTCCTGAACATAACACTGAATAATTCAAAAAATGTGAAAAATAACCTGTTTTTTAGCTCAACAAAATAAGAATAAATGTTTCATTTTAATCACAGACCAAACTTAAAATCAGAGCTAATCCACAAATGGAGACGCCTCCTAGAAAGGTATTGTAAGGCAGTGCTAAAGGAATCTACCAGTCTGAAGAAGATCATTTCTCTGAGATTTAGCTATGCCCATATATTGAATCATAAACTCTCACCATCAT
Organism: Anser brachyrhynchus; assembly: GCF_964034855.1. Classification (NCBI taxonomy): domain Eukaryota; kingdom Metazoa; phylum Chordata; class Aves; order Anseriformes; family Anatidae; genus Anser; species Anser brachyrhynchus. The sequence continues at coordinate 15,286,633 of NC_137697.1, read as the reverse complement.
CCCAAAGACAACTTCTCAACAAATTTTGAGACAGAGCTACACTGCTGGTAATTTTATCATATTAAGCAGCTATATCCTAATTCAACACAGTCAGCTCCCATCTGGCTGCTAGACTCCTTGAAAGACAGCACATAGCAACTCCTAAAAATACCAGGAGTTACTTTCATCTTCGATTAGAACACGTGAATATTTGCTCAGAAGATAAAATGTTAGTTTTTCCTCCTCCTCAGTCACATGAAGTATTTCAGGTAGCTGGCACCAACTGCTGATGGACAGCATTTAAAGAACTAACAGTGAGTTATTTGCTGCTCATGGAGTGCTGACTAACCTTTGGGTTTTCAGCTATTCCTTATTAGAAGCAATTATTTTAGTTTAATCACAATGGATAAATAACTCAGAACTTCTGGGAGAACATTCTCCCAGTAGAAAACACTTATTTAAGAAAGGCCTCATGTCCTATAGGGCTAGGGATTGCAAGGAAATCCCAGAAGGCAGCTGCTGGCAAACACATGGCTTCCCAGCCAACTGCATGTGGGGCAGCTAAGAAACCTGCCCTCTGGGACTAATGTATCTTCACTACATGGCCTGAATTAGGGCAATTGATTTACCTAAGAAACAAGCTCCTACTTTGACAGCTTTGCTTAATAAAGCAATTCTCAAGCCACAACCTACTTGTGATCCTGTGAATCAGTCTGACACCATTCTCTGTGCCAAAAAAAGTGTTTGTAGTTGGCTCTGCAGCATGGTTTGTGCAGCTCACCCCACCAGGACACAGCTTTCAACCAAAGCCACTTCACAGAGCAGCTGCCAGATTTATCCTCAAATGCTGCCTGCCTTTAGCAGCTTAATTATCTTATCAGCTTCATCATCATATGGTTATCTACAGGCACCTGTGGGAAAGAGACAGTCTTGGGAAAAGGCCATTATTCCTCCTGTCGGGTCTGACCTCAAAACTTTTTCCCAAGCCTGTACATTTGTTATGACACCGATTTCAAACCTTCGCAATAACTCAGCATGATAGAGGAGACAGCAGACAGAGCTCACACCCTTCCCAGGGCCAGGAGGTTCACAGGCCATGAAAACCACCCAGCCATGTCCTCCGTGCCTCCAGAAGTTGTCAAAATAGCTCTGCTGTTTGCATCAAGTATCAGTTAAAGGACTTTGAAAAACTCATTTGCAGGGATGAAAACATGGGGCCGTTTCTGTACCCCAAAAGTGCATGCAGGTGCACCCATTTGACCTTGGGGCAAGCTGCCATGGTGAGGGGTGAATCCTACCCTTGGCACCAAAGCATTATTTAAAGAGTTAGGGGGTTGATGAGGTTTGTCCTGAGCATTATCCTGTTCCCACTCTGTCAGCTTGCTCATCTCATAAATGAACTAGTCTACCTTCTGTTCACAAGCTTAGAACTGACATAAATCACATCAATCATTTCCTGTATATTCTGAGAGTAAGAATTTATAAATTAAATTTTCATTAAGACTTTGATGGTGCATTTCTAATTCACTCACAGAGGAATATGCTGTAGACAGTCATGGCAAAACAGATCCAAGCAGCATATCTAAATTAAAGCCAGACAGCAATACCAGAGAATGAGTATGATATTGCATTAAAAGTGGTGCCATAGAGACGTCACCACGTCACATCACTAAATAGAGAAAGAAAGTGCTTTTATTAGCATTTAACCAGTGTTTGGTCTTTGAAAAAATAAGTGTGCTGTCAATTTTCTGGCAAATACAACAAGTTAAAACTGCTTCTTGGAAAACAATGTAGTAAGAGTAGGTCACACCACAGACAAAGCCCAACTCCATGCCCTCAGTTGCTCCTCCAAGGGAAAGTCACCCAGCACACTGCAGTATTTAGGCAAGCAGACAGCAAGAAAGGCATATTTATTACCATGTTGTTTCTGCTGAAGCACAAAGGAAATGCTGAGGATGAATGAATGCTATAGCAGAGGTCACAATTCTGTTACTATCCCAATTTATGCTTAATTTTACAAGTGCAGTGCTCAGTAATAGTCTGTAAGGCATGTTTCCTTTAGTTGCATCAAAAATAAACAAAGCCTGCTACAATCTTCCAGGCCAGTTTTGTGGTATCTGGGACACTAACAATTTCTCAGAAGCCTTTTCTCTTTACATTCAAATACTTCCAGAAAAGCCATTCCTCTGGTACAACAATTTCTTGACCATGGACAGGCGCAAGTTCTGGGGAAAATCAGCTTCCAATTCCTCTTTAAACATCCCATAAACTTGCAAAGACAAAAACCTCTTTTTAAATTCTGCCTATCAAAACCTCAGATAGAAGTAAATCACGTCCTTCTCAGTTTTGATATTCTCTGTACTGTTTCCCAACATCTATACCGACTCTTAGAAATGAAGTGTCTCTCAATTTTATGTCACACATTTTGCTTTAGAGCCTTTTAACCCTTTTATCCCTTGAAGTAACTAAAATTTCCATTTCAGGCTTATGTCTTTGCTCTGATAGGTAGCATCCCTAGTTGTTTGCCTTCATTGCAGTCAACGTGAGCAAGTAGTAGTTCATGCTGGCACACTGACCACACACTCCTTACCAGATAAATTGTTCTTTTATGAAGGATTTTAGAGTGCTTAGAAGTTTGTCCAGCAAAAGCCATAATAAACTGGAGGGAAATCTTATTCCTCATATGTGATGCCAACATTATGCAACGATTAGGGAAGAAGGACATTGATATTTTACTTGATCTTACAGACTCCTGGCAAATTCTGGCTTAGAAGCATGGCAAAAGGCTCTAAAGTATTCTCAGATGTTGGTATAAAACCAGTATAATTCAATGTACAGTTAATTCTTCACAGAGGATGTGAGGGAGCATATGGTGTCATGCCCATCAAAGCCTTTTCTACAAGCCTGTAGTGTATTTTCTGCTAAAGGAACTAAGATTGCTGTAACAGTGCAAACATTGCAAACAATACATTACTTTATGTCCAAAATGTCTTCCAGAAATGTTGGGGCCAAAGCAAATATCTACCCTCAAGCTGCCTGCAGTTATTTCTTTGCCCAAAAGCACAGGATAAAGGAGAACTTCATTATTTATGTGGGCTCTACTGTATAAGTACAGCCATTACACTGAGACCTTTTCTCATTTCCACCCCACCCTTTTTTTTTAAGGCATGAAGACATGCCTAATTCTTTTCTGACAAGTGTTAAAAGCTAGAAAATTTAAGTACTACAAAGCACCATGTTCACAGCAGGTCCTGAGGACACATATTGTCAGCTGCTACTACAAGACAGGGCAGCACTTTTGCCATGAGCAGGCACAGAGCACCACATAAACTCAGCTGAAAGTAGGAGCTCTTGGTAGCCAATAGACCTCATTTGCCCTTTGTTGCCTCTGTTTCCACTGTTCATTTCTAACAGTAATCAAATTTTGAGTTGGTCATTCAATGTGCACAAAAGAATAAATCATTGGTATGTTCATATGTCAGAACAAAAATACCCTTGTAGTCTGAAACCATCCACATGTGGTCATAAACTGAGTTATGTTCTGCAGCACCGTAAGAATTGCTTCACATGGAGCCTGGACAACAGAGCAAAATTCTCTGCGTAGCCATAAAAACTTAAGCCCAGTCTACCCAGACCAAAACATTATTTCTCAAGCACGGATTTACATGAAATACATTAGAACCAGAACACAGGAAAACATCCTCAGAGAACATTTTCCAGTTGCAGGTTACATTCAGATCTAGGGGTTTGGTTACAAGAATCAAGGTTCCCTCATAGAAAGGACACATCTGCTACAACTGTTCAGCCAACAGGATTACAGACACTTCTCTGGGTAATAAAAAGTTTCTACAAATGAGGAGAAAAATATTTTTATTTTCCTTAAGATGTTTTATTAAGGAAGTTTTCAGGCCATAAAGCTAGCATATGTTGGTATGTTGCCTGGGCATGGAAAGGGACTGTGATGGTTTGCACTATTTGGCAACGTAGGTTGTGTATCATGAGGTACCAGCTATGGAGACCTGCTTTGATCTGAGAGATCTGGTGGACCACAGCACAGACTACCCAGGAGAAAAGGAGCTAGGATTTCCCATTTTGCTTTTATGCTTTTATGGGGAAAAACATTATTATGCTTTTATGAGGAAAAACATTAAATTTCTCTATTCTTCTATTCTTCTATTTCTCTATTCTTCAGAGCTGAGCTTTGGGGGGGGGGGGGGGGGCGGGGGGGGGGGAGAGAGGAGGAATTATTCCCAAAGAAAAATTCCTTGCTCTGCTAATAAATGATACTCAAGTAATGTGTGATCCCACCACAGATGTGTCAGCTTTAGAAAAGAATGTGTGAGGATATCATGTTGCTTAGTTATTTTAAGACTTCCAGTATTACAAAGCCATCCGACTTATAAAAAGCATGTGCAGGCACAGCCTCATTTTTGCAACAGAACCCACATCTAAGGAGAAAGCTCAACCAAAGAGCACAATTATAAAAGCAACCTGCATCATTTCAAGTAGATTCTGCACTGAAGACCTGATCTCATTTGTACCAGTGTGAGCACACTGAAATCAGTCAAATTACACAGATGTAAAATGAGGAGATGCAGAGCCAGACCTTAGAAATCCTTGTCCCTTGCAATATATTATGTTCTTGTGCTTAAATTCTATACCCTTTGCGTAGGCAACACACAAGCAAAGATAATTTTCTGTGGGAGTGGCAGCTATTATATACTCTGATACATAACAACCAGATACTAACATAGCAGTTCAGCTGACAGGCAGAACAGGTTTCAGTATGCTACTCCAGACCTTTCTGACATGAAACTGGCTGTCTCTGAAATGAGGAAAAAACACAAGGAAATCAAGTTCTTCTCTCGTGCAGCTTCAGTTCGCAGTCCTGACATAAAACATGATCTCTACATTTATTTCTGGAGCTTTTGCCAAAGGCTGGCAGGTCTCACATTTCTTCTGAGAGCATGCAAGAATCCACTTACTAAATGTTTTGTGCCAAATAGGGACTTAAATTTTATCCAGCAGGATAATCTTTAGTGTGGGTGCCCATCCTTGCTGAATAAAGGTCACGCAAGAGCAACACAAAGATTAGTGATGCATCAGTTTAGGCTATAGTCTTGGGCAATCCCTGATTACAGAATGTTTCTAAGATCCAGTACAGTTTATTTTGCTGTACATTATTGCCCAAAACTCCCAGTCACTTGGACATAAAACCTTTAACCATAAAGAATGTATAAAAAGCATGTTCCCATGGTCATGCTGGTCCAGGACAAGGGAAGTGATGAGTTTTTAGCAGTGACCCAATTGCTGATTTCTCATCATAAAGACAGCCAAGTCCATGCACCTGTGCTTGGGTTTGGATCGGGGGTGTTTACAACATAAACTGTGTCAGATGCGAAAGTCAGCTCTGCCCATGCTCCAAGCCTGAAAAGGGTAATGTAACCATGTTATCATTGCACCAAGCCCAAGGTGATGCACCCTGCCATTGCATTTTGTCTCCCTCAGCAGGTTTAATTAGCTTGGTCTCAAGTGCTGTACTGACCTGGTCAGTACTACATGTTTTCTACAGAACAGGAGTATTAGGACCCCGTGCAGATGGAGCAATGGAAAGAGGAACAGGAAACACCCCCAGCATATAGAGCAACCCCTGAAGCATGGCAGCAAGGAACACGCAAGGAAGAAGCCTTCAACTGGCAAGAGGGAATGGAAAATTCCCCAAGGCAGTGTTGACTCTGCTTACTCTTCAGTGAGCAACAGACTCAAGTCTCGTCCATTCCAGGACTAATTCTACTTGACTCCATTGCAATTTTATTAACAATCAATTGCAAATTAGCTTTTTATGTGGATTGGGGGAATGGGAATTTCAGGCCCGTAGCTTTATGGACTTTTTATAGTCAAATATTTATTTGAAGTAAGTATTTGAGAGAAAGCCAAGGGAGAACACACGTGTCCACAGAGCCTGCTGTCCACACTACATCTTAGCCTTACTCAAGGAGAAACTAAGATGCAACTGAATACGACTGAACTATCCATCTTTTTCCTTCCAGCTTCTAGATTTATAAAACAGAAGGCCAGTTAACCACAGTCAAGGATCTAGGCAGCTCGTTTATAAAACACCAACTGTAAAATTTCACTCAATCACCCTGTATTGAACCCAACATTATTCGGCTGACTAAGGTATAACTTTTTCTAGCTGAAGCTTACCTCTTTTAAAAATGAACATATTATCTTAAAGAAATTAAATCTTCCATTCTCACCTTCTTCATTTATTCTATTGATATTTGCTTTTTGTGACAAAAGCATATAACAGAGAAGCAAATCAAAATTATTTGGAGACACTCATAAATTTCAAATAAATTACCTCTCAGGTCTCTTTTGCTAAGGTAAGTAGACTAAGTTATTTCAAGTTTTTCACTGCCAAGCTGTTCCACCAGCCTAGCAATGGCTTTAGTAACCATTGTCATCACCATCTGCAAATTCTTTCAGTGTTAAGGAGGACACAAACCATGAACATAGTCTTGCAGCATTAGTCTCCTTTTGCCCTTTCTTCCTCATCTTTTTGTTCTTCTAACAGCATCGGCCTTCCTTACCACAACAAAAGACATGGCTAGGTATGGACCAGCCCCTAAAGCTTTTCCAGACTCACTGCTTCGGATTTCCCATTCATGGGACAGACTTCAGTGCCTGGTCCTGAACAAACAAGTTTGCATTTGACTGTATTAGCAAAGTGTGTAAATAGGCCTTCTTTGCTGAGGCATCCCTCCAGCTCCAATGTCTTCATCATTGATTAAAACTCTGACAATCTTCCTAACATAAAATCACTGCTAATTACAGTATGTGAACATTTGCATCTAGATCATTGATGAAAACACAGAATAGAGTAAGACTCGGTTCCATTGAGTGCATAGAACATGCTAGAAACACCTCCAGTTGTTGAGGCTTCCATTCTGCTCCAACTTTTAATGCATATAGTACTTGCTTCACTGATATCATAACGTGCTAGTTTTAAATTAGAATATTATGCATTACCAATAACAACATTATATTTTTATGCATTTTAAATAAAAATTTTTGTTTGTTTGTTATTGTTTGGGGTGGGAGCGGGGGATGGAAGGTAGAGGTATGATTCATTGCTTCCAACATTTCTTCTTGTTATTAAATGTTTGCTATACTTCAATTTCTTTATTTTTAACACCCCATATTTTCTTTTTCTTTCCTTGCAAAGGGTGAGAAGACAGTAGATGTATAAATAACACTGGACATTACACTCGGCTTTTCCAAATTTAATTATTTTTCAGACTTCCACTATATATTATCTCCACAGTTATGAAGAGATGCAGGACTTCTTAACTATGAAGAACATTTTACACCAGTCAAAGACCAGAAAAGCCAAGATTTTCAAATTCTTGGTTTTATTTATCCAGAACAGCTTATTTAGAACAAAGGAAAAAGAAATCAATTCCTAACATACATTCTTTAGACATCCTTGCTAGCTGCCAATAAATTGTAAGGCACTTTTCCACCTTTTTATAACCTGAAAACATCATCCTGACTCTTTCCAAACAGAACAAATTATAAAATATACCAAAACCTCAAAACACAAGAGAAAAAGAAAAATTTTCCATGATTTTAATATTTTTAATATTTGCTTCACAGACAGACTCTTCAACCATGTGTATATTGAGGGAACCAATAAAGAGAAAAAAAAAAAAGTGTGTCAATAAGTTAGGAATTTAACTTGCAGCTTTGTTTTCATTGTAATACAAAGCAACTCCAATGAGGTTAAAAGAGCAGTGGAAGTATAAAGTGAATACAAAAAAGTTCACAAAACTTCGAACCTAAGTTTAGATTTTGTATGCATACTCCTTTTATTATTTTCTCTTTAGACAAACATCTAAGTAAGAAAAGTTTTGTTTGCACAAATACTTGTGCAAACTTAATTTTGAACTTAGAGTGTAGTTCAGTGGAAAAATATTTTCCCAAAATGGAAATGGAAATTGTTTTGTTTTGTTTTCCAAAGTTGGAAGCTGAAACCCACTAACAAGTTGAGATGCAACTAGGATTTATACTTGGCATCAGCATTGGCTAAAACTGACTCTCTTCAAGGGAATCTGATCTCTTTGAGGGCAAAATTTAAATTCCCCATGTGTGTTACTAATTAACAAAAACAGGTGAAACTATCACAAAGTTTAACTTCAATGGATCTGATTAACCAAGGATTTTACTACAAAGGTCCAGGTACGTCACCAGCTACTAGAACCACAAACGTGTTACGTCAAAAGTGTGTTAAGAGATGCCTGACACAAATTGGAAATAATTATACAAGATAACAATAATTCATGTTCTAAGTGTGTTTAATACATAAAAGGAGTAAGACCTGCTATCATTGAGACCATAAACACTTGCATTATTTCTGCCCAGTTTTCAGCTAGAGTTCTGGAACTGATGCATCTATACAAGATACACTTTCTATGCAAAACAGCTATCTAGTACTATGCATAACACCAGCCAAATTTTTACAGAGTGGAGATGTAATAAGGCAGATAGGAATCTGAACACACCTTACACAGATGCAATCACTTCGCGAGACAAGAGGAGCTTCATTTTAAAACTCACCCTACCTGTACTATCTCAGTAGACCAAATTTCATTCATGCAGGCCACTGCTCCACCAATCCCCAGACAAAACATTTCTGCTTGCTATAACACTCCCTTCCCCTGCTGCAAGCCCTTCCCATGCAGGCAGGGGCTAGTCTCCCAGTGCAGCCTGTCTTCTTCCCATGCAGTTGCCACAGCAGATGAGCTACCTGTGAGCAGCCCATTTATTCATCCGGAAAATCCCACTGGCACAACCTGTGGAGACCTTTGGTGTCTAGAGCACAAGCAAAGTGGTTTGCATCCAAGGACCTTCCCTGCCCTCAATAGCTCCACAGATGCTTTCACCATTTGTAACAATAGCTCCGGCTACAGACACCAACAGGTAGGAGACCCATATTGGCACCTCTGATCACTGCCTAAGCCATCTCTTGTAATCACAGCTCAAAACTGCTGCAACTGTATGGTGCAAGTTGTTGAACTGGTGCAAACTAAACACTTCTGGAGTGATAACCTTGTCCCCATTAGTACACCTCAGCAGGCCAGGTGTAGCCTCTGCTCCCACACCAGCAGGCAGCTGGTACAGGCGGTGTTATGACACTCACTAACGTAAGTGCAATGCACTTGTGTGCTTACTTCTGCTTCAGGGCCCATCTGGCTGCCAGGCACTCAGAAATCCACAGGTTAGCATAAGCAAATATTGAACTGTTGGCACTCCCCAAGCTGCTTTAAAACTACAACCTTCTTCCTTACTTTGAGTCCACAACTTCTACAACAGCTGTTTCACCTCATTTCTCTCATTCCTTCACTGACATCAAAACCAAAGTTTCCATAAGAGTCAAAGACAGCAAGATTTTTTCCACCTATTAGCAGCTTTTTCACACAGTAAAGTCTTAAGAGGCATATAGTCTCAGTCTTCCCTGTCTACAACATAATTTGAAAACATGGTGGATGTGAAATTTACCACAGTTCCTCCAGTAGGTATACATGGATAGATTAATCGTACATTTGTTTTCACTGATATTTCAACGACTTTGAAAAATCGTAACTTCATAGTTTTAAGTGTGATAAAACTTGCGAATGGGTGGACAAAAAAAAAATAGGGATGCTTTAAAAAACAAGGGAAAATTATTCTCAGAAAACCTCTCATTCCTCCTCACCCTGGGGGAAAAAATAGGAGAAGGAAAAAGAACAAGTTATTTCTCCTGCCCTCATCCCCTACAACTCACTTTCCACACACACATTCTCTCCCTTCTGTCTCCAGTAACCTCCAGATTATGACAGGCTTTAAATATTCTCCTTCTGACTTTGTTATCTTTTTCATTATTTTTTTCTTTTTCTTTTTTTTTCAGTAGTGGAGAAGAAAAAAAATGAAAAAAAAGACAAAAAAAACCATTCTCAGAATAAATAAAAAAATTAAATTAAGCTACTTCTGATAATGGCATTCTTCTCCAAAATTTCTATAAAGCCATAGAATAGTCTTTCAAACAAAACAGAAAATAGCTTGTTTTTAATCTCACTCAACTAGTTTTATTCCTTCAATGGCTCAGCAGCAAATGCCCTGTTGGTTACAGAAAGAGGCTTTGATCTCCGCCTCCTTTAAATAAATAGGCCTTTGGGGGACTTGGACAGGAAATTTCTTCTAATTACTGTAGTCAATCAATCATTAAAAAAAAAAAAAAAAAAAAAAAAAGAATTAGGTTCCACAGACAACAAATATTTTACCAGTGACTTGTATTGTACAAGACTTAAGTGCTGAAAAAAAAATCTTTCCATTAAAGATGAATTTATTTCCATTGTTAAAACAATCTGAGCTTATTCTCATTTGTATTAGAAATGCCTGGGATGTCTAATATCTGGTGACCATTCCTAAAGATCACCCAGCTGCTGTGTTAAAGCTCATTGCTAATGGAGCATGTAGTGGGATCAGTCAACTGCAGAAGCTGCGCTGCCTTCATAACCAGAGTACACATTTTCTGCAGACACTTTCATCACTATTTCTCTGATAAATTGCTTTTCCAGATGTAGGCTATTGTGCCAATAATTTCAATTAGAAACTCTGGAATATTATCCCCTTCTCTCCCTTGTCATCCACTTCTGCACAAACCACCTATGAGAAATTTTGTTTACTCAGGGATTCACAGCTAGAGAGAACAACAGGGAGTGAGAAGAGGATTTAGTCATGTATGTTTTTATTTCAAGAGGAAAAAGAATTGATAGTGGACCTAGTAGCTGGGATGGATAGAATTTGTTTTCAAAATTTTTTGTGATGGATTGGTTTCAGAAAAATCCAAGAGAATTAGACACCCAAAGAGCACAAACAAGGTTTATAATTATACCACTATAAACCCTGCATATATATCCAATTTTATTCTTTAATAAAAGGGAAATGAATTTGATGATTAATTGTATGAGATATCCTTAGAATGAACTGTGGAGAACAAGGCAGAGCAGGTTTCTGCAGACACGAACAACAATACAAATGTGAAGTATCCTCATATTATAAGGGCAGCCAGTTCTTGTTACGCTGCTGTCTAAGTTCTGATTTCAATCTGAGAAAAGGTCAGATAGTTTTAAAAAAGAAAAAAAAATGTTTTTTGATTCTTTCTTCGAGACACTCCACAGAATTGCTTGTCAAAGATTGTACTACACATTATAAAATTTCTGTAATATCTGTCACTGTGGTAAATGATAGCAAGAAAAAAAGTATTATACCATGACAATCAAAGGAGAGAATTTATCTGCCAGAATTTAACAGCGGTCACAATTCTTTATCAGGAGTGTTAAGAAGTGAGCTTTTCTTTCACATAGCAATTGACATCATTTCCCTTTTCCAAGAAAACAAGAGATTAATATTTGTTTTTTTTTATGTAGAATTCAAAAGTCAGCTTTGGTATTTTCACCTCATTGACTGGTCCTCACAGTTTCTGTCTAAAGATAAGCTACACAGCAGTCACTGGAGCCCTTTCTACAATGGATCTAGAAAGTTTCATCACTCCCAGCCATGTTCTTGTTCTAAGGGACAACAGGAGCAATAGTTCTGTATTTCCTCACCACCTTCAAGTTACCAGATTTCTAACTGCATATCTACTTTACTATCTATCTACTGATACAGCTACTCCTCTTCAGAAATCTGTTTTTTTTCTTCCAAAATTGTGAAATTCAGTATAGGCCAAAATTATGTGTTTGTGGACATGACATACACAGAACAGTTTTCAACTTAAACAGAGAGGGGGCTCTCAGAGAGCCCTTCGTGGTGCAATTTGATGCTTTAAAAACAAAAATACATATATATATGTAATAATAATAATAATAATTAATAATAACGATATAATAATAATAATAATAATAATAATAATAATAATAATAATTGCTCTCCAGACATACTGCTGACACACACCTCATTTTTGTCCCTCCTGGGCCAAAATGAGCAAAAATTTCCTTGTGCTTTTAGGTACCAGATTAATTCTGATTACCCACAAAAAAAAAGTCTCAATGAATATTCATCCAGACAGCTGAAAAGGTGGCCTACCCAGCCAGATTGATTACAGGAGGCAATACCACATCCAAAGATTTCACATGAATAGCAGTACATTGTTCCTGAAAAAGCAGTAACTCCATGCTTGTGGGTTTTGTTTCAGTTCTGTCTGCTACCTCCCACCACCAGAGCAGGTGAGACCAAAGTGTGCTCAGTGTCAAAGGGCTCTGTCTCTGAGGGCAGAAAACGAAAGGAGCCTTAAGTGGCCCCCAGCTGCAAAGGGCCTTCGTTCAAGGGAGCAATGCTCCACCTTAGCTCATCAACACTTGACCACATGAGTTTGGCGAAGTTCTGGGAAGGGATGAGAGTGACCACAACCCCTCTGGTGTCTTTGCCACCAGAAGAATACGGTATTTACTCTGTTAATCTTGGTATTGCCGTGCCAGCAGCTTCCTTCCCATACTACAGGCCATATGGTGACATAGACCAGCCACTCCATGACCTTGAATCTGGGAAATTCCAAACAGTGCCTGTATCACTGGAGCTGCACCTCTCCCAGTTATACATACAGCCTTAGTGATAGCAACACTAGCAGGCTCAATTTTAATAAAGTACAATTATGCTAATATGCCTTAATAATGATTAAGATAATCAGGGCACCTTTGATTGACAAGAAGGAAGCCACTTTTATGTTGAACATAATTAAGCTGAAAAGATCATTAGCTGCATTAAAAAAAAAAAAAATGAAGAAGAAGAATGAAAATTTAGCACTTTATACCTGGCTGTAAGTGTTTTGAGTTCCTGAGAGGACAAGTGAATGTCAATGAGCCTGTGAAGCAGGAGGAGATTGTGCTCACTCCCTTAGCAGTTGCAGTCAGGAGCTACACCAAGGAACAAGTTCAAAACAAATAAAATTGCTACAGGCACCAACAGAGCATGCAGGGATTAAATCACTATCATATTGGCCACATTAAATCAGAATTAAATTAAGTCACACACAGGTTCACTAGCTCTACTTCTACTCTACTCTCTACTAGAGCTCTACTAGCTTTTTCTTTCCATTGTCACTGTTTTGGGGATTTTTTTTGTTTATTTGTTTTTTGTGTGTGTGTGTGTTTTTGTTTGTTTGTTTCTTTGTTTATTTTTTCCCCTCTATTTCAGTACCAATAGAGATTTTGGCCTCATTCATGCTGCTCATGCACGTGGAGGGAAGGCAAGAAGCAACAAATCAGTAAGAGGGAAGGATGGCCAGATAGATCCCCAAGTAGACACAGGCTGCGTCACTCAGCCAGCTCTTGTTCTCTAGAATCATAAGGAAACAGAAAGCAATTATGATTGAATAAGGTTAAAAACAGCGAGAAGGGAAATAATGTTGGAAGAATCTGCTACATTTTCTGCTCTTGCAAACACACTTCTCTCAAGGTTGCATGGTCTAGGGCTTGTTGAAATGACAGGCAGCAGCTCATGTTATGTTACAAGGGCTACAACAGGAGGAGGTGGGGTAGTGCAGAAGTGTTAAAGGGAGATATAGATAGAGAAAATGGAAAGGAACATATTTCCATCTCACCATAATTAAAAAATAAAATAAAATCAAGAGTGGTACTGGTACATCAAAAAATCAAGAGTGGTACAGAAAACAGGTAGTTTTCTGAAAATGTCCAGCCTCCACCTTTTAAATCAGAGGAACAGTTTGCGATCAGAGACAAGGTTGATACTCCTATCCATTCCAAAATATGACACTTTCTCAACTGTAATAGGAAGTCAGTCACTTGCAAACCTTTGCCACATCTTCTGGCTCAGGTTTAGTCTGCTCTTGACAAGTACCACAGATATAGATGAAACAGTAATGCACTGCAATAAGATTAATAAAAAAAATAAATAAAATAAAAAAGTTTTGTTGATAAATACTGCCTTGAGTTTCTGCATTCAATCAGATTTTAAAATGAAAGGTGTTTCAGGCCATGCCATGTCCTACTGATAACCAAAGATGGAATTGTTCCTTGCTTTTTCTGTGCAGTCATTCTCCAAAAGTGGTATGTTCAAGTTAAATCCAGAGGCTTCTTCTTCACTGATAAACTTATTGGCCACTTAGGCAGTGACGGTGGATTACATTATAAGCAGAACAGTCACTTAGTTCCCTGGGGCATTGTTGTGTGGGTTTGTTTTGTTTTCCTCTGTCTTTAATTTTCCCTCTCCTCATTTCATTATATTTCATTTCATTTGCAGAACAGCATTTGGTTGAAAGCTATCACTTGAAGACTACCTCATGAAAATATTGCGTTTAAGGATGTTAAGCTTTTTGTCTTTTTAAATAGATATAGATACATGCACACAAGGTCTTTCAGAATGTGATCCCTCATCGCCAAGCCTGAGTAAAGGCAGGATGTGAAAAGCTGCTGTGGTGCCCAGCACTGCAGAGCTTTCTGTGATACTTCCAGGTGACACAAAAGGTCTGTCCTGGCAGCAGATGTCCTCAGATTTGGCACATTAGAGGGAAACAGCCACTTCAGTCTAGAGCGTGACCTCAACAGTCAATAATAAATACTTCTGCAAAAGGCTTTTTCTTAAAACACAGGGTCTCATAAAAGCAAATAATAATAATAATAATTTCCTAGAAAACAAATATTTTCATTAAAAAAGAAGACATCAAGTGTGATTCTCAGAAACAAAGCAAACATTTTTTGTTTAAAGAAAAATATGCTTTTGTTTATAAAAGGAGGAGTCTGAAAGTTTCTAATAAAAACTAACATATGGGGTGAAAGCTAGTTTGGAGCCAGTTTATGTTCACCAGCTGCACAAAGTCCTAAGTCTTCTTAGGATATCTTGCCATTTTACAAGTGCTGCCTGCAGTTTTCTTGACCTGGACACATGCCAGCCGAATGGCTGGGGATGATCCAAAGAGGCCGTACCAGCTCAGAGCACGGGTGCACCCAGCCCAATGCTCTGCCTCTGGCTGTGCAATGGGAGATGCCAGCCATGCGTGCAAACACAGCTGCTCTCCCTGCTCTGCTCTGCTCACCTTCCCCCAGCACCCACAGCTGGCTTGTTAAAGGCCACGTACCTCTTTCTGTGTCTCTTACATCTCTTGGTATGTTTGCAGACCAACAAAATTGTCTAATCTATATCTGAGTATGCTGATGCCATCTGCTCCTACAGCCTTCTGCACCATAAAATTCAGCATTTCACTACCCACTGTGTGGAGAAGTGCTTTCATCTGATTTAAACCGATCTCTTACCAATCTCATTGAGTCTCCCCAGCCCCAATACTGTGGGATTTAGTGAATAACAGTTCTGCATTAGGCTTGTTCACTTCTGACTCTGTGAGGTTCAGGCATGGTCCTCCAGCTTCTTACTATCCAAGCTGAAGTCCTATTATATCCAGCATTTTAGTATCTTCTTACAAGTTATTGATCATGATTCTGCTTGATCATTTTAGCTGCTCTTCTCTACACCCTTCTTGTGTGGATAGAAGAACTGCACTGCACTTGTGATGTGCACGTACCTAGTAAAATGATCCCTTTTCCTTATTCTTTTCACCCTTCTAATGCCAAACAATGTTTTGTTGGCTTTTGGGGCTGCTCTTGCTGTGTATTGCAGGGAGGTGTCAATAGTGAGTCCAAGATCTGTTTCTGAGTTCAGCATCACACAGTCACAGTTCAGACTGCATGGCGTTACATTTACCTACTTTGAAACTCTTCTACTACATTTTTGCTTTCTCACTTTGTTTTGCAAGGTTCATTTGGAATCACATTTCATTTTATTACCTGCAAGAGTGTAATCAAGAGTTTAATATAGTCTGCAGACATAGAGACTTCAGTTTACTCCTTTATCTAGCTCACTGATGATGGTGTTGGAAAAAATCAGTCCCTGAAGGCCCTACTGCTGAGTCTTCTTCATGATGAAAATTGAATATTAAGCCCCCCAAAGCCATGCCTTTTGTTGGACAGATCTTTTACAAGAAATAAAGACTTGTCTCTCTAGATAAAATAGCACCTATGCATAGTAATGTTCTTCACTGGCTACCAAAACACTCTGTAATCATAAATGTCTGTCCATGGAAAACTCTCCATTGAGTGAGTTATAATCTTATACAGACATTCAAATAACACAGAAATAAAAGAGCTGGAAGGTGAAGAGAGAAATTAAAAGTTTTTTTTGTTTGTTTGTTTGTTTGTTTGTTTGGTGGTGGTGGTGGTGGTGTTTTTTTGCTGTTTTGGTTTTTTGTTTCCCTCCTACCCTCATAAAAGTACAACAGCCAATAAGCAGTTGTGGTCTGTAATTTTTCTGATCTACTTGAACTCACTTGCTTAATGCCACTTTTCACTTCTGTAGGAAGCACTCTTAGAACACTCAGAACATTTGAAAGAGGCTATGTCAAGAAAAGAAAAGCTTTGTGGCTGCAAACAGAGAATGCCTTTGGTATTCATCACATAGGAAAGGAAAACTTCCTCGGTTACAATGAAATGAGAATTTAACGGAATAACATCCAATAGTAGAATTAGCAGTTTGACAGGCTTTGGTCACACTTGTTCCATTTGTACCAAGATAGCTTCCTTAAGGCAAGCAGAAAACAGACTGCAACTTTCCTCACGTGGTCCCAACCTTCCAACAGCACCCAGCTCAGGCATCTACTTCATGCAGTGGTGGGATCAGCAGCAACACTGCCCCCTCACTGACTTAACAACACAGCATATTTATGTATGTTCCTGGGCACCTTGTCTGAAAAGTCAATTGTTTTGCTTCCACAGCCTGCAAGACAACACATAGAAGAGCTGGCAAGAAAATATATCCACAGAAATATTTTACGTTCATTTAAAAATCCCTGTGAGAACATTTTCTCTTGATATACTCTGTCCCTCTCTTCCCTTTCACTCCAAATATTTTTGTCATAGTTGTCCTTTTAGTGATAAAAGTGGAATAAAGTCCATATGGAAGAGTTTGAGGTAGCTTTACTACAGTACTACTGTTCTCCAATGTGTTTTGTTTTCCTCAGTAAGCCAGGAGGGTGTTTTTTTTAGTAAGGCTGGAACAGTCTAATTGGGATTTCAAACTTAGGTTTAACTGGGCAGCTTAAGCAGGAACAGTATATCATGTTAAATTTCCCATATAGTATGTAAATATGTAACACTGCACGGTGGTGTTTTCTCCCAGGAAAATCCTGGGACAAGCGGCATCATGCAAGCTGGGGCAGCAGAATCACAACTACTGCACTTGCACATCCATTTCATGACAGGCTGCGAGTTCATAACTAAATCTTTATTATCAGCTAATCTCTGAACTTATACTGACCCCACTGCACTGCCCTGGCATGCAGTGCTGTCTCTCAGACCAAAAGGGTTGAAAAACAGCACTCTTTCCACCACAGGCATAGGTTATGGCACCTAAAATACCAAGGAGGGGCAGCATGGGGTTACTGTGCCCCAGCAGAAATATGGGACTCACCATCAGTCCCTGAAAGTGAGTTCCATGTGGTAACGTGTATGACATCCTTCCCTGCCCTCCAGGGCAATCCTTCACCTTTTGAAGGCCTTGGTTCCCTGCCGGGGCAGAAAGCTAAATTCCTTGGAGCCATCAGGCTGGTCTGTGAAAAATCCTTCTGGGACTAAGGGATAAGGGATAAGGGTCTACAGAAAGGGATGAAGAGCATGGAGACAGTTGTGCTCCTAACCTCGGTGGCTTGAGCACAACGTCTTCTGCTCAACACGTCCAGCAGCATGGTGTTTGTGAGTGGCGGTGGGAGGGGAGCTCAGATGGCTGACA
Source organism: Anser brachyrhynchus (assembly GCF_964034855.1). Taxonomy (NCBI): domain Eukaryota; kingdom Metazoa; phylum Chordata; class Aves; order Anseriformes; family Anatidae; genus Anser; species Anser brachyrhynchus. The sequence goes on along the minus strand of NC_137697.1, from coordinate 15,268,819 downwards.
TCTGTGAACGCACCCAGCTCGCAGCAAGCTGCACATCTGCCGTAAGCAAACTTCCTCCTCGTGTTTGTAAAATCAGAGCTAGAAAAAGGTCAGCCAGGTTTCAGCCTCACCATGCAGATCTGACCCACTGCTCAAAGCAGTCATAAAGAGCATTGGTAGAAATGGTCAGAGTAATTTTCTAATTTCCTTGGATCTCTGCTTCGCATTACAGAGAGACAAATTAACGACACAGTAGAAGTTCTAGTCATGTGCTTTCAAACAGCTGAATTAATGGATAACACGATTAGTGGAGATCAGTAAACAGGATGTGTCCCAAAAATAATCTCTCAACGGCTCTACCAGCTAAATTTAAACAGTTTAACAAGAATAGTTTGTCTACAGCAGCAGCAGATTGAACTGCACAGTTTGTCACAGGCTTAAGGGCTCAACTATGCAACCTGTGTTTGCACTGAAATTTAATTCCCTTTTGACGTACATGGCTGGGGTACAGCCCTCTGTACCACATAAGCTTGTGCAGGAAGGCAGCAAGCAGTCAGCATGTTGAATGGCCAAGGCAAAGGACCCTCTGGCCACAGAACAGGAGGTCATTCCTTGAGCTACCAGCAGAGTCCCTTGGCCACATTAACAAGATGGAGAAGGTTTTCTTCAGCAATATTTCCTCATGAATTTACTTGCATGTGAAGTCAAGTCTTTGTGAGTAACATGCAACATCCAGTCACGCTACGCTGGTGCTGTTCACTGTTGGTTGGATGTTGTCCCCACACACAGACGCTTTGATGTCCCAAGCACTATAGACAAGGTTTCTGTGTGTGAGGTGGGAACTTACCCCCAGCCCTTCCATTGGCCTGTGAATACTAAGTACATCAGAGATGCTAAAATTAACTCTAGTAAGGGCTCAGGGAGTTAACTTGTGCCTTATTCAGCCTGATTTTCACTGGCAAGAAGAGAACTGATGGCTCAGTACACACCTGCAAGCCAGCCTGAAGCATGCCACAACAGTTCACATGTAGAGTTTCATAGCATCCTTCAGACTTCTGGAGACCAGGGGAGGGGATATCCCATCCTACCAACAGCAGCCATGCCTGCCCCAAGATGAAGCCCTTCTGCCTGGGAGAGGAGGGCAGCCGTCCCTCCTGGGTTGGAAGCCTTCCCAGTGCAGAAGTCCAAAAACCAGGCCCTTGGGCTGGCTCTGGTTCTCACTGCCTCTTTAACCTCTTGGTGCAAGGCTACTTGTTCTTCTGGGTCCCTCGATAACCCAGCTCCATATTGCAGGTTTTTATCCTATGGTTTCACCTCAAGCTCTCCTTATGGCGGCCACCACCAGCAGTGTGGAGGCACACTGCCCCAAAGACTGACTTGTTACACACTTCATTGCCTTGCCAGTACCGGATGTCTGTGTGGTATTTAACTTCCATATCTTTCTTGAGGCCTCTTTTGTTTGCTTGTTTGCTTTCATCTAAATAACAAATACTTCTTTTCTTCCTTTTCTTAGTTTATGCAATAGATACAGTGCTACCAGCTACCTGCACATGTCTTCATGGGATCTCTAATGCTGCACAGATAATACTTGCCTAATCCTCTAAATGCCCTCTGAGGTTTGATAAGGAAGGATTACTGCCACATCTTACCTGCAAGGAAAACCTGTGGCAGCGAGTTAGGACCCAAGACCACAAGGTAGCTCAGATATGAATTCAGTCCTGATGCCAGGGTCACTGTGTTGAAGAGGATGCAGTTGATATTACCCAGGCTGGGAATGAATAACCTGTTCACTGCAGTATTCAGGTAACAACTCTTTGACTTCCTTGAACTGGACCTGCCTCAGGATCACTTTTCTCTACGCATCATACACATTAATGGCAAGTAGGTATTTATCAACACTAAGTGCCCAAGCTGAGACACGCTGAGACATTCAAGCTGCATTTCCCTAAGCATGAAAGTACTCAGCACAGAACCAGATTGAATTAATTCATAACAGACTTATGGCCAGCAAAAGAGATGCAAGGAAGAGAGAAGGCTGAGTCCAGGCACCTGTGAAAAATGGCTGGCTTTTTTCTGCATTAAAGTGTCTTAATACACCACATTGCCGCACATACTGTAGAAGAAGTGAATTTGATGGAAGAAGTGACTTTAACGGAAAGGCTTTTCAACAGTGACATCTATTGACAAGGTGCCAATAATTGCTGTATTCCCCCAAAAGTTGTTATTTTTGAACCAATGCCAAGCATGAACCTTACTTTCTATGCCTTCTGCAACTCCCGTCAGCTCAGAAAGGAACAGCAGTGTGCCTCCAAGCAAGGCACATCTGACAGACAGAAAAGCACAAGAGGCACAAGGAGACTGATCACTGCAGGTTTCTTTATGAGGCAGTCCCATCCTGCACACCTCTTTCTGCAGGGAAGGAGGGGATCTTGGGAAGGAAAAAAAAAAAAAAAAAAACACCAATGTTCTTCATCTTTGCAGCATCTGTAATCCTTTTAAATACTAGGATTAATTCTATTAATTATTCGTTATGTCCCTCCTCCAGCCCCCATGCAAGTCCAAACTGACATGGGCCAGCTCTTGTTTTATCAGCTGGTCCATGGCTGAGCAGGGCATACCAGCAGCCAAGACCAGCATGTTTTTTATAATGACAGCAATGACATTTCTGTCTGTAGCTCAGCCTGTTTATGTGGCAGATGTAATTACTCCACACTCCTGGCCTTGGTTTGGCAGATAGAGCATTGGTTTATGGTAATGTATTGCTTGAAAGACTAAAAGGAGAGTGCTTAATGAAGAACTGAGATAAATTAGCATTAGAAGTACTACAAATAACTTGTTTTCCCCTGTGTTAGAGTTCTTGCTTTACCCTGGTTCAAAATGTATACGCTGGGTGCAATAAAATACAGATAAAGAAAAAACAGGCAAATAAAGTCTATCAAAACACTATATTTTCTGTGGTAAACAGGAGAAATATTTGTCCTTTGAACATGCAGACAGATTGTCTCATAGTCCACTGCTCCCACGTACTTGCCTCCTGCAAACAGTCCACAGGGGTGCAAGGAGGGAAGGATAGGAAGTAGTAGGCAATACATTGGAAACAGAAGTTTACATTAAGAGTTGTATATGCTACACAGAAAGTCACTGAGTTCTTCCCTATATATTGTCCTTGGTAAACCACTCAATGGAATTAAAGATCAAGCCTTAAACACCCACCCACCCACCCTCAAAAAAAAAAAAAGAAAAAAGAAAAAAGAAAGAAACCAAGCTCAGGAATACATAAAAGCATATCCCAGATGAATCATTTTAAACAGCTGGCTGGAAAGGCAAATAAATCCCAAACAACTAAGCAAGATTCTAAGCAGCAGAAATTTATATGAATAATGTGAATAGCATTTGCAGTTAAAAGAGTGATGAGAGCTGAGGGAACTCATCAGTCTTTGTTCTTCATGACAGAGGGGGACCACCATGCCCAAGGACAGGAAGATAAGCCACTGGAAAGTATCTGACTGGTAAGTCTATGCTCTGAAGAAATATAGTTCCAGCTGCAGGCAAAGACCATTTCACCATATCAACCATCAGCTTTGGCAATAGTAACAACCCTTGGACCTCTCCTCAGTTATTCTTTGACAAGATGTAAGATGGTCATGTTTCATACCCTTCTTTCCTCATCCCTGACAGCCATGTGTTGTGCCTGTTTTTTGAGGAGTAATAGGAAGCAACTATCTGAGCAGAGCCAGGGAAAAACTGTAGAAAGTATTTGCCAAAGTGGTTTAGGATGAAACAAAATCCTTCTTTCTTTTGCACTTCCTTGACTTCCTCTATATCCTGCAGGCATAGGCAACAAGAGGGGTCACTGTTTTAGATACCTGAGTGTGGACCAGCAAGTAACTACATAGCATGGACACATGCCAAAAACCTATTATATATTATATACATTACAGCTTCCAGACAATTGGGATTTTGCAGTAGCTACCAAAGGGTGCTTATTCTTGCAGACATGGAGGATGGTCTCTCAGGCAGGTGTCTACTTGCCTGAAGCCAGCTACACAACAGCCAGCTGTGGCTTACCTCTCATATCTTGAAATAGGCATGTGCCACTGAAATCACTGAAGCACAGACACATTTGTACATAAGGAGGAAATTATGCTTTACTGAGGACAATATGGAGTTAATATACTATGGACAAAAAGATTACTTATCCAAAATGATGCCAAAAAAATTAAACAAAAACAACAAATAATAAAAAAAGAAGCATGCATCACACACACACACACACACAAAAAAATCCAAACAAATCTAAGAAGCTGCAGCTGCAGCTGTAGTTTTGCTGTAGTTAAATGCAATCTTTTCTATAGTATTTCTCATCAGGAACATTAACCTTGGCTTTCATTTACAGAAAGGTGGAACTTTTTACAAGGAAACTATTGCACAATTAATTATCAGCTGGTAATCAAGCGATAGCTGGGGACAAGCATCTTCAAACGTACCACAAAATATCAGTTAGACAAGCCATGATGTACTAGTTCACCTTATAAGAAAATTATAAGGCATTAACCCTACTGGGATTTTACAATGGGTGGGTAGTGTGGATTCCACAGGGATAGCAGGGCACAGAGAGGAAAGCATCTTTTTATTCCTGCTGCAGATGAATATCTTTGGAAACATGACAAGAAAGACAGGTTTAAGAATCGGAGAGACTTGATAAACAACATGGATCCACATCAAAAGATGAGTATACCATTTGTTCATTATGTAAATGATGTTGGCTGATTAGGAAAAATGTTAAGTTCAAAGCAAAAGCATGAACTGAAGAAAACAAAAAGCTTGCTTTTAGTCATTAATTATAAACCTTCCTGAAGGCTAGTGAAGTGACCCAAGTGATGAACTGAGTGCTTAAAATCACTCTTTTTTTTTTTTTCCCAGACTACTGGGGAATATAAAAATAAAATTTATTGTTTCATATGTAGTGTCTGTTGTTACATAGAAAGATTAAAGCCCTAGTTTCTAGCTTCAGCTGCCATGCAGAACCCTTCACCATTGTGCCAAAGCCTGCCTGAACACATGTTAAGAATACATGTGAAGTGGGCATTTTGACACAGACCTCTCCAGACAGGATGAATTTCAGCCAAAGTGGTACATCAAGGAGCATCAAGGATCAGGTTATTGCTGCCACTTGTTTCCCACACAGCTTCAGGGGACAGAAGAGCAGCACAGAGAAGGGACAGAAGAGCAGCAGAGGAAGCAGGGTGGACACAGGCTGTGCTCGGGCAGCTTCTTCTGTACTCAGGTTCCTCCAGGATCTTGACATCTAGGACACCAAAACATGCAAAACTCTAAGGCACACAACTGTCTGAGCAAACGGGAGACAAATGGTGTGTGTCCTTCCTTGGAGGCCAGGTCCATGTTCTCCAGTGGTGTTCTGTGTTGGGTGGTAGGACACACCAGTGGGCCTGAGGACTCCCTTCTTACAGCACGACCTAGCTGACAGCCACACTACCGCTCCCATGCCCCAGCTGTACGTTCAGTCACAAGCACCATTTTCGTCTGCCACTCTCCACATTATTCGCTACATTCATACCACATCCTTTCTCTTAGCCCCTCTTCTCACATGAAGACTCCATTTACTTCCTTTACCCCTCCTGGTGTAGGTGCCAATCCCAATTCTCCTTTGGCAGAAGTAGGGGGGGAGAGAGGGGAATAACACTTGTGATGTTAGCAAATACACGCCAAATTTTAAAATGACAATTGCTTCCCACTGCAAAGATGAACACTCTTTGTGGGCACTAAAATGTCACCCTGAAAGGCTACAGGCCACCAAAACCAGTTGAATGCAGACTGCCCAAGCAAAGCGCTTCCTCAGAGTGCTCCACCTCCCTGTGCCCCTTCCCTGTGCATCAACATCAGCAAAACTGCCACCTCCTTGCTCTGCCTTTGTTTCCTCTGGTGTCCATACCGAGTGCAGGATTGAAGGATGTTAGTGCAGTTTTCCACATCTGGATGTCTTTTTTTTTTTTTTTTTTTTTTTTTAACATAGACCAGTAATGGAGAGCACCAGCTTTTAGCTATGGGCTGAGAGTGGGGAGGTGGAGAACTCTTTAATGCTAGACTAATGCTGAGGTTAAATTAAGGTGCCTTGTGGAATTCACAACCAGAAGGCAAAGTTGCTCCTGCCACGGATAGTCTATTCCAGAGGCTGGTGTTGCTCTGGAAACATCACACTCTAAATATTCCATGGAAATCATTAAGCAGTCAAAGAAAGAATCATGTACTGTCCTTTTGGGCTTCAGTATAATTTTTCCATTCTCTTTTCCTTTTCTTGGTCTTCTTTTTGTACTCTTCATTATATAAAATTGAACAGACATCAAAATCCGGATGATTTCCTTTTCTATATAAAAATAAAAAATAATCATTTTGGAAAGGAAGCAACTAATCATCCTCAATACTGGTTTCAAAGGTTATTGTGCTGGTTCCGTGGTTTTCTGCTTCTGTAAAGACAAATATATGTTAAGTTCACAGTGACAGCCACACGGTTTCAAGATGGTTGTGTAGGGAACTGTAAATAATAAAATAACCATAAGAGGGAGGAACAGGTAAAGAGGGATTATTAAATGGATGAGTTCTTAAAGAACAGCTGTTACTTCTTAAAATTGTACATAGTCACTGGCAGGAAAATATAGATATATATATATGTTGATGTGGAAAACATTTTCAACAGGTTGGGGCTTACAGACATGTAAGGGCCACTCAGACTCCCTATAACTCTCTTGAAATTTTTTGCAAGGATTCAAATTCATATTTAGAAATACCAAGCAATTTTCACAGCCTCTTTGGAAAGATTAGATATTTTGTTCCCATTTCACAGACAGAGATCAGAGGATGTGCCTCAGAACAGGTCCCTGAGGTCTGTAGTGTGTTTAGCTTACATGCTCTGAGAGCCACTGCGAAGAATAAATGATTGTAAATGTCCTCTACATAACATTCTCCTGAATATAAATCACAGCCAAGTAAAAGTAGAAAGAGTAAGAATGCACACAAACAATTGAAGGAAACAAATAAATATGGTTGAATAAAGGTAAATACTCATGAAAATGCATTGTGCTATTTGTGCGGGGTTTTTTTGTTTGTTTTTAACCAGCAACACAAAGATACAGCCATTAAAATTCACAGCTCAGCAGAAAAAAAAAAAACAAAAAACTTGCATTAAGGATCATGAATTTAAAATTCACAGAGTTGAGAAATGCACAAGCTGTGATTTTCTCAGCTATAGTAAAGTTCTCTCACATGCAGCAGTGAAACTTGGCAGATGTATGGATTAACACCTCAGTGTTAAGGTCCTTGAAAAACAACTTCCCCATATTACTCACTATCCCTTTAACTGTACATCAACTTTCTTCCCCCATTTCTGTGATTGCTATGGCCTCACTCCTCCTCACGATGGCTTTTCTAATTTCCAATTAAAGTAGGAAAACTGAGAAACAAAGAAACCAGTAGGACTTGGCCCTCTGGGGGCTTCATCAGAATTGCACAATTTTCTGTTTAGTCTCCTTCTTTGGAGATATTCAAAACCCACCTGGATGCAATCCTGTGCAATATGTGCCAGGTGACCCTGCTCGGTAAGGGGGTTGACCAGATAATCCCCAGAGGTCCCTTCCAACCTCAGTCTTTCTATGATTCTGTGATTGTGGTTTTTTGTTTAATTTTTTTGTCTCTTGCATTCCAGTCCTTGTCTGCCTAAACTTTTGTCCTCCAAAGCCAATGAAAAGGCACTGAAAGGCTCAGGATCAGCAGGAACATAACTGAACATAAGACTCTTGTTTCCTTCCAGCATGATGTTAGCTCCACTCAGCACTGGCCCTCATCTCCACATCAAAGATTTTGATATTTTTCTCTCCACAACCCTTGCATCTGTCCTTATCTCTAGCCCTTTCCTTACTGTTCAAGAAGAGTTGATATCAGATCTGTAGTTTAGTATGTTGTATGTAGTTTAGTATGTTTAGTATGTACACAGTGACCTAACAAGCAGAGGAGAGGGAAAAACAAAGGTATCCATGAAAGTATTTCCATCACATACAACATACTTATCCATTCTTCATATTAAGCAGAGAAGATCTTGGTTTTTTGTTCCACTAAGTAGCCACTGGGGAAGGATGCAAGCCTACAGGCAGGAAAGTTGGATGGCCCAAAAATGCACAATACAGTGCTTGTCAAAGCCCAAAGAGCAGCCTTCCTTCTCTAGCTTTGGGCTTTCAGCTTTGTTCCAGACCGAGTTCAAAACTGGGCATTTTTCCAAGCACTCACTGAGTATGACCAATTTCATTTTTGCCTTCCAAATTTCCTTTAAAATAGGAACCATAGCTATAGTTCTGCTCACAGTCCTGTCTACCATAAAAGCCTCATCTGCCATTTCCCTCACTGCCATTCCCCTCCAGCAGATCAACACTCCCCCCCTCCCCACACACACGCACCTGGTGTCACCTGCAAACTCACTGCAGGTGCACTCAATCGCAGCAGACTTGAGTTAATGCTGACCATCACTCAGGCCTCCAGAAACAGATCTACTAGAGGCTGAGACAGCTGGAGCTGTACAGCCTGGAGAAGTGGACACTCAGGGGGAATCTCATCTGTGTGCATAAGCATCTGAAGGGGGGTGCAAAGAGGACAGAGACAGGCTCTTGCCGTGGTGCCGAGTGCCAGGACAAGGAGCAATGGGCACAGACTGGAACACAGGAGGTTCCATCCAAACACCAGGCAGCACTTCTGTGCAGTGTGGGTGAGGGAGCCCTGGCACAGGCTGCCCAGACAGGCTGTGGGGTCTCCTCCTTGGAGATCTTCAAAAGCCACCTGAACGTGGCCCTGGGCAGCCTGCTCTGGGTGTCCCTGCTTGAGTGGGTGTTGGACCAGATGGACCCAGAGGTTCCGGCCAGCCTTAACTGTACTGGGATTCTGTGTATGTTTGTAGCATGCAAACAGCAACAAACCCCGCTTTGTCCAATCTGCAGCTTCAGCCCAGGCTCAGCTCTTCACCAACACAGTCACATCTTCCTCGCTGGCTGAGAGCCAGCACTGTCTCGCCATCAGACATCCCTCACGCTGTCACATATGGGTGAGACTAGAAATCTAGCCATGTGCCCTTGTGCTTCTTTGTGCTAGAATGCACACTGTACATACTCACTGCATCCTAATTTTGTCACCTCTTTCACCTAAGCTTATATTTTTATTCATGTGACTATCTGCACTAAAAAAAAAAAAAAGTATCTATTCTTGGGCTAAACCATCCTTCAGTCCTCCAGAACAAGCATTTGTCCCCCCAACCCCACACCTCAATTGTTCCTATTCCACCCTGAATTCACACTTTTTTTTCCTATACTTGTGCCTACCTCTTTACCTCTTACATTCCTTGCATCACATCTCATCAGTTCAGTCTGAGAGGGTCTAAAGACAGACTGCTGCCTAAATCACAGTCATTTATAAGTTAATTTGATTTGGGACTGAAGAGGCACATGTTTTTTATTGGATTTTTTAAAGTTGTTTTAACTCAGAGAAAATATTTTTTTGTAATTCAATATGGAAAAATAAAAATAATAAAAAATAAAAAACAAGAACTTAAAATGATTACTATCGCAGGAGCCAAAACACAGTATCAGCAAGCATAACTGAAGTGCACAAAGTAATGTGATTTATGAGAGACTGTAATCAAAAAGATGGATCATCAGGCTGAAGGAAGCAGCTACATGATCATTAGACTTTGCAAAGCATGCCAGCTAAGCTCTGCAATAGCAACAAACTCAGTCACCCAGGAAAAGAATTGTCACTGAATACTGCATTTCTGACATTGTCTATATTTATATACTTGTTCAGGCAACTATACCCAAATTACCTTTACCTCTACAACATACTGCAATTATTTGTATATATGATTAATTATTAAATGTGCCTGTGTGTCTCAAAATATGACTCAACCAGAAATTCTTCAGCTTCAAAAATTAATCTGAAAGTGACCCAAAAACTGCAGAACAGTGGCTCTATAGCAGAAATACTTTTAGTCTTTATTTTTTAAGAGAAAATAGATGTTTAGTCTAGTGAGCAAACTGTAATTTGGAAGATTACACATGCACAGATAACCTCTTGCAGTACCTGACAGTTACATTTCAATACATAAGGCTTTTGCCTGCAATCCTAAGGAGAACTGCCTTTTATGTTAATTCCTATATTAAACTCAGAAAAGTTTTATTATAAATTATAAAAGTTTTATTATAAATATTTATAGGTAACTTTTAGAAAACATTGCCTACAAATGCATAGGGAATAAACTGTACACTCATGCATTTGTGGAATAATCATATAAATGGAGCAATTCTAGAGCAATGTCATTAATTTCAAACTTGCAAGAACACCACAGCAGAAGCTGGCCCTGAATATATATATACATATACACACACACGCATATATATATATTTAATTTAAAATTTATTTATTTTTTCTTCCAAAGAATTGCACATGTAGTTCTGATATGAAGATAAAACCATCCAAAAAAGCCCTTTTCAACATATCCTAATATAACACAGCACTGTAGTGCCATTTGACTTCAGGTTTGCTCAGTGTTTCCAATATTAAAACAAAAATTTTAATGGGGCTAGATTAGAGCTTTGGCTGAAAAATTGCATCAGATCCAAAGCTTTGGCATAAGAAAAGTCAAGACAGAAGCAATGTATTTTCAGCAAAATTTGAAAAGACTATGTTAAACATACATAGCTCATTTCTAGATTATAGGGATGTAAAAAAAGCTGCTTTGACATGTGGTTTCAGTTATATGGAAACTTTTGGGGTTGCAAGTTAAAGCAGGGATGAGACATGAGGCCCACATATACCAAAGGTTACTATAGTAAATATTTAAGAGTTCAAAAAAAAAAACAACAGTATGGTCCAAATTTTGACCAAGATTCTCTTTTTTTTTCCTGTTTATAGCATCTAAGCAGCTCCTCAAGGGCAAGTCAGCAGTTTGGCATAAAGCCCCAGTGATAATTTGCAGACAGGAATTTTAGGAGGTCAAAACCTGAACTCCTACCTCTGAGAAAGGTGCTGTGCTGCCAGCTGGGGAAGATAAACAGAAGTGCCTGATTTATCATTTTATTTTTATTCTAAAGATATCAGGTGAGTGTTTTGCCTGTTTTACGGAGCTTAATCCACTACCACCTACGCCTCACTGCACATTGCTATTTTTAGCCCATTTAACAGTATTAAATGGAAGGCATTTCTGGTTTAGGAGGAAAAAATGAGGTATTTCACTTATGTAAACCTAACTCCGTAAGGAAAAAGTAAGAAATCCTGATAGTCTTCTAAGACAACAAGTATGAAAAGACTGGCTGCTTACAGCTCCAGCTTCCTTTCCAGCAATGCTGAGCTTAAAAGCAATTTTTCCTAATTTGTTTTCAGGGCCTCCTTACTAGCACTTGTCTGGGCTATACCTCTTCTTTTATAGAGTCTGAGCTATCCTTCTGCTTCTCTTTTTTTGCTTCTTTTCCAGGTGCACACTGATTTTCACAAAATGTTGCCATAGGGAGAGGAATGTTTCTGGGACTGCAAGAGCCATCTCAGCCTGTGAAACAGCTCCTCAGTCTCTCTGACCACATCACTTCAGTTCACTGAAGTTTCAGCAGACACCTAACAATACGTTTAATCAGGTGAGAAGCAAAAGGGAATGGAAACAATTCAAAGAAAACAGCTGAAGGAGAATAACAGCAATCTCCCCCTTAGAAGTCTCTACAAAGCTTGAGATGTCACATTACAAATTGATGACAGTTTTCTTATAGAAAACTCCTAAGTCCTGAAACTCATACACCATGATATAACAGCTGATGCTATACTGCTGCTCAATCTTTTATTGAAGAGTGCAGGAAACAGTTATGTAAGGCTGTTTAACTACTCAGAGTGTAGTCTGAAGGTATTCAGCTTTCAGAAGCAAGACTTTTCTACCAGCTTCTCTTTGAAACGTGCTCCCATCTAGCAAAAGCCCTCAGTTGCTTAAAGGCCCAGTTCACTGGGCTTTTGGGGGACACACAACCCCCAGAAGCTGCACAGCTCCTCAGGAGGTACCTCACTCAGCAAGTGCCTCCAGCCATTGCAGAACCAACCCACATCAACACAATTTGGAGGACTGCTGCTGATCTCTAAAGATAAGGTCATATCCCTCAGTCTAAGCTCCTCATTTTATCAAGGACTGGATTTTTTTTTTTCCCTTTTGAAACACTCATGTTTCAAAAAAATCATGCAAATCAATTAAATGGTGTAAAGTCTTTATTCATTTATCAAAGTAAAACTGTATTGTATTTGGCAGAAAAAAATAAATTAAAAAATACCCCATAGCTATTAGTGTCTGTTATTCTGTAGTTACAGGTATGACTGATGTATTACAGGTAATGGAATTAAGAGGAATGGTAAATTATCATCAAAATATGTATCAAAGTTATCACCAGTCACAAATCACTAAAGGAAGATGGGGCAGTACATATTTTCCATGCAGGAATATTAGGGAACTCAGAGGGGAATTAGCATTCTACATGTTGATATTTAAGTCCCATGGGCGCTGGTATCAGAAGCTTGTTGTGAGAAGTTTCTGTGCTTGGACCTTTTGCCATGGCCCTCTCAGGCCACCCAGACACAGTCCCCTGATGCTGCCAAAAACAGCACTTCTTCTCTCAAGGCTCCAGGGTCACTCCAGTGACCAGCTATGCCTGCGAGCAGCACTTCCATAGCACTGTGCCTTGTCCCTTTCCTGGATGTCACCTGTGACACATTCACGACTGCTGACACAGCTGAAGCAGAGCACCTTTGTAGCAGAGGCGGAGCAAGCCCCAGCCAGGCCAGGACTGCAGAGGTACATGCAACACCAATCTCCTCCTGTGTGAGTTTTTACATCCAAAAACATTTTTAGCACATTAGTGGACAGTTTCTAGCAAGGCAATCTGATTATCTATGAAGGAATTGCGTGCCTCCCTACATTTTTCTCATAGTCATGACACTTTCCAAAAAAAAAAAAAAAAAAAAAAAGGGTACAAAAGAAGGTGTTTCATAGGCAATGTCTGAGCATGGGAAAAACTATCAAATGTTTCATGAGAGCTGAGGAAACTGTATGAACATGCCTCTATCAGTGTCCAGAGATGAGGCGTACTGCAAGGAATGCTCCATGATCCTTATTTTCCAGTTTCTGATCTTGAACTCTTTGGACATTTCTCCACACTCCCATCTCATGTATCACATTCATGGAAAAACAATTGTAGCTTCAGACTGTGATTGGCAGGCAGAACTACCACTGGAATGTCATGTCCAAGAAATATAAGCTTGCAAGTGTTCCCATGTTCAAGGGAACACATATTAACAAAGTGAGTGAGAGAAGTCAAAAAATAATTTAAAATAAATGTGGAAAATTAACATTGTCTTCAAGTCTTTCCTGAAGGAATAAAAACACACGGCTTCTCACTGATATGGAGGTTGAGTTGTGTCTTTCTCAGTAGCTTTCATCCAGGAGTTGCAAAGGAGCAAGATCAGAACAAGATCATTTGTCTTTGCAATTTCAGGTCCCATGAACATGTAAGATCATTAACAACCACCTAATGAAAAATAACTGTGCACAGCTTAATGTAAACAAGTGCTTGCATGGTCAAGCTGTTCCCATGTGTTCTCACAATTACTGCCATCAGGAAGACTCCTAGGAGCAAAATTCAATTATAGAAAGTTGCAAGAAAGTCTAAGAGGAAAGCACAAGGAAAACAACTAACCCCTGAGGTGCTGGAAAGAACAGCATGTGGAACTGGAAAAGAGGCTGAAAACTGGAAAGGTTAAGGACGACAGCTTAATTTATGTAACTAAACTGCTCCACAGGCTTTCATCTCAGCTGTTCAGCAGGCAGTGCTTCTGGAGAGGGACTGCATCTATCCACCATAACACTGTGGTTTCCTGGACCTTCATACTCACCACCTGGCCTGAGGTACAGGGCTGTTAAGAAACAGCCCACAGCTCTTGGGCTTTACTGAAGCACTCACAGGTCAGGATGTGGAGGCTGGTACCGCCATTCCATTTTCATACAAGTTCTTACAATGTGTGTGGATGGGATTTTGAAGGACAGAAATTGATATACAAATATAGGATGAACAAAACCATAGTGGTGTTCATCGGTATTAAACGAACAACTCCATTGTCTTTTTTTTTTTAATCAGCACATGAATAAAATTCAGGTAGAGTCCTTCACAGCAGAGAAATCAAATACAAAGCAACCTCACCCTCAACAGGGTGAACACCTTGCAGGCTTTCCTACAAGTTGCAGTATTAATGTAAGATTTGTAGCATGGGGTTCATTACTCCAATCCACTAACAAAGCCTGCAAAAACGTGAAGTCTAAAGATGACCCCACAGGACCCCTGAGAGCAGTACCCTAAAGTGAGAGAACAGAGGGCTGGTTTTCCCAAGAGCCAGCCCCTGGAAGCCCCAGCTTGCTGGACCGGGCAGGAAGGCACCACTTCATGGTACTGGGGCCTGTACTTGGGTATCTGCTCAGATGATTTGCTGGATCTGGCTAGATCTTGCTGTCTCTGCTGCTCCCTCAAACACATAACAGTCCATTATACTCAACTGCTTGAATATCTGGAAGGTTATTTTCATGGTATCATTTGAAAATTAAACTTAATCTTTTCCATAATCCCTAGCAAATCCTCTCTATTATAACCTTTACATCTTATTTTCCTCTGACCTGGTCCTCCCTCTCTTTCCTTCAACTCTGTATTCATCCCTCTTTACAAGTCTCTTATCTAGGCATTTTTAAAAGATCTTTCCTGAAATTCCCTAGTCAAAGCTCAGTCAAACCAACAATAGCAGCCAGAAATGGGTTATAGTGGATATCTGAATGTGAGTTCTCCATTTTCACAGCCCCAAAACTGCCTTGCACAATGGCATTCCTAAAGCCTAAAAACAGTGACAGCACTGCAAAGATTGCCAGACGTACTGAGAAACTGGCACAGATTTATCTGAGGGGATGCTATGGAGAGGATATTGACAGCTGGTTGAGCAGACTGGATGCTTATATGAAATATGTGTTAATGTTATATGGATAGTAATTCTCCTTCTCAGTTTCTTTTCTTCAAATATCTCTCCAAAACTGAGAAATCACTATAAAAAGAACAAAACTCTTCTCCTGAGGCCAAAACACTTACCATTGCTAAAAGAATACCAGGATTTAGGACAAGTAGAAAAGACATGTCTTTCTGCAAAATATTCCAGCAAGAATTCAGAAAGTCCTGCTGAAGCCAGGCCAGCACAAGGCTTGGGGACTCCTTGTAACAGGTGAGATCTGCTTCAGCCCTGTTCTCAGCTCTGCCTTACAGATTTTGACAGATGCATTCGACAGCACAGAGGCAAGATTAATATTTCACTGTCTCTTGTGAAGACAAAATCTAGTCTGGCTTATAAATTTTTTATTGTAAAAACATGTTTTTTATGCTAGCAGCAAAAGATCCAGCATTTGGCACTTATCCTGAAATGGCTTGGTCTGTGAACCCCAAAAAGCTGCTCTAGTACCCTGGTGGCATTGGGATCCCAGTTGGCAGCACAGCTCCAAACAATTCTGGAAACTCAGGAGAAAGCTCAACATTTGGGGAGAATATAGGGTGGAATGGAGATCTGCTGTCATCATTACTGCTCATTCATAGGAGGAGGGAAAGCTGCCCATATTTCTGTTTGTTTTGTATAGCGTGACCACTTCTGGCAGCTATTGAGAGATAGTGTAACTTAAAAAAGGAACTGTCAGTGAAAACAAGCAGATAAAAATCAGAGAGGAAATAAGACTGCCAAAGCTATAATACAGGAAAAAAAAAATCCATGGGTCTCAAATAGCCTCGAAATAATAAAGATGTGTCATTGCAATGGCCTCTAAAACCAGCAATAATCTGGTTGTTAACAGAATATGAAAACAAGATCCCAAGAACTAACCAAAAACAGTAAGCCACTTAGGCAAAACAGTTTTTTTCTTAGAGACTTTATGGAGAAAGTCTATTACATGACCCTAGCCAACAGTAGCTTCCTTGCAGCTCTTAACAGCAGATGATCAGAAGGACAGAGTCACAGTGCTTGGCAAGCCAGAGTGCTATTTTAAGTCTGCCTTGAAGGATTCACAACTACAAACCAGGAAGAAAAATGCAGCTCACATATTGGTAGCACCCTCGAGGAAAATGCCAGAAAAAAAAATAATACAAATACCAGTTTGCCAAGGTTAGAGGTTCTCAAGAAACAGCAAACAGGGGTGCAACCAAGAAATACCTGGCTTAGCCGAACAGCCAGATATCACATTTGTCATTTCCACTACAGGTTGCAAAATAAAATAAATAGATACATATAAAGTAATTCAATCCAGAAAAGACATTGGGATGTCATTTAGTTAAAGCAGGGTTGACATTTTCACAGAATCACAGAATGGCTGAGGTTGGAAGGGACCTCTGAAGATCATCCAGAACACATTGTGCAGGATGGCATCCAGCTGGGCTTTAAACATCTCCAAAGAAGGAGACTCCACGGCTTCCCTGGGCAACCTGTCCCAGTGCTCTGTCACTCTCACAGTAAAGAAGTGCCCCCTCATATTCAGCCGGAACCTCCTGTGCTTCAGTTTGTGTCCGTTGACTCTCGTCCTGTCACTGGGCACAACTGAAAAGAGACCGGCCCCATTCTCTTGACACCCTCCCTTCAGATATTTGTAAATGTTTTTAAGATCCCCTCTCAGTCTTCTCTTTTCCAAGCTAAACAGGCCACACTCCCTCACCCTCTCCTCATATGAGAGATGCTCCAGTCCCCTCATCATCTTCATAGCCCTCCACTGGACTCGCTCAAGGAGCTCCATGTCCTTTTTGCTCTTAACACCAAGTTGGCAAATGCGCAGTGATAAATTTTCATTTCAGAGTTATTGCCACTACTGTTGCCACTACTCACATTTGCTGAGATGAACAAAAAAGTAACAAGGCAGTATTCAGATCAACCACCAATTTTTCTGACAGAAGTCTACAAACTGACAACCAGAACTGTCCCATGAAAGCCAAGTCCTGGCTATCCAAATCACTTACTCCCAAGTCACTTGCACATCTGTCACAGAAAGAATCATTGTTTCTTTCATAAACAGGAAGAAGCTTCTATCTCAGACATCCTACATCAGCCTAACGCCAAGGCATTTCTTTTCTAAAACAATCCTTGTCTTCCATCTTGGCACACTGTTGCCAGATGTTTTCCACAGAACAGTGGCCTTTGCCCAGTTTTCATTTGTATCCAGGACCTGGTCTTCTGCAGAAACACCTCAAAATCAAGAAAGAAAAACACCCTGAAACCACTTTCTTCCTTACTGTAATGTGTACTTCTTACCCTGGAATTACGTCAGATTTTTACCAATTCATTTATACAATTTCACAGTGAAAGTATCATATTTTCTTTTCTTTTTTTTTTTTTTTAAGCCATGAATAAGCTTGAGAATAATCCAATATATATACCCTGCAAATCTCAGCATTTTATTATTTTAATGTCAATATACTTAAGATTCATATCACATTTGGCAATTAAAGGTTGCTCTTCTAAAAATTCAGTAATAAGTAATCATATCAAAAATTCTGTAACATAAAAATTACTAGGAGCAAAATCTCCAAAAACTTATCTCATGGAACTATGTTTCTAATAATTATATGTTTCCATAATTCTTCAGTAATCTGCAGTGCTGATATTCCTGGAATAGAAGAAACCAATTCCAAAAAAAAAAACAAAAGTCTGCAATGTACTTATTATGGTTTACATTACCAGGGAAAACAGTTCCAGTGGGACAGGAGCTATGTTATTATGAGAACTGAAGTATCCAACTGATTTCAACTAGTATAGAAATTCACTTTGGTTGTATGTCGCATCTTCCTTTGATGAATGTTCAAACCATAAGGATTTCTTTAACCTTTCAAAATTAAACAAACAAATAAAAAACCTTACAATCAGTATAAATGGTATCTAGTAGTCCAGCTCACACAGATTAGATCCAACTGACTAACACTGTTCTCTAAAAAAGCCATCATATAACCATACAAACTTTCCCTTAGCCCCTAAATATCTTCTGAGACCCATCACTTATGGCAGATCTATCACCTCTTCATCTTTTCCCTATTAAAAGTCATTTTTAGGTCTTCATTCCCATACTCTTCCTTTCCTTTATGTTCTGAAGTATGTCACCAGAAGCTGCCTTATCCAACCATCCAAGAACTGTAGCCTACACCTGAGCTATCTTTTGTGTGGGAAAGACTAACCCACATCCTTCCTACTCCCTAAAAACTAGACAGCAAAAGCGGGTGAAAAAAAGTGAAAGACAATACAACTTTAAAGGTAATATTGGAATCCCATATATTGACAGGAATCCCATGCCCAGCATAGGACATCCCAGAAGAAAAGAGCTGAAGGTGCAGGGAAAATTTGTTTCATTCAAAATGAAGCCAGCGCCTAGCACGAGCCAGATCTGTGTGACTGAGGCTGCTGGGTACTGCTTGAGGGAAATAAAGTGTAGAGTAGCAGGAGGAAGAAAAGCTACATGAACATGCAGCTTAGTATCCAAAGGAATGAGTAGACAGCCTTCACTGAAAACATGCTTTTAGGTACTTTGGGGTCCCCAAAATGAAAACAGACACGCTGTGACAGGCAGAAGTTAAGAGGACATTTCATGGGAAATGGCACAGTAGTACCTCTGGGGAGATGCATCACATCTGGTGTTACTGCTGGAGCTGCTGAGATAAGAACAGGGAATAGGGAACAGATTTATGCACACTCCAGTTGCATAAATCTTAGCCTTTTCCTTTTGGTAACTTCAGCCTCAGAACAGGCTGGATCAGAAATACGCCTGCACAGTAATCTCAGCACAGCCCACTTCATAAATTACAGATCTTTGGAGAGTTATAAAAACAAAGTCCTACAGAATTATATAATGGCAATGCTGCAGGCCAGTGCAGACACTTTCTCAAGATGAGTAGCAGTGGCATGGAGCAGCAGAAACACAACCCAGGCTGGGTGAGCTGTCCAGGCTCTGCTGGGAAGGTCTCCCCATCCCTTGCAGGCAAGAACAGGTAACCCATAGTGTGACAGGTGACAGAAACTCTTTTGCAAGCACAAAAAAAATCTGCCGAGTACAAGAAAAGTATAATAGAGTCACAGAATATCCTGACTTGGAATGGACCCACAGGGATCGTTAGGTCCAACTTCTGACTCCAAGAGACCACCCAAACATCAGACCAGATGTCTGACAGCGTTGTCCAAATGCTTCTTGAACTCCAGCAGGTCAGTGCCATGACCAGAGCCCTGAGGAGCCTCTCCCAGTGCCCAACCACCCTCTGGGTGCAGAACCTTTCCTTAACCCCCAGCCTGACCCTCCCCTGTCCCAGCTCCATGCCGTTCCCTCGGGTCCTGTCGCTGTCCCCAGAGAGCAGAGCTCAGCGCCTGCCCCTCCGCTCCCCTCGTGAGGGAGCTGCAGGCCGCCATGAGGCCTCCCCTCAGCCTGCTCTGCTCTGGGCTGAGCAAACCAAGGGACCTCAGCCACTCCTCAGACATCTTGCATTTTTCTTTCACCATCTTTGCAGCCCTCCTTTGGCCACTGTAACAGTTTTATGTCTTTCTTATAATGTGGTGCCCAAAACTGCACACAGTACTCGAGGTGAGGCCACACTAGCACAGAACAGAGCAGGACAATCCCTTCCCTCAACTGATGCACCCTGATGCACCCCAGGGTACGGTTGGCCCTTTTGGCTGCCAGGGCACACTGCTGGCTCGTGTTCAACTTGCCATTGACCATAACTCCCAGATCCCTTTCTGGGGGGCTGCTCTCCAGCCCCTCATCGCCCAGTCTGTATGTATAGCCACGGTTGCCCCATCCCAGGTGCTGAATCCAACACTTGCTCTTGTGAAACTTCATATTGCTGGTGGTTGCCCAGCCCTCTAATTGGTCAAGATCTCTCTGCAAGGCCTCTCTACCAGCTCCTCAACTGTGGAGTCAACAGCTCCTCCCAGTTTAGTTTTGTCCACACGCTTACTTAGTATACCTTCAAGTCCTTCATCCACGTCATTTATGGAAATGTTAAATTGAACTTGCCCTAAAATGTAGCCCTGCTCTACCCCACTGGTGACTGGACACCAGCCTGATGTAACCCCATTTACTACAACCCTTTGAGCCCAACCTCTCAGTCAATTGTTCACCCATCACACTATGTATTTGTCTAGCTGTATGATGGACATTTTGTCCAGAAGGATACAGCAAGAAACAGTATCAAAAGCTTTGCTGAAGTCCAAAAAGATTACATCATCTGTCTTCCCTTGGTCAACTAGATGGGTGTCCTTGTCAGAAAAGGAAATTAAGTTCATTCAGTAGGATTTTCCTCTCATGAACCTGTGTTGGCTATGACCAAAAATGGCATTGTCTTTCAGACATTTTTCAATAACTCCCAGAATAATGTTCTCCATAATTTTACCAGGCACTGAAGTGAGGCCAACAGGCCTGTAATTACCAGGGTCTTCTTTCTTGCCCTTCTTGAAAATGAGGACAATGTTTTCCTGCTTCCAGTTGATATGGATCTCTCCAGATTCCCAAGATCACTGAAAAATAAATGAGGAAGGTCTCGTGATATCAACAATCAGGACCCTGGGATGAATCCCATTGGGCCCCATAGACTAATGTGCATTCAGCTGAAGCAGTGAATCCTGCACAGATTTGGGGTTGACTGTGAGTTTACCATTCCCATGGTCATGGTCTTCCAACTAGGAGCTGAAAATGATCTTTGTGCTGTTAAACTTTTTTGATGGTGTGCTGTAGGGTTTTTGTTTGTTTGTTTTTTGCTTTTGTTTGATGGTTGTTGTTGAAAGAGAGAAGGGGGGGGGGGGGGAGGAGGAGAGTGGGATAGTGCTTAAAGAAAGCACGGTTTTAGCTGGTGATAATAGCTCCCTGCTAATAAAAGCTATGTGTGGCATACTGAGCAGATGGCAAAAAGCAATAATCTGTTTCCCCTTATGTCTCCATTATAGCAGCTTAGAAAACTGGAGCTTCTTGTACAGGTGAGATCTCTCTCTAACTTTCTTCCCTGTCCTTTTCTCTCCCTCACTCTTCTCAATACACTCAACAATTAATTCCCTCCTTCTGGTGAGCTACAACAAATTTCGGACAAAACGAATGAAATTACAAGCTGAAGAAAGAACATAAAAGAGAAATCAAGCTATCATAGCGAACAGAAAGAAAGAGAGAGGTGGGAAAATTACACATTTTGACAAAAGCGAATTGAATTTGCCTGCCGTTTCTGGGCTATGAAGTGGAACAGGAGCACAATGAGCAATTTATTCCATAAGTCTTATTGTCTTCCCTTTTGTCACCCCAGAGTTATTCCACACTGGTAAGAGCAGATACCTTTTGTAAATACATTGCAACCCACTGACCACCTGAAATTCATTCATCCCCAACTGCAACAAAAAAATCGGGTGCATGATCACCCATGCCAGCATCTCTCTAGCAGAAATCCATGGAATACACTTCATTCATTTGCAAGATCACAAAGAGCTATCCAATAAACCTTCCTCAGAAATGCGCATACACAGGAAACAAAATAAAATACAGGAATCTAAGTATAAGAAATAATTCAAAACTGGCAACATACTTCTTGTTTAGCTGTCTGGAAAAAAACAACAGCAACAAAAACACAGGAGGAAATCACCAAAAAAAAAAAAAAGAGTCCTTGGACTTCTGTAAGGCTGACTTCCTTCAAATTTAGAAAATAAAATAAATTAAAAATAAAATAAAAATCCAAGCATGGGTAGAGAATTAGCACTGTAAATCAGTTGTTATTCCTCCCTTTCTAGGTTTGAATGGCCTCACTTTTATCAGCAGAAGGAGGCATGACCAGGTTACAAAAACTGTGATTCGTTTGCAGACTGAGGGACAAAGCTTTTAAGTCAACTGCTTGGTCTGCTTTCTAACATCCTACCACTTCTATCTGCTGAAAAGATACTGAAGAGAATTTGTAAGTATTTGAAATATGTCCGGATAGTTATCTGAAAACATTTATGTATGTTATCATTTAACTATGCTCTTTATAAAGTGAAGCAGAGCAACAGAATCCTTTAAAGGAACAGCAGAAAAAAAGCTGCCCTGGATTTTCCAGGGAAATGCCTGGATCCCAAGCTTGGCCTGTTAGTACACATACACTGAGAAACAGAAAATGTTAAGAAAGTGCCAGGAAAGAAATAGTTTAAAAGCTTTTTCATCTCATAACAAACTTACTCAGGTTCTTGCTGTCAGCAAAACTTAGTTTTGCTAAGAGACAAGAGACATGAGACAAGAGACATGAGACAAGATCTTGTCTTCTCTAGCTATAGGAGAAGGGTAGGGGACAGGAGCAATGGGGTGGGAGGGCAATGCAACCAGGACTGCTGCCTGTAGCTGCCTGCTTCACCTTCGCTTAGGGCTGGGTCTCACTCTGGTTACACACAATACCAGTAATCCGGTTTACACAAGGATGAACATCATGTATCCAACTGTATTTTGGCTGCAGCCTTAGCTATGAAGAAGTTTTCTCATAGTGGAGTGATAACAACAGTGATATCAAACAACATAAATATTTCAGCGAAATGCAACCTTTGGAAACACCTCAGTGTTCCCAGTCCAATTATACTGGGTAATAGTGACATGCAGAGTGGGATTCATCTCTCTGCAGTTTAGATATCTACACTACTCATTCTTGACTGCTTTTAGACTAGACTAGAAAGAACAGTCCATTTGGAGGGGACCTACAGAGATCATCAAGCCCAATTGTCAGATCACATCAGGGCTGAATGAAACGTAAAACATATCATTAAGAGTATTTTGCAAATATTACAGCAAATGGAAAAATAATACTCTCTGCTAGACATTGGTTTTAGGGAGCCACCATTCCCTCTGAGCTTGTTTTCCTCTACTGATAGTAACGGGAGTGCAGAGTGACCTTATCAGATACAGACAGTCACACAGGGACATGGACATCTTTTCAGGCAAATATTGTCCACACATCCAAAGCTACAGCGCCAACATTTGGCTGGACTAATGTTATGTGCCCAGCAATCCTCATCCAAAACCATACAGGTTATGGTTAAGCACAGCTAATACATTTCTCAGAGTTATTATCTTTCTCAAATAAAGATAGGACAAATCTAGTATAACTGAAGGAAATACGTGAGTTTTGAACAGGTGGGAGTGCTGTCCTTTCAGAGGCACATTTCTCAGGGTAAGTCATTATTCCCTGAAAAGACATGTGTTTTAAAGACTGTCCACAGTAGGTATCTTTGCACAAAGCACAATGCTGTCTGCAATGGAAAATTTAATGACTCACATTGTGTTTATCATTGAAGGAAGAAAAAAATACACAATTCGTCTTGGTAGACAGCAAATAAAGGTCATTGGTAGCACACATGTTTTCCTTCCAATTTCAGATAGTTGAGTCATTTCTGGTTTTTAATACACTTATCTGTTGTTTGTTTTTAGGACCTTTGGAGGAGGGCAGAAGATGTAAGAAGAACAGCTTGTAGTATGAAAAATCCATCTGCCAAGATTATTTGAGACTGAAGGGAGAATGAAATGGACAGAATCACATTTGAACATTAAAATACCTTTCAAAAAGTAAATTACCTAGTCTCTCTTTGAGAGTTAATTTTTAAAGAATTATAAAAATCGTGTATTAGTTAGAGTACCTACCTCAGTGGATGGGGTGAAATTCTATCTGCTACTTGCTTACTAACTTCAGTGGGAATTCCTTAAGAAAATCCTGTGGATGCACATTTCAAAAGGTGAATTGCAAGATAAGACACTGCCCATTTTACTGATTGATACACTTAGAAGAACAAGGTGTGCAGAGAAAGATGCTTGGTATTTTCTACATTTACTGCCATGGGGAGAAGGGGGTGGAGAGAAGCGGAGGCAATGTTTCTCAGCAGCAACATTTGAAAAACGTGGATGAAGCCTAACCATGGTGGGTGAACAACTAGAGATATGGTTTGTGGTGGAAAGACACCCCACAAACTAACTATGTTATTGATGTGGACAAGCAGAGATCAGCTGCTGAAAAGCATGTGCACACTGTGGAAAAAAGAAAAAAAAAATGTCATCATCCCTCATTCTTCACAGCTCATTAATCTGAAAACAAAAATATTGGTTAGGTTATTAAAAAATAAATAAATAAATAAATAAAAATAAAAAATTAAAATCCTACACTCAGAAAGGAAGGAGATGGCAGAAGATAAAAAACTCTGTTTAGAACTTCATACCTCAATGAACTCTCCATTTTTCAACAGAAACCCATAAAGAAAAGACATCCAGGAAAGCTCTAGCCTAAGTTTCAACCACATTATTTATTAATCCAAACATTTCTGAACATACTTTTAATTTTTTTTTCATAAATCTTCCAGTCAAATGTTTTGTACCCCTGAGTGAATGATCCTTCTAAATGATTTATCTTTGTCCTTACTACATAGCCGACCTAGTCTGCTTATCTGCTTTGAAGCTTCCTTAGGACTAATCAGCTGTCTCACTTCAGTGTCTCAAGAGCCCATGTTTTTGTCTTCCTTTCAGGATCGTCTACATGAGTAGAAAAAGCACAAAAGCCAGGAAGACAGATAAGACGTTAGAAGGCTATAAAAACACTGAAAGTCATTAAACTTGTTAATCAACAAGTTACATGCACATGGGGGAAATTATTTTTGATAATATAGTGGTAATTTTTCCACAAGAGTAGAAAAAGTGGAAGACACATATCCACATCAATAGATATAATCTTTGTAATTAGGATCTGGTCCTATAACATTTACTTCTGAGCCAGATACTGAGGGACTGAGCTGTTGTTCATGTGCAATCTAGCTACCTGCCACAGGGTTAATGCCATAAATCAGATGTAGATAAAAGTGCAACTGAGCCCATTTCACTCATTGAACTCATTTAACTCATTTATTCAAAACTGAAGAGCACATTAGAATTGCAGACAGGTTTATGAGTCATGTCTACGAGCCTGCTTTTATGGATCAAGATCACCAACTTGTACATTGAGCACTCCCTAGAAAATTAGCAGTTTAACAACCACATTGATAAGCATACTTCCTGCTAGATGAGGAAAAACAGACTTCATCTAAGTTATTACACAGTCTTCCAGAGACATTTCAGAGTCTCTGCTGGCTTAGAAAAGAATGAAGTACTGAACATTTTTTGTGAAGAAGTGCTCAATATAAAAGTTACTAGTTTCAGCTTGTAAAAAGGAATTAATGCTCCTAACTTAGAAGACTTTCCTGAGATTATTTTTTCCATGAAGCAGGATGAAAGTTCTTGTCACAGCGAAGTTTTCCAAAGAAAACTGTTTCCACATAAACGCTCTGTTTTCCTGGCAAGCAAAAAACTGGTTTCCAATTAGGTTTTAAATTATTTCAATCTAGATGAGACATGGAAAGGGGTCTCATCTTCTGATATTGCCACTGAATATGCTACAGCTGGCATTGTCCACTCTTAATTTTTATACAAATGAGAAAACATGCATCTTGCACACTTTTTCACTTTCATAAGGGGAGCTATAGGTTTCTAACATCTTTCATTATATTTTTGTATTTTAGTGACTTGACTATCGAAATTACCGTGTGTGGAAAATTATCTCTTATTTTACATATGAAGTCATTACTAATCAGTTTATGGAAATATGGATGTCAATGGGCAAAAGTATTTCATTCAAGTGCCCTCTAATATTCTAAATATAAAGGGAAGCAAGAATTGAGAATTTTAATATGATCTTCACGGTAAGCAGGACATATGTTCCGTAATTAAAAAGTAGAGCTTGATGACTGCCTCAAATGGCCCCAGCCTACACTATGTTACATGTTTACTAAGATATTTAGTCTGCCCCAAAATTAGGGCCACAGTTTTCATCATTTCCTCAAAGATATAAGATCATGGATTCATCTAACAAAAATAAAAATGAGAGAAAAGCAACGGGACACATTTCTGCACTCTGTAAAGCCCTCTGGAAAAGAAAACAACCCTAGTATTGATGATATATTATTCACCTTTACATTGGCTTTCCCTCTCAATTCATGTTCCTTTCTTCAAAAATCCTCACATAAAAATGCACAAAATCCAGACCTGATAGTTCAACTCATCTGTAACATTTTGTCCTCAAGAGTAACAAATTACTTCCCCTTTCCACCCCAACTTATCTCAGAGTGTTCATGCCAAAGTGTGGGTGTTCAGCACAAAGCCGAATCATTACCATGCATTTAGCCCTTTAAACTCACAGTTCTGGTACATAAACAGAAAAGGGTAATTGTTTGCCTTGCTCTGTGTGTGCCACAGCAGCCACCTCTTTGACAGAGCCCATATTGAGTGGCTGTGACTCAAGCTTGGACGGGTGGGCCTTGGTTCATGCTTACATCTGTGCGTGTGTGTTGGATTACAGTAAAGACACTTAACAGCCAGAAGGGCTTTCAACCACTGCAAGACCAGAAGAGGCATGCCTGAAGGGGTTTCTTTTGTGCTCTTTCCCTTTTCATGACCTGATAATTATGCAAACATCTTCTGGAATAATAACTGCCCAGTACTAGTTTGCAAATACTGCTAAAATAGTGAGTACTGTACTATTACTTGTAATAGATGAAACTGTTTTTTCCCCCAATCAAGGATATTATTATGAAAACAGACCTAAAATTAAATTAAATTAAATTAAATTAAATTAAAAAAAAATAAATAATATTTATTGATCTGCAGGAAATATTAAAGTCCCCAAACTGCACAAAGCCTTTAATCCTGCAGGGTGTTTGTAATATCTTGCCTGCCAATTGTTCCACTGGCAGCAGTGTAACTATCTGTAAACCTGGGATAGGTACATAAGTGCTCTGCTGTACTAGGATGACTGCTCCTCACATCAGAATACAGTGCTCCAAGCTTATGCCAACCGAGTTGCAAGCCTGACGGTCTAAGGACTCCTCAAAACACTGAAAGAACTGTGAAGTGAACCAGGATCAGCTCATGTCTGAAGACTTAAAAAAGCAAATTTTAAATGCTTTTGCTCTAGCCTTCTCTGGAGCAAAGAAAACCAAAGTTCACTCAGGAGGTGTCACTCCATGACCCTGAAACAGATTCGAGCAGGGAGGGAGAGGAGAAAAAAAGCTCACACCTTTGCTTCCCTGTGTGTGATAATTGCTAACATGAGACTCCAATTGCTGAGGCTCCCTGACTGTTGAAAGAAATAAAATAAATAAAATAAAATAAAATAAAATAAAATAAAATAAAATAAAATAAAATAAAATAAAATAAATAAAATAAAATAAAATAAAATAAAATAAAATAAAATAAAATAAAATAAAATAAAATAAAATAAAATAAAATAAAATAAAAATAATAAAATTAATAAACTACAACAACAATAAACAACCAAACAAGCAAAAAGAGAGAAATCCAACAGTTAAGATCTTTTTAACCCCAAAATTCACAATCATCATCACAGGACCCCAAATCAAACACAGATCTCTCAGTTCAGATACTGTGTCTTCCCCAGCTCGAGGCTGCTCAAGCAGAGTACACAAAATCCTCTTCTCCCAGGAATAAGCAGCTCAGCAGACAAGAACAGGTCACAGACCTGATGCAGATAGCCATTGAACCAGGACTGAGCTCCAGTCCAGAAAGTCCCAAAAGGCAGTGACTGCCAGGTGAGATACAGTTAGGATAGGTGGTGAGGCAGCCAAGGACAGAGGAATGGTACAGGAGAGGGAAATCCAGCAAAAGGGGGAAAATATTCCATTTGAAGGTTTTGTAAGTACATATTTGTACATACACACACATATATGGGCCAAGGTTTTCAGTAATAAGCTGTGACTGAAAATGCCCACCTTGAGACTTCTGAAGGGAAGCTTGCTTTTTGCACGCTCGACAAGTACCAAGAAAGGTGCAGCTATTGAATAATCTAGTTTCTGGCTTGCACTCTCTCTCAACCCACATTACATCCTGCTTTGCCACCAATTAAAGAAGAATAAGAAGTTAGAAGATACTTCAAGGTGATGGAAGAGGAAGGCAATGAGCACCTGACACAAAGCAATCAGTACGTACCTGTGTCAGAACTGACTTGTCTGTTTTCACATGTGCAATTTATTCCAATTGTTAAAAAAAAAAAGTTTAATTTAGTAA
Source organism: Anser brachyrhynchus (assembly GCF_964034855.1). Taxonomy (NCBI): domain Eukaryota; kingdom Metazoa; phylum Chordata; class Aves; order Anseriformes; family Anatidae; genus Anser; species Anser brachyrhynchus. The sequence continues at coordinate 15,240,630 of NC_137697.1, read as the reverse complement.
AGGACAAGTGTCTTGCCAAAGTACATTATATGGTATACCATTTCACACTCACCCAGGCCTAGAAATCACTTGAAGCAGAGTTGCCATTTAATGTGCAGTTTGCTTTTTCTCACACAGATGAATTCCTGAATCACTTTTACTACTGCACTACACTGACTGTGAAACCCTAACTTGTCTCCTTTTGGCAGGCAAAGCACGGAAATGGTCCAGCACAACATATATTAGATACTGGCCACTAGTACAAGCTCCTTAGTACAGAAGAATAGCTCTTCATTGCTCTGTGTTTTTGCAGTAATGACTTTAGTTTGCTCTTTCTATCTGTTTTTCCTGAAATCACAATAAGGACTTAGTATTTTTTTATGCATTGTTCCTATTCTTTTTCTTATTTTTTAAAATTAATTTACATTCTAAATGTAGTTCTACCCACAGGCAATATATATATACATATGTTACAGGATCCTTGATTACAGAAATTTGCTGCAGGTTCTGCTGCTACAGTAGGAAAATTGTAATAGTGGTCTAGTCAATAGAAACTCTCAGTATCTCCAGTTTAGGAGAGACCTTTTGTTTCCCCTCTTCCCATGTACCACAAGAGGAAGAGAAAACATTTTCACACATATCTTTTTTTTTTGCTAGTCACTGAGCAAGAATTCAGCCCAATTACTTTCAGTTTTAATGAAGTTTCTGAGGGACTATCTAGCATCACCTATGTCATGAAGTAAGCTGAAATCAGTGTTTGACAAGGACTACCACCTGAAGCTGGTGACTGATGATATCCCTTCAGATTGCAGAGATCACTACAAAGGTAGCATCCAAAAGCCAGCCTACTTGTTTTTAAATTTGTTCACAAAGACAGACTCAACAATACAAAGCTGTTGAACAACACTTTTCACCTCTGGAAAAATCATACCTATTAGAGGTATGGATACCCTGGACTTTAGGAGAGCAGACTTTACTCTCTTCAGGGATCTGCTTGGCTGAATACCATGGGACAAAGCCATGGATGGATGAGAGACCCAAGAAAGCTGGCTAATATTCAAGGATCACCTCCTCCTGACTCAGGAGCTATACATCCCAACAAAAATGAAGTTCGGCAAAAATGCCAGGAGACCTGCATTGATGAACACGTAGATCCTGACCAAGCTTAAACAGAAAAAGAAGGCATACAGACAGTGGAAGCAAGGACAGATAGCCTGGGAGGGATACAGACACATTGCCCAAGCAGCCAGGATTAGGTTAGGAAAGCCAAAGCTTATTTAGAATTAAATTTGGCCAGGGCCACTTGGCCTGGGCCCCAGAAAGCAAAGTCAGGCACTGGAAGAATGATGAACTGCCCTGTAGAGGAGAAGATTAGATTCAAGACCATCTAAGGAACCTGAAGGTGCACAAGTCCATGGGACCTGATGAGACATAACCACAGGTCCTGAGGGAACTGGTAGATGTAGTTGTTAAGCCACTGTCCATCATATTTGAGAAGTCCTGGCAGACTGGTGAAGTTCCTGCTGACTGGAAGAGGGGAAATATAACCCCATTTTTAAAATCAGAAAGACACAGGGAAGAAGGAAGACTCAGGGAACTACGGGCCAGTCAGTCTCACCTCTGTACCTGGAAAGATCATGGCACATGGAAGGCACATGGAAAATAAGGATGTGACTTGTGACAGCCAACATGGCTTCACTAAGGGCAGATCATGCCTGACAAATCAGGTGACCTTCTACTATGGGATTATAGAATTCATGGACAGAGGAAGAGCAACTGACATCATCTACATGGACTTGTACAAAACATTTGACATTGTCCGTCAAGATATCCTTGTCTCTAAATTGGAGAGAAATGCTTTTGACAGATGGACCATGGTGAGTAAGGAATTGGCTGGATGGTCCTTGGAGAAGGAGAAGGAGAAGGAGAAGGAGAAGGAGAAGGAGAAGGAGAAGGAGAAGGAGAAGGAGAAGGAGAAGGAGAAGGAGAAGGAGAAGGAGGAGAAGGAGAAGGAGAAGGAGAAGGAGAAGGAGAAGGAGAAGGAGAAGGAGAAGGAGAAGGAGAAGGAGAAGGAGAAGGAGAAGGAGAAGGAGAAGGAGAAGGAGAAGGAGAAGGAGAAGGAGAAGGAGAAGGAGAAGGAGAAGGAGAAGGAGAAGGAGAAGGAGAAGGAGAAGGAGAAGGAGAAGGAGAAGGAGAAGGAGAAGGAGAAGGAGAAGGAGAAGGAGAAGGAGAAGGAGAAGGAGAAGGAGAAGGAGAAGGAGAAGGAGAAGGAGAAGGAGAAGGAGAAGGAGAAGGAGAAGGAGAAGGAGAAGGAGAAGGAGAAGGAGAAGGAGAAGGAGAAGGAGAAGGAGAAGGAGAAGGAGAAGGAGGAGAAGGAGAAGGAGAAAGAAGGAGAAGGAGAAGGAGAACAACACAACAATCAAAGCAAAGATTTTCATCTTTACATTTTTTTTACCGTCATGGTGCTGACCTATTAATATCGTCTCTGCATGTGCAAACACAGAACTCGTAATATGTTTGGATGAAACTAGATAATGTCTACTACTTGGTGGTCAAGAAAAGTGCTATCACTTAGAGAAGACAAATAACCAATGCTGTTTTAACAAAGCCAGGGGAAACCTCACTGGAAAAAGCCCATACATTTACAATTACAGCTAAAAAATTAATGCCATCAGCATCAAACATCAAACAATTCTATTTTAAAACTGCACTAGATTTTGGCATAGGGCTTGGTTTGCGTTTTGCTATGTGTATATTCAGCAAACTTTATCCAAATCTAAACCAAATGTACATTCCCTTCTTGAATTCTGCGTGCAGTATTAGCAAAATTTAGGAGGGGAAACATGTTTCTGTACCATATTCAGGACTTCTCCTTCAAGAAAAACTAATAATCTTTTGTACATGGAACATCTTCATTTACTTGAAAATGAATAATAAATAAATATTTGATATAACAGAGAAAATATATCAAGGAGAACTAATCTAGCCTTTTACCAAGATTAATTGGTGAATTTTTTTATACTTATACTGTGATAGAAGGTAAGTATTTGCAAGCCCTCTTTCACCCATAGAACCAAAGGGTCTTGCTAAAGCTACGGGGCCTTCTAGCCACCCTTCCTCAATCCACTTAGTGGTGGATAAATTAAATAATTAAATTCCTTTGTGCAATAGGATAGCTGAAAAAAAAAATAAGGATCTACTGCCCAAAGCACGGACCACTTGAGACTTGAGTAAGAAATGGTTCCTGAGAACAACAACAACAACAACAACAAGATTTAGGTCCTTTTCTGAAAACTAGCTCAAATTTGAGGCTTTTAGAAAGGGCTGAACAACAGTTGTATGCATCTGTGCACTGCCAAGGGAGACAGGGGAAAGTAAAGAAAGCCAGAAAGAAATTTCAAAGGTTCAAAACCATAATCAGGCCATCCCAATGGGCAGAGGCCTGGCTGAAAATGTAAAATTGATAAGTATGCAAAGAAATGGCCCTGTGCATCAGCTGTGAGCACAGGACCATGAGGATCACCCAGTGGCAGAACAGTACCAAGGAGAAACTCTTTCGGCACCTCCTGCTGCTCAGACCTTTCTCATAACTTAGTTTTCCAGTGCAGTTAATTATCACCTATTGTGAAAATTCTGTTTAAACTGGTTCTCATTAGATAGCTCTGGAAATGTAAAGTTTTACCTTCAGGGAGTAGGACCAACCAGCCCCTGTTCTTACATGATGCATCTCAGCCTTAAGAAACTGTCTTACCTCTACAAACAACCAAAATAACCAAGAGAGACCTTCACTATTGACTGTACTTGTTAGTAACACCCTGATGGCAATGAAGAGAGTCCAGAGTAGCATTGTCATACATTTCCTTCTGCAGACCACAAAAGTCCCCTATGCCCACCCAGATTTGGTGAATATACAAATCCACTGCAAGAAAATAAACCAACATTTACCTGTAGCTGTGGCTTATGTTTTGCTTGTTTGGATCAAAAGTAAGCATGTCAACTACTAATCCTCCTTAAATACGAAAATTTATATTAGTCAGTATGTAATTTCACAGCAAAACACACAGACTTCTAGAGTCCTTGGGAGGAGCAGGAGGGAAGGTAAAACTCTATTCACCAAGGGATGAGATAAGTTTTTACAGGCTTTGGCTCTTTCAAGAAGTCACACCATATCAACTTGCTACCTAGGAAACCAAGTAAAAGAGAGAGCAATGTTAAAAGCCAGATATGATAACACCTTTCTGGATGTCCAAGTTGACAGGAAGTCTCCTCAGAAATTATAATCTACTGGTTTTAGTTGTGGGGTTTTTTGATGTTTTGTTTTGTTTTGTTTTGTTTTGTTTTGCATGTGTGTGTGTGACAATCTGAAGAAAGGAGAACAGAAAAAAAAATAGGCTTACAGGAATTAAAACTTTCAGTATTTATAGGAAGTCTGTACACTGCTATTACACTCAGCAGGAGCTGGATGAGTATAGACAGCAGCCACAGATCAAGCAACACTACACAGACTTCCTTGATATCATAAAAATCAGCCAAAAAGTAATTTTCAGGTTAGCTAGTGGTTTACAAACTAAAACAGGTGCATCAAGACAGCTGTGAAAAATGACATCGTAGTCAGTGTCTTTCATGGGGATTGTTTGAGTGAATTATTTATGTTGCATAAATGTATCTAACTATCAGCCTCTGAATAGCTCAGAGGAGCAGTTTTCTACTGTAAGGGTGGCTATGAGTTGTTTTCTTGGATTCAGTCTTTGACATAATAAGCCATGAAAGCCAAGCAATAGCAAATTGCAGAATCTTAAAACACACATGGATCAGCAAGCTGCATTTTTTGTACACAAATAACTTCAGTTTATTTGCCTGAAAATATAAATATTTTGAAAAGGTCATTCCTTCCCATTACCTTCATAGGGACAGCAATAACAAAACCACATGCACAAACACGGAGGAGTTGAAACTAAAGCTCTGCAGAGAGCTAAGGAGCACATACATTTTGCCAGACCCATCCCCACTGAGCACCTATTCACCAGTGCAGCTTTTTGCCAATCTTGTTTACCAGAAGTGTTCAAAACAGCAGCAAATAGGGCATAATAAGGTGCTTCTTCCTCCTATACCCCCTCTCCCACCCCACTGCTGCTGGACATCCCATAAGTGCAGGATTTCCACTCTTAGAGTCTCCGAGACCACCTTGCTAGCTAGTTGTGTGGAGGATGTTCCTTGTGCTGTATTTCTCCCATTGCAGGGGGTTCAGGGGGGTTCCACAAACTTTAAGAAAGCCTCTGAGGGAATCTGTAGCTGCAGGATGGGACACACAGATCCTGCACAGGGTGATGGATCTCCCAGCCCCAACGGAGAGAAAGAGCTGGTTCTGAGTTGCTTGTGCACTTCCCATC
>NC_137697.1:15194229-15235061 GCF_964034855.1 Anser brachyrhynchus | reverse complement strand
TTTACTCTTCACAAGATATGACCGTACTTCTTTCCATCTGCAGTAGTGAAGCCGCAGCTCCACAGGTACAACTAACGTCATAAAGGCTAATTGAGGAGTGTTGAAGAAAATATTGAGTATTCTTGATAATGACTGCAAAGGAACTTAATAAATAAACAAATAAATAAATAAATAAATCAGTGCCGTAAACAGCAAGATTCAGAAGGGAATCTGGCTTGAGGGAGTTAAAACAAGTTAAAATGAGAGCCCTGGGGTCACAGAATCTTAATTCCTTAATTCTTTGCAGGAAATAAATTTATGATAATGTTTTCCTGAAGACAATTCATTATTTTGGGCTTACTAAAAATCAGTAGTCATCAGGTGGACTCCACAGCTATGCTGCCTCCTATATACTAATCAAATCGTTTAGTTCACTCAGACAGAATAATTAGAAACTTCAGCACCTTGTTATAGCTTTATCCTGTGTCTTGCAGCTCCCAAGGTGCAATATTCTCATTCCTAGCCACCTCTATAATTCAGACAAACTCCAGAGCACACTATTGTTTCCCTTGCAACAATTATAGTCTTATCTGGGTACCTTGGTTAAAAGCCAGATTTTTAAAAGTACATTCTTCTAAAATCAGAGCTTTTGTCACCCTGAGATAAGAAAAATAAATAAATAAATAAAATAAAATCTGAGTCCTAGTGAAATATGAAATTATGTCCTAGAAACATCAACTTTCAGGGAACTTGAAGCTCAAGTGTTTGATTCTTGCAGAAGTATTACATGGGGAACAACAGCTGATTATACCATGGCCATCTGATTCTGTTAACATAAAATGGTCTGTGTACTAAACGAAACCTTGCAGTTTCACTTTCTCTAGTATGAGTAAACAGTTTTCCCTCCCTGTCATCTGCCTGCCCTGATTCAACCACACAAACAGGACATTAAAAAGTACAGTGCAGTTTTTTATCTTGGTTTCTTATATATTTAACAAACATTGGCCAGTCTACTCATAAGCTTCCGCAGAGGTGCGTCAAAGCCAAATTATTTAAACAGAAAATTAATAGATTGAAGTAACATCATATTCCAGCATTCACCCCAAATTGCAGTAGCCATAGAATGACAACAGCCTGAAGATTATAAGGATGAGCTAAGGCTTAATTTACTCACCACATGTCTGGGAGCAAATTACTAATAATACTTGTAGTCTCTATCCTTATGGTGGCTGCACAGAGATATCATTACATCCAGATTTTTTTCCCTTTCTCTTTATATATGCAGCCAACAGTATAATGAAATAAATTACCACCTGTGGATTCTTCAAATGCCCACAACTTACAGTCATTCCTCTCCTTTAAAAATATTCATTTATTTTCTTTTTCGATTCTGAAAGATCTTAAATAGTCACCTATGTGCAACTGTAAGACTATTATCCCACCTCTTGCATTCTTTAGCTAGAAACCTATACTGAAACCTATACATAATCATATTTAAAAGAGCAAGGTGAAGTGCAGGGGAAAAAAATAATTGTCTTAAATATTAAAAATATATATATATATTATAATTTTGACCTATTATCCTTTCACCAACAAGACACATTCCTGATTAATATCTAAATCTGGTTAACTCTAAGTGTGATTTTCTTCAGTTCAAGTCCCTAGTAACTTTGTAAATATTGTGCTAACAGCATTTGCTAATTCTCTCTCCCTTCTTTTCCACCACAATATTTGTTCCACTACCTCTACTAGTTTCAGTTTCAAAGGCAAGGCAATATTAAAACTTTATTCTCAGAGAAGTCAAACACATACTTTGGAAGCAATCATGGTTTTTCTTCTTTCCAGATAAAAGTATAAACAAACCTAGTCTTAGAAATGTAACTCCAGCTGCTGCAATATTCCAAGAATACACTATTGTCTAAAGAAATGTTGAAAAGCAAGTTTTAATAAGTGTGTTGGGTCAGGAAAGAAGTCACCAATCCACTTCCTGCAAGCAAAGATGACACTACAGCCATGGAAATCGTTCCATTGTCACAACCAGGAAAAAGTACTCTGAGGATGCCTCTTTCTTGTAGTGCATGAAGGCTGCTTCAGTAGTGGATCTGGCTTTCTTGGTCTCAGTGTTTCACTCATATAGGTGCAATATCTGTCAGCCATCTAAAGGGAAAAGGCCCCACATGAGCACGTCTTGTAAGTCAAAAGACAATAACAGTACCACTAGTAATAACACACTCAAGCTACATTGTTATCCCATTTGTTTTATCCAGCATGTTCTCCACACAAGACACCCCAGCCTCAGAAAAGTGGTGTTTTTGTTGTTGTTTGTTTGTTTGTTTTGTTTTGTTTTGTTTTGTTTTGTTTTGTTTTTCCTCTCCTTTCTTTCAATCATTTTCCAGCTTTCCCTGCTTGGCACTTCAGTAGCAATTACAGCAATTAAGAGTTAGCTGGAGGCATAGAGTAATATAATCCATCTGACTTCCCTCCCAAGAAACAAACACACAAAAAGAGAATAAGGGGGGAAAGCTGCAGACAAAAATAATAGAAAATGTAAAGGCAGGACAAGACAATCCCTTGATCATCACACGCAGCTTTTCTCCCAGCAAGCTGAGACCACCCAGTCACAAAACCATACACTCCTGTATCAGTCCTCCAAATCCCATTTTGTTTCTCCTCCTGTCTAGACTGTGCTTAAAGAGGTGTCCAGGCAATTCTTAAAGTCATCAAGTAACAGCAACTGTCTCCAAGGGCTCTTGCTATCAAAGACGTATATTATTCCCCCTTTTAATTTGTCTCTGTTCATGATAGCGCTCAGAGACAGAGCAGACAGCCCAGCTCCAGTCCCCCAGCACCTGAGGTCAAGTTAAGGTGATGTACATCACCTCTGTTGCAGAGCTGCTGACTTGTGTGCTTTGCCTGGAAAAAAACACTCTGATGTTGGTAACAGGAGGTGCCGTGGTGTTTGTTTGATCTGCTCTGAAATCTGTCATTATTTTATCATTTAGTAAATCTGCACCCTTAATATCGGTCTGCTCCTTTTAAGTGGTTCCAGGGTCCTACTGCAACCACAAAGCATGCAGAACCAGAGACGAGCAATTAACGGTAAAGCATTAAAATCAATAGCAGAGGGAAGAGTTAGAGCAAATACATTACCAAAAGGATTCTGTCTCTGCTTAACAATACAAAGCCAAGAGCAGCAGCCCTGAATGAGTTTAGATTCTCAAGTACAAACTTGTCCAATTTAACTTAAAAATTGTACATGGTAATAAGAATTCGTAAGTGACAGTGACTTAACAAACTTAAGAAACAGCAGGCGTTCCACAAAGCAGTTGAATGTGTGTTACTCAGCATCCACTTATACATTAGTGTTTTTTTACTGTCTGTGTTCAGCACAATGCTTTAACCCGTGGTAGATTAAATAGTCCTAATGAAGGGTATACACACATTATTCTGCATTTCTTTGCTACTGGCATGATGGCATTTGGTACACATATTTGCTCATTTGCAAGATGGAGCCTCCTATACGTTTCAGATGTAAGCAGGTGAGAATGGGGACCAAAATCTGATCTCGTCTCTCTGGTGACAGTGACTGGACCCAAGAGAATGTTATGAAGCTATGACAGGGGAGATTCAGCCTGGGGTTTAGGGAAAGGTTCTGCACCCAGAGGGTGGCTGGGCACTGGGACAGGCTCTCCAGGGCAGTGGTCACAGCACTGAGCCTGCCAGAGTTCAAGAAGCACTTCAACAACACTCTCAGACACATGGTCTGATTTTGGGTGGTCCTGGGTAGAGCCAGGAGTTGGACTCAATAATCCTTTGTGGGTCCCTTCCAGCTCAGAACATTCTATGATATTATGATCTGGTCTGTGTCCATGCCTTAAGCAGCTGGTACCATCACCAGCCCACCGATATTATCACACTACCACATCAATTAAAAGCAGAGGAGTCAAAGCCTTTGCTCTCCATGCAGACACCATTCATGTGCAAGACTGGCATAAGCAGGACTGGGAAAGCAAGGCAACATCAGCACGGAAAGAGACTCCCTTCCAGAGAGCATTGGCTGCAAGCTGGAGACGTGTTGGTAGCTTGCCAGCTCCACAGAGAGGAGTACTTGAAGGACAGCACAAGGCACCACTGACAGCCCTCAGCCAACAGGATGCAGTGACTTGGCTTTTCTATGCCTTCAGAGAGAAAAAGTGACAAGAATTTTTCTCAGAAAACCACAACAGAGGGCAATGAGCTGTTTGAGCAAATCCTGCTGAAGATATGCCCTTTGTCTGATGTCTTTTGGAGTGATACATTCTCCTCCATGTAAAAGGAGCAAACAGGTTGCTCAGCACCTCATTCATCACTTCTGAGCTGAAGCTGGCCACCCACCCAGAACAGCACTGCTCTCCATTTAGAAGGAGCTGGCCCCCATAGGCTTACCATAGAGGAGAAGCAACTTGCACACCTTGCCTTTAAACCTCAAGTTTAATAATGAACCAAGGCTTCATTTCTGTGCCTGTTCTTCCTGTCAGCTTTCCTCTGGGTGAAACTGGGAAGCAAAATGCCAAGTGCAGTCCAGCCATGGCCATGAAAAAAAAAAAGTGTTGGGTGACTTTTATACTGACTTGAGAGCAACAAGCAGATACCAACATCACAGCAAGCCATCACTGCTGTTGCCCTTTGATCCTTTAGGGACACAAAGATGATGAAGGGACTTGAGTATGTCTTGTATAAGGAAAAGCTGAGATCTGGGGCTGTTCAGCTTGGAGAAGAGGAAGCTGAGGAGGGTTCTTCATCAATGTCTGTAAATACCTGAAGGGGGCGGGGGGGCTGCAAAGAGGAAAGAGCCAGGCTCTTTTTGGCATTGTCCAGTGCCAGGATAAAAGACAGTGAGCACGAACTGAAACATAGGAGTTTCCATTTGAGCATCAGGTAGCATTTCTCCACTGTGCAGGTGGGGGAGCCCTGACACAGGTTGCCCAGAGAGGTTGTGGAGTCTCCTACTTGGAGATCTTCAAAAGCCACCTGGACATGGTTCTGGGCAACCTGCTCTGGGTGTTCCTGCTTGAGCAGGGGTTGTGCCAGACGGACCCAGAGGTCCCATCCAAACCATTCTGGGATACAATACTTATCACAGTGCTGCATCGACAATTGGTGATGTTGCCAGTCCTGTCAGAAGCTGTGTGTCCAGATTAGAAACTGCTGTACAAACTTGGTCCCTCCTCTACAGTGGTCAGAGAAGACTACCATGGCACTTTAAGTCTGCAAAGCTACAGTACTATTCTGTCTTCCAGAAAGTGAAAACACATGACTGAAGGAATTATCCTTTAACTCTGTAGATTATAAAAATATAGAAAATGTCTACTCAGTAAGCAGCACCTCCTCATGGAGTGCCACTCTTTACCACAGATCACAACAAGCAGTGACTTCAGATTTAGACCCTGTGGGGTCTGTTTCAGGACCCAAACCATCATTTTACACATACTACTTCGTGAAAGATTCTGCTGCAGCCACAATTTGCTAAGAGAACAAAAATATGCTGTTAATTAAACTGAGGTGCGGTTTTCTCAGGCTTAGCAAAAAGCAGACAAAATACACAACCTTTATAGGCATGTGAATTAAACAGGTAAAACTGTTCCCTCCAGTAACAAGAGAGGAAAAGAAATTACAAGAGCTGGAGCTTTTAATTTAAGTGTGAGACAGCAGAATTGACTTCTTGCAGGGCTTTGGCTGTCTTATCTTCCAGAGAGTAGAGGTAGCCCTATCCCAGCAACACTCCCCCTGGTTTTCCTATCAGACTTTTTTTCCCTGTGATCTCAGTTTAAATTTATCCTTCATCACCACTCAGAATATATTGGCCTATGAGTTTTCCATACCAAAAGTCTCCATGAGCAAGTGCCTATTCAGAGTTCTTGATACGCTTGAATCACACCTGAGAATACAACAGAAGCTTACAAATGTGAAATCGAAAGAAAGCAACACTCCTCCACCACCTTCACACTTCAGTTGCGTGTGTGAAATGAATTTTTCAGGGGTGGCTGCATTTTCGTGGGAAGGGAAATCAGTCACAAGTTGTGAACTGCAGCTTTGCTGCTTGCTCAGCTGTGAGAAACTGAGAAAAGCAACAGAGAGGAGACGTGGGTTTATGGTTGAATATGAACTGGGCAGCCAGGCTCAGAGATCCCATTTAGCAGCTTAATACTGAGGCAGAAGCTTCAGAACTGCCTGAGAAGGTTCCCCCAAGGACACGGAGCAGTTGCACTCACCATCGGCCTCAGGTCTTTATCCACTGAAGAGCATCCATTCAGCACACTGACTTCCAACACCACAGCTGGTCCACACAACACCTCGCCCTACAACTTTAAATACATAGCTCCATATTTTAATATATCCATGAAGTTTAATAAAAGCAGTTTATCAAGAGCCTTACATGGTTTGTTTAGTGGCTCCTGCTGCTGCAGGCAGCCAGCGTGGCAGATGATGCCCTGTCAGCCCTCCTGGAGCTGCACTCCTGAGACCCTGGGGAAGAAAGGCAGTTATGAAACAGCAATAAAATAGAGCTTTGTGGATTCTTTGCAACCAAAACCAGAAATATGGCTCTTAACAGAGCTGCTTGCCAGCCCATGTGCCTTTTCTACAGAAGTAAGTATTACTCCAGCTTCACTTTCTGGGGAAGCCTAGTGTTAGTGTAGTGTTGGATACACTGTAATTTCACTTACAGACTTGCACAGGACATGGAAAGGTCAGTGAGCAGAGGAACTGGCTCTACAGCTGGGTGACCTCATGGCTAACCTGCTCCAAAAGCAGATTTTATCTTAACCTGAAAGAAGAGCAAAGCTTTATGTGGGAAAGATTTTTTACTTTTTTTTTTATTCTACAGAGCAAGGCTTACAGGGAAAGGGCACTGTCCTGCTCTGTCACAGCCTTAGGGTATGTCCATCTACTCCAACAAGCTTAGACAGATTTGAATTTCTCCATGCTGCTTGTTGAAAAGACAAGCATAAGCCAGAACCAGCCTGGAAGCCAACCCAGTGCAGCACAGTGCATCAGGGAACAGCCCCATAGACCAGAGCCAAACCAATGCTGGCATAATGCTCACTGTGCAAATGCAATCTCGGACACCTCCACAAAGCATATCCTGTAGGTTGAACCCACTACTAGTGATGTTTGAGCTAATGACTCTAATTGGGAACCACAGCCTGGAGTAAAGGTCCCAGTGGAAACCTGGGTTCCCTTTGTGGCCGAGGTCCTAAAGCAGTTGTCACCTTTGCTGTTCTTCTCTAGTGCCAGACAGGATGCATACTATGGGGAGACACATACTGGAAAGAATGAAAAACTCTCTTCTCTGTCACCTTTTTCTTCCTTCTTTGTGATTAAATACATCTATACACACACAAAAAGCTATCTTATCTATTCTACATTTCACTACCCAGCCCTCAGAAAACCCCACTAAGGCCCTGCAAATCATGGCAGGGCAGCAAGTAGCAAGTCATATATCAGACCAAAGTCACTTCAGTTGCAAAGGATTTTTCTAAAAACAAACAAAAAGCACTTTCAAGGATTGTAATGATCCTTCCAACTGTCAATGCAGACATACAAAGCACTGAGCACAAGACCTGAAGGAGTTGCAACCCCGTCATTTCAAGCTGCCAAGAGAGTTAAGTGGTTTGCAGAAGGTTGTGTTTGACTCATTTCCTTCAGTTTTTGATGCACCTTAGTCAAAGGAAGGCCTTACTTTAGCTGTGATAAGAAAGAAGAGATAAAAAGGTACAGCCACAGTGGAATTCAGAGAAATGCAGCTCTCAGTAAAGCATTACAGTAGTGGTAATATCTGTTACTGGCCTAGGTTGTACAGCTCAAAGAGTAGACAAGCTCTCTTTAATATCTGAAATAGATGTAGAAGACTGCAAACATGAGTACAATCGGAGAGCAATCTATCACAGGTTTACTAGGTAGGTATTGAGCTGCTCACCTTATAAAGTAAAGGTAGCTTATGTCTGTGGAGCAGGGAGGAGACAGGTGTAAAGCCAACTATTTCAGTGTCACAACCTTACAAAAAGGGACTGTGCACTGGAATAAAATTTCAGCTTTCTCCATCAAATAATGTGGTAGATATTACATAATCTCACCAAATCATTAATTCATTGAGTGTCACCCTCCAGCAAAGAGGAGCGGGAGTGTCTCCTGACTGCATTTGTCTGTTGGAAGTCGGTGCCATGCAAAGACAGCTTGCCTGCAGCTCTCCCTCCCAGACAATATTCTTCTATTCTAGACACAAAGAGGTGGACACAGTCAAACAGATATGAGATAATAATACTGGCCCCTTAGGAAGGGCAAAGCAGAGCTTCTAGAAGCACTGAGCAGCTGAGGAGTCCCCTTCTGTCCAGTGTAAAACTCATCAAGCTGAGATTTCATTACTGTTCCAGCAAAGAGGTATCACTCTCTAAGGTGGAGCTGTCATCCGCCCTCAGGCCTTACTCCTTTTTTGGCTGAGATGACCAAGGGGCAAAGATGAGTTTTCAGCTCAGTCCCAGAAGTTCTCCTGCCAGTACTGGGGTGTAAGGCTTTTCAGATGAGCTTAGTTGTAATTCAACCAAATATAATCACAAAACTTTATCTTTGAAAACTAGGCGCAGCACAGGGTTACTTTTTCCAGCACTCTGAATTTCACACGTGTACACACACCCCACTCAGTGTTCCGAGTTAGCACATAGTGGACACACTCCCACCCCAGTGACAGTCTTCCTTCCCTCAACACTCCTACGAAGAGCTGAACAGTGACCCTCCACGTTCACAAAGGATTTGCTGTGAGGGGCAAGCAGTTTGGCAAAGGGGTATACCTGGGCATGCAGACAGGACCATACCCTGCTTCCCAGAGCAGGTGGAGATGGCCACAAGTTCTTGGAAACAAAGGGGGAGATAGTGAAGGCCAACAGGTAGCTTCTGGTGCTCTCAGACCACAAATGTGTTACACATGGCATGGTGCACCATGTGGTTTTACCTGAGGCTCATGCTGCAGAGCTGATACCCACAGGGGCATCCAAGGGATGGCAGCACCTGCTGCCCTCATGCCAGATGGACCCATATCAAACACAGAGCTGAAGCATGCTTAAATTTCCAGGTTTGGTTCATATTCTTCTCCTTTGCACAGTCATAGTCCTGCAGGGAGAAGCATTTCTTGTTCTTCTTCAGTGAAATCCCCTTGCATCTATCAGAGCAAAGTCCACTCAGCAGAAAGCATCACTGTGCAAAAATATCCAGGCAAGCTCTGATAGAGCTCTGGTATTAAAAGAAAGCTAAATTAGCTCTAAAGCATCATGCTAGTACATTTGACTGGCTTCAGCCAGCTAACTGGCCCCTTCAAAACCAGCTCTCCTCTCTGTAAAATACCACATCGCAGCAGGGCAGTGTAACCTCCAAAAAAGTAGAGAGCACATGAAGGGAGAAAGCACAGGCAGCCAGCATGGCTGGGAGGTGAGGACACACACACGTGATGGCTGAGGACTACATGCACACACACACGTGCACACATGCACTACCAAGATCAGTTGAACACATTTCCCCCTGAGCTTCCCCAGGCAGAGAGGAGGCGAGGCGCCTGAAGCAGCAGCCCTTGGAGCTGCAGGGGGCTGGCTGCTCACATGCAAAACCTCATTTTTTTTCACTAAAAGACAGGAATTTGAATCCTATGTGAAAGCTGTGCCCTGGGTCACTCCCCTTCCCCTAACACACACACAGCCCAGGCTCAGAACAGAGAGGCTCCCAGAGCAGCCCAAGGCACCCTCAGATGCTCTGCCCACCCAGGAGGCAAGAGGCCATCTCAACACAGAGGGGCTGGAATATTTTCTAAAAGGAGGGGTAAATCCACACATGATGGAAAGCGCCTCTGAACCAGTTCAGCTTGCAGCCTAGTGCCTGTTGGGAGTGAAAGAAATACAGGTGACAGCTCCTCAAGCAAGATGGACTGATAATTGCCCAAGGTCATGCAGGCAGACTTGGCTTCCCATAGATTTTTCTCTTTTTTAAAAAAAGAAGATTGCACTTTATTAATGATTTGTTGTCTATTGGTGATCTGCTTGAGGGTTTTTTCTTTTTCTTTTTATTGACATTTTTCAGGGCTATAGGTCAAAACCAAGAAGGGTAATCAAGCATGAATGAACTCAGACAACATAAAATTTAAAAAAAAAAAAAAAAAGATAAATCAAGGGCTTTGACCCACATACGGTAATGATCAACAGAGAGCAGCGTGTCCTGGATTGTTCACTGTCCTTGCTATCACAGCCACAATGATCAGCACTATACAGCCAAGGAGGTCCTACTTTGATAAATGACAGAGCACACTGAAAAGCACTGGCAAGGTACATGCCTTATAAAGACAAAACAAAAAAAGCAAACAAACAAACAAAAAAAAAACAGGAACCATTTTTTTTTTAGCAATTTTCAGTATGTTGCTTTGAGGAAAAGTTTCACTGTGCACCTGGTCCAGGTTTCTTATGAAAATAGATATTCACTTGCATCGATTTTCACTGAGTATGCAAATACCATCCTACAAAGTGTGATCCAATTTACTTCAGTAATTCCCCAAGGCTCATTAAAAAAATTACAGAACTCGGAAATAAGGAACAATAAATATCAACTTTTTGTAAGAGATGGCAATGACTAGTATAATGACATTATCTAGAATGATTCTCACTGCAGTCATCAACTCAAGGAAACAGGCATGTTGTGATATATTCTCAGCTGTTGTAAGTGTTCATTCATTTATTTAACAAAGCTTAGTCCAATGGGAGTGGAATCAGGCATACAGGCTTGTTAACAAGTCTGCTACAGAACAGAATCTTCATGTCCACAAAATTTCTGACTCGGAGATTCTTTACTTAAAGTAAAGAATAGGGCACAAGCCAAGGCCCTTCTGACTGATTCAGAGATCTGAAGAGCTCAAGTCCTACATAACTACAGTCGTATAACATTGTATGCATTGCCATAAGGCAGTCAAGAAGTGTTTCTTTTTTTCAGAGAAATGATTGTACAGTTTTGCATGGTCCAGTAGTTATTTCAAGTTCTCATCTGACTCATGCTATCTCTTAACATGAGATGATTAACCCCAGCATGTTCCACGATAAGAGAAACTGATTTTGAGAACATGACTAAGGTTTGGACAATAAACAAGCCCAGTTCCAACAAGAGAACAAATTGTCTCTGAGTTTGACAGAAACCTTCCATGTTTGACTGATTTTGCTTCCAAAAAAATAAAAAGACCCAGAATTCTTTTAAGGCATTCTGGATTTGTTTATCCAAAGACTGCTACAGGGAAATCGTATGATTAACGTAATGCAATCAATAGCAAAGCTTCAGCAGCTAGCTGAATGGGTTTTATCAACAAAATTCAATACATTCAACAGGTTAAAATGCACAGCTAATAAGAGACAAACTCTAAAGTATAATACCAAGATACTGAATCCATTAACTTACTAGGACGCTGGGTTCTAACGAATACACCTAATAATTATTCTGTCCAAAAGGCAGATGGATTTGATGAGAGCTGGCATCATATGACCAAAACTATCAGCAAAAGCCAATACAATTCCCTCCACATTGTCTTTTCTGCTGAGTACATTTAATTCCCCTAATATGTTTAAGCAGTTGCTGAAAACAGCAACACTGCCTCTTTGAATGTGTGTAACACAAAACTAAGACCAGGAAATTCAAAGTTAAATTGAGACAAAACACTAGTTGCACAGTATGTAACCAGTTTGCTAGTGCTATAATTATTTTGTCAGACTTGAAAGCTGTCAAAAGCTTTCTTTCTGACCAGAGCTGTAACAAATGGTTGGAATGGGCAACCATATTTAGTGCTAAGAGATGATGTGCCTGGGAAATTAATTCCTCTGCTTATCCACAGGGTAGGAAAGGCAAGTGCAGCTCTGCCTGCTCTGCCCCCAGCCCTGAAAAGGCAAACGGGCTCCCGGGCACCCCATAAGATGGGCAACACAGCAGCCAGTCAATACCAGCCATGGTGATGCTTTTTCCTCATGGTGTTACTGGTGAACAAACTGCACTGAAACAAGAAGTGTGGATGGAGAGAGCATTTTACGTAGACCACTGAGCATGAATGAGGGGGTCTCTGATAGCCCTTGCTAGATTTCAAACTAGTGTAAAAGCAAAAGGCTCCCATTAGTATTGCTTTTTCCTTTGGACTTGGAAATTTTGGCTTCCACCAAAAAAAACAGCCTTGGTGAGGGGTAGCTTTTAGGATTTTTGTTTAAAAATATTTTTTTTTATTATGTAAATTCCTTCTTTCCAGAAGAGAAGTGTGACTGCTATAATCTATTTCTATTTATCAAACACAACAGTCCTTTGCAGAACCTTTATTTTCATATAAGGAGGAAGACAAAAGGCAAAACTTTCTGGCTCTCACTCCACTGCCATCACCCTCATATATTGCTTTCAGATTTGTTTCTGCAGTAAGTCTTCAAACTACCTATCCCACAGGTCCTTTTATGACTTGTTCAGCCTGCCTTGGTTCTTATAAGCTATGGAAAAACATGTAGTGAGTACACCAAGGCACACAGTCTCCCCAGGAGATTGCAGGGTGACACAGCAGGAAAATTGATTGCCAAAGTTCCCACCTGCCTTTAAAATTCTTCCCCTCACTGACCAAGAATCCCTTCCTAAACCAGGCACAAACTCAGTAGACAAAGGTGCTGCCACAGAGCTTGGAAAATTGCCTCTCAGTACGTGCAGTCAGTTTCATATGAAGAGTAGTGAACAAGGCTAGAAAGAGAGGTTCCCTCCCACACTGCTCCTGCCAGATCAGAGAAGAAAGCTGAGTAGGTCAAGACAGGCCATCTGCCACTTGAAATTCTCCAGAAGTTCCAGCTTGCTTTAAGAACATCATGGACCATCGTTCACCTCTAGTGCTACTGCTACCTCATCACAGCAGCCTCACAGGATTTCCAATGCCAGACGAAATCCACTAGATCACTGACCAAATTATTAGTTGTTGTTGTTTGTTGTTGTTGTTTTGTTTTGTTTCTTTATAAGAAAGAAGCTCTTTCTTTAACACTATGTGTTTTAATCAAAAATATTATTAGTTTTCCCGAATTTTTGAAAACCAGTTACATTACTGTTATGGTCAGAGGGTTTCACCGTTCCTTAGATGTGAGACCATTTGTTTTTTCCTTGCTGCACCATAGATCACAGATGAAAACACGTTTCTTAACCAGACATCTAGGAAGGTTACCTTTAAAAAAAAAAAAAAAAAACTTAAGTTTATAAGATATTTTACCTCCTAACATAACAAGACTGACACATTCCACTGTAATCTACAAACAAATGAACTAGATCCATAAAAGTTCCTCTGACTTATAGCATATTGTTAATCAATATTAAAACCAAGACAAAAGCGTACATCCAGCCATACGTGTTATATATATATATATATATATATATATATATGTATGTATTCTGTTAGAACGGTGAAGACTGACCATACACTTCCTGTTTTTTTCCAACCAGATTGACAGATAACTTGTAGAGGTAAGCTGCACTGCAGATTTTCTCCTTCCACACATCTACCCTCTCCACTATGGATGTATTAGGTGTAATATTCATTTTCTCTATATCATCTCCAGTTCAACATGGTTTTCCTCTCTGTGTAACACCAAACTTACATATTTTAGTAGTGGACTGGGACTTTAGGGAGGGTCACTACCTTCCGAAATCAGTTCAAATGAAAAATGTCTCGTTCAATGACGGTAAATACAGTGATGTCAAAGAAAAAGAGAAATTCAAAAACTTGTCCTCGGGTGCTCTGAGAAGGGTCATCATTTACACATCCTCTATGGATCTGTTTTGCAACTGGTAAGGCTCATTATTTGTTGTGAAATGGTGTGCAGCCTGCCTCCAGCCCAGGAAACCATAAAAACTTACTCCATTAGAGTCATCTAGGAAGACAGCCTTAAAGGAAATAAATAATAAATAATAAATAATAGTAATAATAAAACAAACAAGCTTGCAGGAGAGATCACAAAGGAACAGTGGATTGCACCAGTACAGTATTTTCTTGCAACATTTTATGAACTGTTGCTGTAAAAGTGTCTTGAGTGCCCTGAGGATAAACTGGCAACAGAGGTCCCTCAAAAAAACTGATAATTTCCAGTTCTAGTAAAAAGAAATACTAGGGGTAAATCTACTCACTATGCTTCTTTGTTTTAGGTAAGCTATGGAAAGCATCTCCTCTCTTATTTGAGAATTTCCCCTAGTTCTCAACATACCACCCTTTTTCCCCAAAAAGATAAAGCTGTGCAATTTCCTCATAGCATCCAGCTCTTCTTTCAGCCCAAGAAAAAGGTTCAAATAGAGCAAGCCTAGTTTAAAGACTTTGGAGAACCTTACAATTGCTTAAAGAATTTCTCATTCCTCTTTCCTGTCCTCTCCCCCAGCCCTCCTCCTCCCCACCAACCCAAAAAAAAAAAAAAAAGTTAATGAATATGTTGAAATCAAAGGATCAAAGGGAAACTCTACATTTTGCCCACTCTATCTTCTTTAATTTGCAGCACTGTACAATTCATGCAGCTTTTCTTTTTTATCTCCTGGTATTTCAGAGAGGCCAGTACCAACAATTTTGAAGCACTTCAGACGTCTCCAACTTTAACCATATGTGGGAAAGAAAGTTTTAGTTCAGAAAAACTATTCCGTCTTCTTTTACAGACAAAGGCATCAACATCCAAGAAGCCTGAAACTGCAAAACTGGCATCATCTTAACCTATAATTACATACATTTTTAATGTGTTTGTTTTACTAATGTAGGTATTTTCTTACATGAATAGCTGTGATCAAGTTAACTTGCTTTCCTCTTGGTTTAGAAAATGAAGTGGAAAAGAAAACTTTCTTCCTGAACTGTCCATTAAAACACTCTAAAATACCTGTTTGAGATATTTTGCCAAAGTCTGCAACCCATGCTGTTGACAGGAGCATTAAAAGAGGGCAGCAATCCCTGGAGGCCCCACAGGAGAACTGGTTGCATTGATTTTAGTGTACATCACAAAAATGCAGGAAACAATGCCAGTCTCAGCAAACAGGTCAGCAAATCTAATACCTCATATGAGCCAAGGTATGTATCAGCATGGACAATTTGCAGCACTTCCGAAAAGAGCAGTGCACGGCACAAAGAGACCATGACCTGCCCTAGGTTATGCAAAAAAACGATGGGGTGGTCCAGGATTGATACCAGGTCCCTAATGCTCTGTCTGAGTGTGCAGGCTCTTGGAGCCATCTAACTACTACTCCACCAAGACCAAAGTGGCCTACACACACGAAGCTCAGCTGGACAAAACAGTTTTCTAGGATTCTTGTAAATAATATAATTTTATTTACAATTCTGGCACTATTCCCTGTGCCAGGGCTGATGAACATAGATGCTGGGTGATCAAACCTGCTGAAGAACAGTGCTGCAAGACTGCAGCCAGTCTGAGAGCCATACTGCATGGGTATCAAAAAGACATTTCCTTGTATCCACAGCACCAACTCACCAGTCACATACCAACTCATTCACAGGAGGATGTGGACAGTTGTTCCACAGATGGGAGTGATCCCAGCCACAGATGGGTGACCAGACCAGACCAGCCTGCTGAGCAAGGTGCATTTGAACTGTCCTGGAAGAGCTTGCAGCCTTCTGTGGAAGGCAGAGCAGGAACACCCCTGAAGATGAGAGAGGGAGAAATAGAAATCATTAGTGAATACTGGAATAATGAGTAGTTCTAGACTGTTTAATTCTCCTCACTGCATTAGTTGTTTCTATGTGGGATATTACAATGCAAAGAAAAGACTATTTTATGGGTAACATCCAATATAGTTACCATTTAAGAGGATATGGTATTTCCCAGAGAGCATTTAGCTTCAATTAAGAGCAAAACACATGGAATGTTTGTGTGTAAAGTTCATTTTTGTTTCCTCGCTCTTGATTGTCTCTCTACTTAGGTGGGAAAGTGCAAATTTACTCCCAAGCAAGGAATTAACAAGCCCACCACTGAAGAAACGCTTGGAACATTCATTCTAATTCTGAAGTTTTGTTCATGGGCAATAATCTGATTACTCTTTTTCATAATCTTTGATGGCTGTTCATCATCTATATCTTTGGTAAAACAAGTCAACATAAGATGTTTAGAGATATAGGCCTAAAGAACCCTCCACAGCTATTCTGTATGTCTATGGGAAGAAGAAACAGAGAAGTCAGAAAAAGCAAAATTACCCTGACTTTCTTCCTTGTTCCATGCCTTGTTCCATGCCTTCTGCAGAAAGTTTATCTTGCTTTTGCTGGTTACAGTTTGCAGCTATGTGTCATCATCTACTGTTTAGTGAATTGCTTTATCTACATTCATATGAAATGTGGCTCTTTTACATTTTTTAAATTTTTCATACAGCAGTAACTAGCTGACTGGTTCCCTTATTTCATAAAAAGATTTGTAAGTAAAATACAAAGCATCTTGTATCTCATAACCATGCCAAGTCTTGAATGACCAGGAATACTTCATCATACACACCAGCATAAACATTCATATTGCTACCACTGTCATCTTGCAGTTCTTAGTGTGAAGGACTTTTATAATCCTGAATTTGCACCTGAAGATCTGAAACCCCGAAGTTCCAGTGGGACCATCTTTCACAAATAATAGTCCAATAAACATCATCAGACCACAGTGCAGTATTAGTTATCTGAAATAACAAGCAAACAAACCTACTCACTGTTCAAACATCTTTTTAATTAAAATTCCTTTGTGAAATTTACCGCAGCTATAAACCAGAATAGTAATTAGCAATGTGGCATAGACAGTTAGGATTTGGATCATAATTAAAATAAATACAGCTTATTAATAAATAAATTGTCAACTAGCCAGGCCTTTGATGCAATAACAGCTTAATTTTGACTGTTTGTTTGTTTCTTGTTCAAAACAAAGAATAAATAACTGAAAGTAACATGGGCAAGAATACAAAGAAAAAAAGGTTGTTGCTGGGTTTTCCCCTTACGCTGAGTTTGAAGAAAAATAATGAAAACCAAAATATACAGTAATTTTTCTGCCTTTCTCTCCCTCTCTCTCTCTGTCTCTCTCTCAGTCCTCTTCGAGGCAAATGAATTACCCCAGCAATAGTCAATGTGTGGCTCTGGGATTTTTTGTGTGACAGTATCAGGCTGCATTTACTTCACCAGAGACCCCTTCACAGAGACTCATTTATGAGAAAAAAAAAAAAAAAGTTGTGGAGATGTCATGTATTTCAAAAGAAGTAAAGTCTTCCAAAGAAGAAAAATTACTCATTTTACTTAAAGTGGAAGAAACTGCATGTGAGAATGACATGGTTCCTCCTCTGCAATGATCTCAGAAGATTTCCTTAGCAAGGAATCCCACATTCATCTCTTCTTCCAGTTTTGTGTCTGTTTATGCTTCCTAGCTAAGATCCCCCTATGTGATGCATTGGCAGCTCTAAGTCACATCGTAGGCTTCTCTGCCTGCTCTCCATGCATAATTCCGACATCAGGGCTGTGGGGAAAGGCAAGTATTTCCTATTCCTTCATGCCATTCAGCCTGGCATTGGAGGGACAATGACAACTCACAATTCACCACACTGAAATCCAGGTGGCCACAGCTCAAGGCTTTGGGAAAGGCACTTTTGCCTAACCTTACTGATTTCATGTCAGTAACACAGGGACACCAGTCCCATATTTCACTTGGCCGTGACAAGGATACAGCCCATTGGGCATCCACACACCACATGTGAGGGCACACTCACATGGAGACCAACACTCTCTGTCAATTGAACATGTGGCTACCTAGACCCCAGAATGACCATTTCTGGGCATAACTGTGTTTTCCAGACATAGTCATTAACCTCTAATCCGAGCCTGCTAGCTGGCTATGGGGTTTTTTGTTTGGCCATTTTGACCTTCTGCAAGCCTGCCATCACTGCAGGAGCAGTGAAGCATGCAGGAGCATGAAGGAGACCTTTACAGCAGAATCCCCTTGTTACTGTCCAGAGCAGAGAGTTAAGTCATCAGCTTAGCTTAAAGCTCCAGCAAAACCCAGTGTTGTTCTCTATCCACAAAACAGGAAGCTAAGGGAAGGATTTTACAAACACCTGACCCCTTTCTTTCTCAAGTTTTTCATCATTCTCTGAAGAAATTTCAGTTTTTAGTTGCAATTCAATGAGACATTAATATTTATAATGAAGAGCAAGAGTCCAAGGAGAGGTACACAGAAAACTGCAGTAATTAGAATTTAAAGGGGATGAGGCGACTTGAAAGAAAACGGGTAGTATTAAGTGAAGACCTAAAACTGAAGAGTTGAAGAGTCACCTCAGGATGTTTTAGAAAAACAGAAGCTAATGAAGAAAATTGATAAAATTTGCAATAAATTTAAAAGTAATTGTTCACATAAGAGTCTCCAAAAAATGATGTTAATGCACTAAGATAGTAGAAGTGACAGTAATCTTTTCTCTTCAAAAAACTTGCAACTGTTCTGTTTTCCTTATGAAAACAATGACATAAAATGTTAGTCTGTTAATTTGGTATGCTCATACTTTTTACACAAGGAAACAGCATACAATGTTGTTTTGCTATGATAGAAATAAAATATTTCATTCTGTCTGGCAAGTAAAAGAAAAGGAAAAAAAAAAGAAAAAAAGAAAAAAAAGTAAAAAGAAAAAAGAAAAAAAGGAAAAGAAAAAAAAAGTAGGGATTTGTAGTGTAGCGTTTCCACAATTTGCAATTACACTGAATGAGAAGATCATCTCCCATCATCTTTAATCTATCTACAGCATGTGCACTCTAAATGTTAAGGTTATCCTAGCACATGGCCCTCTCTTTGTAAAATATTATACTAGAAAGAGTTACTTATGTGGCATAAAAGGAAAGCACAGTTCATTTTTTTTCCTTTAATTGGAACCGTTATTGAGGCTCCAAGTGCTACTTACCAAGAGGAAGACACTTGCAAGGCTTCCTGCTCCACAACCCTCTTGACTCTAGTAGAAGGACTGGATTTGACTGAGAAAATGGAATATTACTGACAGAGAATAATTTTACCAACAGTAAAAGGCAATAACTTTTTTTTGCTCTATTATTCTGCATATGTAGAACAGCCTGAAGTGGTTCAAAAATCAAACACACATAAAACAGGCAACAGATGGCATCAGATGGAGATGGAAGAGGAAAACACATTAAAGAAACAACTGACTCCAGCAAATATTACAAAAAAAAAATGGTCACTTTTAAGTCCACATACATATATTTTGATTTATCTAATTAGTAGTATCATGTATACTCATTTTGGAAAACTACCCTGGGCACTTAGCTTAAATTTTTTGCCCTAAGTTTTACCAGTAGAGTAACTCAATGTGAATAAAAAAGGGTCCTGTTGCTGCAGTATTTCACAGACCATGCAAACACTCTGCTTCATTCATTACATCTTATTTCCATATTCATGTGCTCTGAACAGAAATCTGGATTGTGTTCTCCATCAGCTCACTCATGACTGTGACTGTTGCTCTGCCCCGGCTCACCTCCTCCTAGTCCTTCCAGAGGAAAGCACAGCAAATTGTATTCCACAGGGAAGAGTTGATCACTTAGAGGTTTCCTTTTCCATTTATATAAAAATTCAAGAAAATAAAGCAGGAAGGGTTGGTGGTTCCTTTCGCAGGAGGGGATGAGTGCCTTTAGCAATAGGGAGCATTGATGTAACATGTTTCTGCTGAATACCTCTCTCATTCATGGAATAATGTCTCTCATTTGCTACAAAAGTTTACCTGTCAACTCTTTCCTATTTAAGTAAATTATCCCATAGTTTGTCACACAAATACACCAAGCATGATACTTTTACTCAAAAATGATGACAGCTTTAACAAATTGCTTAGCTTGAAAACATAGGAATGAAGGCTGTTATAGTAAATAGTAATAGTAAGGGGTTAGGTCAAGCCAGCATCCAGGCACTACTTGAGTAGAGCAAGCTATATTTTAGGGCAAGAGCAGAGGGGCAGGCGCTGAGCTCTGCTCTCTGGGGACAGCGACAGGACCCGAGGGAACAGCATGGAGCTGGGACAGGGGAGGGTTAGGCTGGTTGGTAGGAAAAGGGTCTTCACCCAGAGCATGGTTGGGCACTGGGAAAGGCTCCCCAGGGCAGTGTTTACAGTATATAGCCTGCTGGAGTCCCAGAAGTGTTTAGACAAGGCTCTCAGACATACGGTCTGATTTTTGGGTGGTTCTGTGTGGAGCCAGGAGTTGGACCTACTGATCCATATGAGCTCCTTCCAACTCAGAATATTCTGTGATTCTATGATGTACATCTGGGCTCAGAAATACTTCTTTATGCATGATCTTTGACACCTACAAGAACTTTAGATTTCTCATTTACTTTTTCTTCCTGTCTGTGTACTAGAAATTTAGTATTGGACAAATATATCAGGAGTAATAATTCTAAAAACTGTGAAAAAAAAATGCTGTGTTAGAAAGGAGGAACAGATGGTTCAGAATATCCGGACCATTGCTTTTTCTTACTTGGCTATCACACTTAACTTCCAAAAAGGCAAAAACAGGAGTGGGATGAGCAAAGTGAAGTTCAACCTTGAAGACACAGATAAGGAGTAAATTACAGCCAATCTTTTAAATCAAGGGATCAGTCTCTTCTTACTAGAGGTACAAGTCCAAATATAAATGCTGTATATAATTTAAGAGTACTTTTGTACTTCTTGCAACACCATGCATTTGCAAGTAATGCCTGCTTGCCTCATAAAGTGAGTCTGTTCCATCCTGGCAAATCACAGGCAAGCATTTGTACCTCTAAGCCCCTCTCGAAAACAGCAATGTCATATACCCAGTGCATGAAAACATTAGAAACAAAACACATTTTCTCACACCAGTGTCCCCACATTATCACTGGTCATCAGTAGCACAACATGCCTGTCCTCTGCTCTCTTCCATGAAGTCAGAGAGCTGTGTATCAGATTCCAAAGTCTCAACTATCAAGATGCAAATAGTATGGGCAAGGACATTGAAATGCCTATAGTTTACAGTTTTGCTTCTGGTAATCTCTCATGGCAGAGGGGCTGGACTAGATGATCTTTAAGGGTCCCTTCCAACCCAAGCCATTCTGTGATTCTATTAGCCTGAGCTCCTGACTGCTCTATAAAACCATGTATATAATAAATCTACTATACCTCACTTAAGAAATAAGGATAACCTATGCATTACTGTTAACAGTAAAAAACCCTGATCAGACTAAGGCAATGCTTATTCCCCAGCTGGAGACACAATTGCAGCACTCATAGCTACACTTAAGCTATCATCAGTGGAGTTAGCAGCAAAGACACACACCTACATACATTTCAGTACTGTGTAATCTGTCAGGTTCCCTTGAGGATGTCTATAGCTCAGAGTACAATTTTGTAGCTATTAATATCCAGGTTAGTTAAATTAAAGCAAGCTCACGTACAACTGCACACGCTGCAATCACACTTTCAATTACAGGACAGAAAATATCACAAAGCTGAAAAGCAGACTTAGCAACAAACCCCAGGATTTTCTGGGAACACCCGCCTGCACAGGCAAGCACAAGTGGCTTCAGTGGTGATCTGGAGGACAGCCAAGACCTAGCCACACACCATGTGGGGACAAGCAGGCTGTACCCTAGCAAAGTATCTCCCAGATCCCACCCGTGGAGCACCATGGGCAGAGAAGCTCACGTCCACCAGCACAAATACAGCCCCTGATTTCCTTTTCTTCCAGCATACACTTTTTTTTTTCTTTTCTTTTTTTTTTTTCCAGACAGGACAGCTTCCTCTCATTGCTGGAAGTACCCATTGTTTCCCAGGGTGTTACAGGGAAAAGGCATCTCACATTTTCCATGCATTGCTGAAGAGGGTCCTGGTGCAGGAATGGAGCTCTTGTCCACAGGAGAAAGGTACAAATCGCTGCTTACTCGAGAAAGCTTTGTTACAGCATTGGTTTTGTTCAGGTGAATGTGAAATTTGCCTTGTGTCTCATTTTCCCCACCTGTAGAATTCATGTATCAACCTGACAGAAGTGCAGTGTAAAACCTACACAGCACTTTGGAGACAAAAGTCTCTAGACAGGTTCTTTTAAATATGTAAGAACAGGTAGAAGTGCACAGAGCAATCATCTCATCATCATCACAACTAAGCACTACTTCTGTGTGTATTCTGTGGATTCTCATCTTTTGTCTTTTAAAAACAGGTAAATAGAATTATGCAATTGTGCAATCATTTAGGTTGGAAAAGACCTCTAAGATCATCAAGTCCAACCATTAAAAAATACTTTGGGTTCAGCAGCTGCATGGAGAAACATAACAGCTTTGAAGAGTAGGGATTTATCTGAATTAATCAGCAACTCTAGGGCTGGGTATGAACCTGCCTGCTCGTTTTTTTTTTTGTTGTTGTAGTTTGTTTGTTTGTTTGTTTGTTTGTCATTGATGAGATCCTCATGCGTGTCTGTGCTGCACAGGAAGGTCCACATGCTGACAGTCCTCCTCTCTGGCCCACCATCTCCGGCGCAGCTTTAGGGCCAGGGTAGCCACAAAGCTCAAGAGCAAGGGGCTGTATGAGATGAACAGTCAAGCACTGCCACGTGTAGAAAGGACACCAAAACCACACCGGAACACTTTGGTACATCAAGCTGCATATTAGCTGTACGCCTGCGTGTAAACACACTGCCGAATAACTACTGTTTTCAGCCTTCTTGGCTTTTTCTCCTGCTAACACCAGGCAGGTGGGACACAGGCACCCATGCCACTGGCAGGCTCAGCTGCCACTCAAAGTGCTGGTCCACAAGTGGCTGGAGCTGAAGGCAGCGGAAAATGGCTGAAAAGGAGATTCATGTTTCTTTTCCCCATTCTGTTCATGCAAAGGCTGTCCAGCCTGGTTGCACATTAATCCCCAAAGGAACCCTGCACCAGGCTACCCATTTGCGTAGCGAGTTCATTGCCGCACATCTGCGCCCAAACACAGGGCCATACTATGGTCCCAACTGTGCTGTGAGCATGCTGTCAAGAGCAGGTAGCATTGTGCTGCCACTGATAGATGTAGAGAGCTGTAAGTATGTTAGAATGGTATAAAGCACCAATATCCTGGTGAAGGCCCCAGTAAAGAAGAAATGAGTGACTGAGCTCTGTATTGAGTTTACATGGCAAGGTTTCGGTAGTGGGGGGCTGCAGGGTTGGCCTCTGTAAGCAGAGCCCAGCAGCTGCCGCATGTCAGAGCAGAGCCAGCTCCAGCTGGCTCCAAAACGGACCTGCTGCTGGCCAGAGCTGAGCCACTGAGTGACACTGGTTGGGCCTCTGAGAGAGCGATTGAAGAAAGGTAAAAAACAGCAGCTGGGAGACTGGAGTGAGAAGCAGCCCCGCAGACCCCCAGGTGAGTGCAGCAGGAGGGCAGGAGGTGCTCCAGGCAGGCAGCAGCAGTTCCCCTGCGGCCTGTGGAGAGGCCCCTGGTGGAGCAGGCTGTCCCCCTGCAGCCCACGGGTCCCACACGGAGCAGATCTCCACGCTGCAGCCCGTGGAGGAGCCCCCGGTGGAGCAGGTGGATGTGGCCTGGAGGAGGCTGCGGCCCATGGAGAGCCCCCGCAGGAGCAGGCCCCGGGCCGGAGCTGCAGCCCGTGGAGAGGAGCCCACGCAGGAGCATGTCTTTAAAATGTCTTTTTAACATGCAGGTCTTGTCACTGAAGAATAATTCACAAGCTATTGGACTGACATGCCTTATGAAGACCATTACGTAGTGCCAAGACAAGAGGCAATGGACACAAACTGGAACACAAAATGTTCTGTCTGAAGGAAGCATTTCTCAACTGAGTGTGTGATGGAGCATCCTCAAAAGCTGTCTGGACATGGTTTAAGTGTCCCTGCTTGGGCAGGGGGTTGGATCAGATGGCTGTCAGAGGTCTCCGCCAACTTGAACCATTCCCATGAGTCTGTGATTCTGTAACAGGACTAGAACAGCCCTTCCCCAGAAACACCTTTCAGATCATGGTGTTACAGAAGTTTTCAAGAATAACACACCTTCTAGAAACAATGTCCTGCTGCCCAAAGCTGCTTGTGGGACATGTCAAACAGCATCTCTGTCTTTTCTGCACACTTTGTAAAGTTAAAGGCCTCCAAATACAAGTTTAGCTACATGAAATGAGACTCCAAAGCATCACAAGATGAAGGCACGCACGACACGGACTCCTGATGGCTCTTGAACAGCAGGACCTTTATTGCCATTTTTCACCACTACATATACTTTCCCCGTAGCCCCACACGCTGTCCGAATCTGTCTTAAAATTGGTTAGAGACCCTCAGACACGCACCTTGAGCCAGCCAGCAATTGGCTACTGCCCAAAACTCATCTTTAACACTGTAGCCAATTTACTTTATCTCGTCCTTGCTCAAGTTTTTGGTTCTAGCGCTGTTTTCCTCATTATCTCTAACTCAGGGACGTGTGAAACAGCGCAAAGCCACCTGCGAATTCCTTTCCCACAAAACAGCACAAAGCTCCCTGCGAATTCTTCTCCCACAACAAGAGCTGGTTAAATCCGTTGTGAAGTTATATGAACAGTACAAGCGATTGCAGTGAACTATCACTGATTTGCTTTATATTACCATACCTATTTTGAAATATATTTTTCTGATCTGCTGTTGGATTTGAAATAAATAAGATGTCTTTTCTGAAAGTAGTGTTAACATTTCAGCTAAAACACAGACAAAATGCTCAAGAGAAGTCACATAAAGATAGCCAGACTCACGGTCAGATCTCAAACATTTTCGCTCCAGCCACTCTGATGCTTGAAAAACTTGTATCAACCCACTGACCTTGTCAAAAATCAACAGTTTTAAAAGCAAACCTGATCTGTCATGGTACCGAGATGTTTCTGTTTTCTAGAAAGCCACCAAGACTTTGAATTCTTACTTAAAACCAATGTAATTTATCTTTTGTTTGGATTATATGGGATCTGTCTTTCCATTTTGTTTGAACATGAATAGTAATTTCCAGTTATTTTATATGCTAGCTACATTATTTTTCACACAGTACTTTTCTATTTCACGTGCATTTGCAAATACAAAGTTCACATTAAAATATCCATAACCTGAATAGCTGAGCTTCATGACAGGAGAGGCAGCAATACACAGATGCAAGAACGGGAGTAGATAGCACTCCAAGTTCTCATCTGTTAATATTTACTGGTGAGGGAGGAATTATGTAAATCCCAGGTGACATCAAAGTCCTTCATTCCATTTTGTCTTATCAGGAAGACAAAAATCCCTTCAAACACAAGCTTTTTCCAGGTTCCTGTGCTAACAAAAAAAATCCTCCAGCTATCAGAAAGTAATACTTGAACAACTATCTGCTCTAGGATTTATGTTTTACAGAAACACACAGCAAACATTTCATGAATACTGCATCTGCTTAAGGAACCCATTCCCAGCACTTCAAACCTACTCACCAAACAGGACAACATGTTGCAATAGCGTTCAGCAAGAAGTGGCACGGTCTCCTTTGCAAAGCATTGAGCCACAGCTATAAATTCATGAATCTCATTCCAGCTTGCCACTTAATTTCTTCATGGCCTTCAGCAAGTCATTTTACATCTTTTATTTCTGCTCACACACTTCTTTAAATTCATCTACTCTAGAGGTGGAAGGGTAGGCAGGTAAAGGGTTTGAAACATAATAGTAGCTAATTTTTCTACCAAGAATAATGATTTACTTCTCCTTAGAAATAAAAACTGTCAAAGTGTAGCCATAGTACAAGTGTTGTAAAGTGCTTCAACATTAACATACAACAGCAGTATGTTTTGCAGCTTTATGGTGATGGTAAGGTGTTTATTCACGGCACTCTTCTTTCCCTCAAATTCAGTAAGAACCAGATCTAGGGTTTTTACTGTTGCCCATCTTGGATATAGAATTTTAATATAAACTGAGGATAATAAGCTTGTTCTTGTTAGATAAATTGTCCTGAAAACAGAAGCAGCACATTCTTGTGTGTTAAAAAAAAAAAAAAAAAAACACCTAACTCCTACCAGATTGGAAAGCTTCTTCTCTGAAACGTGGAAACCTTAAAGATGCTTCAAAATAAAAATTGCCATACTGTCAGGGACAGCTTTTCATAATTTGAAATAGCTTAGTTTCATTTCAAAACTGTCCATTTGCCAATCCCTGGCCAAAAAATAATAATAATGAAATTAAGGCAAACAGCCAGTGTGTTTCAGCACACAGAGTTAAATCTCATGCAGTAATGAACATTGCTAGTAAAGTGGCCTGAAAGACCCTGAAAAATAGATGTGCTGGCATCCACACTATAACACAAGCATTGGTGTTCACAGGAAAAAAAAAAAATCCCTAGCACAAAACAGATTTTAATGCAAAGCATATATATTTTTAGAGCCTGGATTAGAATTTATCTGAAAAAAATTTAAAGCACATTTTATTTAATAAGGTAGCAAAGAAAGAGTCTATCTATTTATCTTGTATTTTATTCACAGTTGTACACCCAAACCAACAGCAGAAAAGCCAACCATTAAACTGTTAATTAGTTGGACATGTGTTTTTCGCTTGATCTGAATTTAGAGAAGAATGCAATTTTTTCTCTTCTTATGTGAGGGTACATTTTGTCCATATCATTGTGGTGCCAAACACATTCTTAAGTATCACTTAAGAGGGAAATTTTATGCCACTTTAATTTTCATATACCTTTCAAAACCACAACTAAAGCAAAACACAAAACACCACAGACACCTGGGAAATAAAAACCCTATATTCAAATGCAGATACAAACTGAAATCACAAAATGTCCGTGTACAGAAATATCAACACAATTTTTCATAAGACGGTAGTAAATAAATGGTCTAAAATGTATTGTTCCTCCTCGTGCAATCTTCTGTTTTCCAGGTCAACACAGCCAAAATAGTCCCTGTACCTCACCTTCACACTTTTTCAATTGGTCAGGCTTTCAAGGCAGCGAATAAAACATTTTAAGTGACAAAAGTTCAGGAACTGCAGGGCTACCTGCCTCCTCTTATTAGGTAATCACCACACACAGCTTGGGGCAACTGTGCTCAGGAAAGGAGAGAAATGGGTTGTTGTAGGAGTTTGGTTGTCCTTGCTGGTTTCTATCAGAGGTGCTCTAAATGGCCTGTTGAATTTAGTGGTCAAGGTCCACTTTGCCTCTAAGTATGTGATATTTGGATGCACTTACTCTCTGTAGGGCTGCAGAGTTGCTTGCTTATTTCCTCATCTTTATTTATTTATTGCAAATAAGTACTTCTGTCTCTTTTTTGTGCCCTCTCTAAAGCTTCTATATGTCCCACTGGAAGTATCTGTAATTCTGGGGAGCAGATTAACTCATCCTGCTGGGGTCAATATTTCTGTCATTACTCTATAGCTGACAGTGGAACGGCAGCATAGACAGGGGGATTACTTATAGGACAAAAAAGCAAAGGTGTGGTTTCCCACGAAAGTCACTCATGGAAGAAGCACACATTGGAAGCTCATGTCATTTTTCAGTGTCTGAAGTTCATCGAGATGATGTTATTGTTTCTTCCAGCACCGGTATCCTGGGGATCTTAGTGATATAGTGGAATCATCTTTCCCTACTATGATACTATGAAAAGCTAAGGAAAAAAAAAAAAAAAAGAATCTCAAATTGCATGCAGTGGCTTGTGTAAATGCAAGACCCATGCCCTTGGTGCTTTTCCTCTGCTCTGGAGCACAGCAGGCACCATTTTGTGGTAGGTCAAAATAGATAAACTGAGACAAGGTTTAAAAGTTAAAGTGTCCTGAGTCTGAAATATCTCTTTGGACATAATAAGCACTTTGGAGTGTGATGGGCTCTGGTGATAGTGTCAGTTTCACAGTCCTTTGGGCTTCCCCATGTTTTCTTTTCATTATCTTGTGAAAATCCTGGTTGAAAGTTGTTACAGCTGTGCCACAGCACATGAGGTAGAAACTGGTATGTGATACCATAAACTGTTATGTTGTGCTACATCCAAGCAAGAAAAGGTCACTTCTGCCATTGCCACCATGCAGCAGTACAGGCTTCCTCACAGAAGTGAACAGAGAGTCTGCTGCCCAGAGGCTTACTCTCACCATTGAGCCCTGTAGCAGCCACGAGATCAACCATGATTTCACCATAATGTGCAGCACAAGCATCTGCAGGTACTTACATGTGAGCAAGGCACTATCTATCTGGGAGCAGCACCAATTCCACCAGGCCTGCAGACTTTACAGATTCTGCCTCTGACAACAATTGTCAAAAGAATCCAAGTAATTTTCCCGCCTTGGCACAAATATCTGATCTAGATTGGCATCTTCATTGTAGCATCTCTTCTGCTTTCCTGCAGACTGGATTAGGAAATTTTGGTATGTATGATGAACCTGGCTCCTTTATTGCCCATAAAAATAAACAAAAAATAATAATAGAAAAATCTAAAAGGACTTTCATTCTAATTACTGTATGATTAAAGTACCCAGCATATCAAACGACATTTACCTTCTCAAGAACAATGTTTATCCTGATAGAAAGTGATAACTACTTTGATAAGACTCACTTTCTTTGCTTTTCCTCAACATGCAATGTCCTGACCAATGGTATGCAAAATCTCTCCCTGCAAATCTAAAGTCTATGACCTATATATTTGGTTTACAAATAACTCCTTCAAATTACTGCCTTCTCCAGGCAAACTTCAAAATATACCTGGTGACAAGATATAACTTCTAAAATTCAGAAAACAGCTTCTTAGAGACTGGTTCTGGGACTCTCGAATGTCTGCCAGACACTGGTACAGACTGTAAGACAAGTGGCTGGGGAGCAGCTCAGCAGAAAGGGACCTGAGGGTGCTGGTCAACAGCAGGCTCCACATGAGCCAGCAGTGTGCCCTGGCAGCCAAGGGGACAAACTGCATTTTGGGGTGCATTGAACACAACACAGCCAGCCAGTCAGAAGAGGTGATTCTCCCTGTATATTTGGTGCTGGTGTGACTTCACCTTGAATATTGTGTGCAGCTCTGGGCTCCACAATACAAAAAGGATGTTAAGGTCCTCGAAAGCATCCAGAGGAAGGTAACAAAGGTGGTAGCAGGGCTGGAAGGCATGTCCTGTGAGGAGAGGCTGAGGACTCTTGGGAATGTCTGGGGAAATCAGGGGAGAAATGCTAGTGTAAGCTCATCCCCTATGAAACTCTACTCACTAGCAGCATGAATAGACCAGGTTTGACAAATGTCAGTATACTTTTTAGCTGCTTGTATATTTTGGAAAGTGCATCTGTTAATGTTGCAAGGGTATTTTGGTCCTGAAAAGTAGTAACTTATTGTAAATTAGCCATTTACAGTGTGTTTGGGTTCATGTTTTCAATAAAGCAAAAAAGACACAATTAAGTCATTCTGTTCTAATGTTAGTATCCCTTATCGTGTAGTACTCATTAAACACTCACTGCATAAATGTGTAGCTGTAAGCTTAAGACGAGCGATTAAAATAGCTTTCAAATTTATTTAAGAATACCAGGCAGCCCTCCTGTCATAAAGTTTTGATCTACTTAAAGACTAGCATGTTCTTTCTTATACGAGTAGCATTCTTCTAAATCAGAGCTCCTTTTAAAGCAATCAAAGAGCTCAAATTTAATCAGAGTTCCTCTTCTGCAGGGTTGGTGGAAAACAGTCCATCAGAGCCCTGCTTTATTGGAACATAAAACAGCCTGGGCTAGCTTTGCACTATATGAAACCCCATTTGGGCTGAAATGAAACTCTGCAAAAAAAGTAGAAAACATTCCACTACAATTAAATGCAGTTCCTATGCTATCCATGCCAGACAGTACTCAAACTTTCTGTATTTCACATCCAGAAAGAGCACTTTTCTACATGCAGATTTGGTGCAGCACATTTGAAGCAAGCTTTCTTCTGCAGTCTATAGGAAAACACTTCAAGAAGCTCTTGAAAGTCTGAAAGGCAGGTGACTGTGATGACTTCAACTGCAATTAGCTATTTACATAATTAGCTTTACTGATTCTAATTCACTTACGGAAAGAAATAGTGTTCTAGACATCACAGTTGCTCCAGGGACAGTCTATATGATCACTAAATAGTTGAGCATACATTTCTGCTTCCAGGAAAAGACTAAACTGAGGACTAGTCTTCAGGGTGATGTTCACACCTTTACCAAAAAAATAACTTCAGGTCTGCCCACCCACCGGTCTGCTGTGATTAGTGCTCTTCTATCTGCAGCATTGCATGGGGTTGCGGCACTTCATTTGGGACACTGTTACTCTGCAAGGTGACTGCCTCCTCCAGCTTCACTGCCTGACGCCACCAGCCTAGGTAATGCACCAGCTGCCCATCACAGTAACTCATCTTTTTTATCTGCTTCCTAGCTGCTCCACTAACTTTGGGTATCTGCATGGACTGCACTGTTTATAGAAGGCCACGTTTCACTCAGGACAGCTGACACATGCCTGCTCATGTGGGAAGGAAAAAAAAAGTCAAAAATGTCCTAATGAGATCAAACTCCACTGGGACCCAGTGAGGTGAAAAGACATGAGTCAGTGACGAGCACCCTCCACAATGGGCCAGAGAGGGTGACTTGGCTCCTGTCACCTCTTTACTGAGGCCCACGATCCATGTCCATCTTCTCACGTTTACCAGTCCCTCTCACACCAGTGGTGGTGAGGAAGGAAATGATGTTTCTGGCATGGATCGAGGCCCCTCTCCCTTTCCCCTGGCCAGGAGGAGCACAGGGGACAGCCCACCTCCAGCTGCCCTTCACCCTCACTTGGAGGCAGCATGGAAATCCACTCAGACACCAAATGCAGGAGTTTTGCTCAGGGCCATACCGACTGCAGATTTGGAGTGAGGTGACGTTTCCCCAGGCCACCTGGGAGGGAGCATAAAGAGGATGAGCAACGTGGTGTGGCTAAGATATTGCACCACGTTTTGCCCTAGCTGGAGGATATATAATATCTGTGGTATACTAGGCTGCCCTGGTTCTGCACCAGGCTCACCCTACAGTATCCCGAGGAATGAAATACCTTATTCCCACTGCAGTCTTCTGTTTTGGAACAGGGCACATGGACAAAAGTTCACAGGGTGCACAGGGCAAGGAGTTGCTCTTAACAGTTCCTTACAGTGCTCATATTGATGGCAATCCCCTGACTCTTCAGATGCCATGAGTCATTTTAGCCTTAAGTCACCAAAGAAAACAAATAAGGGAGGGCAGAGTTTCTGGGGCTTGTTTGGGTTGGTATTCTCACAGCAAACAGTTGGAGAGAAGAGGAGTAGCTTGATTCAGGATTTAGTTACATTCCTAATAATCAGAAATAACTCTTTTACAGGGCTGTTTTTCCACTTTTTGTATAATTTTAACCCTGATATCCCTTGCATTAATGGCCAACGTTGACTCATGAGCAAACCTATCAGCTCCAAGAGCAGAGAACAGCACCACATTATCTATCTTAGGAAAGCACCAGTCTCTTATATTTGCTTGAATAGAGGCAAATACTTCTCTTTATTTAACATAGATCTCGTCTTACAGCCCAATTGAGAATGCCTTCCTGTGGAACACTACATGCTATTCAGGAGAACAGAGCTCCTTAAACAAAAAGCTTTTTCATGGATTTTTTTCTTTGATTGAAAACTCCCTGCTGGGGGGCATAAGTGTCTGAGGGGTGGGTAAGACACTCAATGCAAAATAAAATGTTAAACATGTAAGAGCAAGGGATAGATGAGTTTCCAATTTGTCTCACAAAATTTTCAAAATGTCACCCATTTAACCTCCAAAATGCTTGCATAGATTTGCCTTTTCACAGTCCCCATGCTTTTCTACAGCTCTTTTTGTGTTGGCACTGATTTAACTTGTGAATTTAAATACTGAGCTCCTCCCTGCATGCACAAACAGTTCCCAAAGGAGTAAAGCAATACATTTCTTCTGGGGTGAAACAAAACACGGTGCCATGAACTGACCTAACACAACTAACAGCACATACTGCTGCAATTTCCTCCAGTTTGGGGTCTTGTCGCACCTCTCAATAGCACAACTAAACTTAATACTTTGGCAGAAATCTAATCCACCCAAAACAGTCAAAAGTTTTTCGCTCAGTGAATTGATACCTGGGAGGACATTCAGGGAGAGCTAGGTCTGTATGGGTTACATCGAGGCTTGGAGGGACAAGAGAAGGAAGATTCTCCACCCTTTCTAGGTCGAAGCAGTTACTTAGGCTGCCTGTCTGGTAGAACTGCACTGTCCCCGTGTGGATAGAGATGTAAGTAGCTTTGTGTCATACACTGCAGTTACTTATCTCTTGTTTTTTTTTTCCCCATATTATTTTTGTCCATAGAAACATGTCTGCCAGCAGCACATACCTCCATAACACTGTAAGTGAATCCACATAAGATACTGGACAGAAAAGCAGTATAACACATTATCCATGCTCTTATAATTATGATAATATAGTCTGTGTGTGTACAAGCCCTCACTTGCTGGGATTAGCAAATTGCAAAGAGAAAGTGATTGTTATAATTGCACAATAATTCCTAGATATGTCGCTGAAAATGAAATCCGACATTCCTTTGTGGAGTGCTTTGAGGCCTTCTGAGATGCTTTGTATGCTTATTACCTGGTATATTCAGCTCTGCAAAAGCTAACTGCATGAGTGTAAGAACAATAGTGAAACAGTTAAGGAAAATATACACACATGTTGCTGATGGCATTAGGAGGAATGACTCATTGTACACATCCTTGCCTTCCCTTCTGGTGAGGATGCTGCCCCTTCCCTCTTTCTGTTTTTTGTTTCCTCTCTTTTGTTCAAAAGCTGACATATTATGGTTATATGCTTGGAGATACAAGTACTCAGAACTGAATTTTAGCCAAAGATGTTAGTCCAGTGAGCCCAAAGACATACATTTTGATCCTGAAAAGGTCCAAACCTGTTACTGTTTTTAATGTTGCATTTAGGAGAGTATCTATCTCTGCTCTGCACAACACCCATAAAGTGGTTGTGCTCAGCAGAGGTGATGACAAGCCAAACAGCTCTGCTCTGATTCAACACAATCTGCCATGATGTGTTATTTTCATTTCCATATCTGGAATATTAAAGAGGAAGGAGAGGGAAATGTGTGTTTCTTGTGGCTTTGTTACTTCAAATACCCCACACTATGTCATCTCAAGTTATGCTTGTTTCTAACATGCTGACATTTCACAACCTACAGTGAACAGGAAATCACCAAGAATGATTTTGTTTACTTTTAGATGCAGAACACTCATTGCTCATAACTGAATGCAGGCATCATAAAAAAAAATGTGGTAGCTACAAAGTTAGACTGCACTGTATGAAAATCATCCCTGACTTTTTAAATCCAGGCTATGTGCTACCACCTGCATGTAACTAGTCTGATTTTCTGCTCCCAGCATTTAGGCAGGATGTGTTACTAAATGAATGGGGTCAGGAGGAGGAGAGTGGAAAGAATCGTATCTCCTGACATCTTCAAGGCAGGATTGCTATCCATGACTCCTGAGATAAAATACAGCTCAAAAGTGGTGGATTTTGAGGTGCAGAATGAAAGTGGAGAAAAGAAGCACAACACACAAAACTGAAAAATTAACATAGAGTATGTACATGATTAAAGGACTGGCTCATGTATTGCAAAGTCTCTGTTACCTCTGTTACTAAATGGATGGCTGTTAGTCATAAAACTGTTATTAGTCAGTATTATAACGGTCTATTTCCTCTGCTCTTCTAACTGAAGCACAGCTGAGGAAGAAACAACGTACAACACTGTCTTTGTATTGGGGAGGATGTGGCTGCTTTGTATCTTTCCTCATTGTGCAGAAGAAATCCACATCTGAGAATTAATTCTGGAGGTTTGTAATTGCATACAGATTATCACTAGCTGGAGCCTGATCTTTCCTGTCTCCATATTACACAGTACTTCAGTCATTCCCTATGATTAAAGTTCTGATATTTGCAGTCAAAGCCTAGGCATCTACAAACTGAATTGAAACTGAACTCAGGAGTAGGTCTGCAAAAGTATGAATTTCACATCAAAATCCCAAATTTGGCTCCTAACTATCTTTAATCTCTGCTTGGATTTTTCAGCCATAAACCTGGAGCTGGAACACTTAACCCTGCTCACCCTGGTTTTCTACCCAAGGTGGTGAGCCCTACTGAATAAAATACTTGGTCCAAGTTCCTACTTCAGATGAAGTGGAACAAGGATTTGATTGCAAGGTGTGTGCAGTTTGAGAGCATCACCTGTCCAAAGACTACTATATCTTCACCAACTTCCTTGGCTGCAATGATCTCAGATATACAGAAGCTGCCTGGGAGCAGATCCATGGTGTCACAGTGATGGGAATTGTCTCTAAAACCTAGTGCCACTGTTTTGCAATTTACTTTGTGCTTAGGTTTACCAAAGATATACAAACTGACCAGATCTATGCTCAATAATATGAATAGGTATTAACAAAACTGAACTTTGTGTCAGGATTTCAAACCAACCAACTTTACCTCTGAGCAAAATTGTCACTTTACTTTCCAAGTTAAACAAGCAAAATGGAAATGCCACCACATCTATAAAGAAACATTCTGTTCCTATGGCTGTAGGGGTCTATAATTATGTTAAAAGTCATAACCTCAACTAAGATAAATCAACCTACAAGATTCACAGTCTCTCTGAGGAAGTTGTACTCTTTCCTTCTGAGTTTGGACAGGGTGATTGATATCTGGTACATGCTAACCATAAATGATGACATGGTTTGTAAATGAAAAAAAAGGAAACTATAAATACATAGAACGATTTTGAGTCAAATTTAAAACAAGATATTCCTGAGTTGTAGTCCTAGTAGATGTGTAATCCCACAACTTTTGCAGGGGACTGTGTGATTTCAGTCTGAGATCATTCAGGAAGCCAAGACCTTGGCTGTGTGCAGCCAGACAGAGAAGGTGAAGGTGAAGAGGGTGAAGAAAAGCCTGTGAGCTGGCACTGCCAGATCCAGCTGGGGCCACCCCACAGTCTCAGTCTGCAGGATATCCCGCTTCAGGTGCTGCACTGGCCTTGCTAAGTTAACATTGTGCTAAAGAGCCACTCCACTTGTACAAAAGAAAGGTTGTATTCCTTTAAAAACTACTTAAAAGACATCTAATACACCATGGTTTGTTTTTCTTACTTGCAGTGCATTACCTTCAATTGAATGACAGTAAAATACTGACTTAAGACTTGATGCTGCTGATTCAAATAATAAATTAGGACCACTAGTGGGTTAATTTATTGTATTTTACTAGTGGCTTTTGTTGTGATCACAGGAGACTTCCTTAAGCCTTCCTTTCCTGCATTTTGATAAACTTGGGTGATGACATTTACATGTATATACTAACGAGTACTTGCTTTCCATCCTTCTCTAAGAGCACATAAACTGGTGAATGAGCACTCAAATAATACCATAGTGGTGGCTGTTGGAGAAATCACTTAAACTTAGATAATCTTGATGTAAGCAAGAAGAGAAGGTTCCTCCTGTCCTTGACAAAATTCTTGTCAGACTTCACCTGGAGTCCTGCACTTAGCTCTGGGGACCCCAGCAAAAGGAAGACATGGAGGTACTAGAACAATTCCAGAGGAGGGCCACAAAGATGGTCAGAGGGTGTGAACACCTCTCCTGTGAAGACAGGCTGAGGGACTTGAGGTTGTTCAGCCTGGAGAAGAGAAGGCTCCAGGAAGACCTTATAGCGGCCTGCCAGTACCTAAAGGGGGCCTGCAGAACAGCTGGGGAGAGAGTCTTCGTCACGGAGTGTGGTGATAGAACAAGGGCAGATATAGGTTAGATATAAGGAGCAAATTCTTCACTCAGAGGGAGGTGAGGCACTGGCACAGGCTGCCCAGGGAAGCTGTGGATGCCCCATCCCTGGAGGTGCTCAAGGCCAGGCTGGATGGGGCTTTGAGCAACCTGGTCTGGTGGGAGGTGTCCCTGCCCATGGCAAGGGAGTGGAACTGGGTGATCTTTAAGGTCCCTTCCAACCCAAACCATTCTTTGATTTTATGATTCTATGATAACGGACATCCCTGCAGTACTATGGAAAGCACTGGCAGAAAAGGTATTACTCTGCCTTCAGTTGTTTAATTACTTTAAATATGTGCAACCTGAGGGTAATTTGCTGGTGAGGGAATTATTTTTCATTGGTACAATGGTCGCAATATTAGAGTATTAATCTAGGCTCTGGACTAACTATTGTTCGTGTACATAATGGGAAGATGTACCTCACACAAATCTGAAATATTAGACTGCTGGTATGCACAGCTGTTTCACTATTGAGGTGTTTATGAAGTGCAAACTAATAACAAATCACTAAAACAATGTGTTTAGTTTGAAAGGAAAAGAAAAACACACACAGACAATATTTTGCAACACAGAAAAAAATGCTTCTATGTAGGACAGCTGGTTCATTGCATTCCCTGGGAACTTAAGCCTCATGGCTGAAGACTTTCAAGAGAAACAGGTGTGGGAGTAATTAAAGAAAAATATTTTTTAAATACTTCCAAAGAAGTTTGATTCCAAAAATTGAACTGGAAAGTGTCCAAAATCAATCACCTACAACTGCAGAGTAGAGCAAACAAGAGAGGGTAGCAGGGGATTACGTTACAAGCCCAAATCTGAAGTGGCACAGTCTCTGCTATGTGTTTAAAAGTGCTGCCTCTCCCTGCCTTTTCATTTCATCCCTTTCTCTTTTTTGGTCGTATGTAAAATGTTAAGAAGAAATATGTAACATCACTGGAGGATTTGAGTCTGTCCTTCTACATTTCTCCTGTAAGGTCACAATGGAAACCTCTTCCTGGAGAGAAACTGAATCTGTGGTAGTTTTCTTCTCCTCTTCACAACTGACTGAAGATTTAAGTTAAAGGGGAAAATGAAAAAAAATGCTACACCCTGCTGACATGAGCAGAGGAAATAAGAACAAAAAAGGCAAGAGACCTTTTTGGTTATACAAGCATACATGCTGAAGCACAGCCAGGAAAATAACTGAGCAGACAGGACTCAGAATGGGAAGGCAAGGTTAAAGCAAAATAATGAAACCACATGAGACAGTCATTCAAGAATTCTGGAGCCTGTTTAGAAAGGAAGGAGAAGGAGAAGGAGAAGGAGAAGGAGAAGGAGAAGGAGAAGGAGAAGGAGAAGGAGAAGGAGAAGGAGAAGGAGAAGGAGAAGGAGAAGGAGAAGGAGAAGGAGAAGGAGAAGGAGAAGGAGAAGGAGAAGGAGAAGGAGAAGGAGAAGGAGAAGGAGAAGGAGAAGGAGAAGGAGAAGGAGAAGGAGAAGGAGAAGGAGAAGGAGAAGGAGAAGGAGAAGAAGGAGAAGGAGAAGAAGGAGAAGGAGAAGGTGAAGGAGAAGGAGAAGGAGAAGGAGAAGGAGAAGGAGAAGGAGAAGGAGAAGGAGAAGGAGAAGGAGAAGGAGAAGAAGGAGAAGGAGAAGGAGAAGGAGAAGGAGAAGGAGAAGGAGAAGGAGAAGGAGAAGGAGAAGGAGAAGGAGAAGGAGAAGGAGAAGGAGAAGGAGAAGGAGAAGGAGAAGGAGAAGGAGAAGGAGAAGGAGAAGGAGAAGGAGAAGGAGAAGGAGTAGGAGAAGGAGAAGGAGAAGGAGAAGGAGAAGGAGAAGGAGAAGGAGAAGGAGAAGAAGAAGAAGAAGAAGAAGAAGAAGAAGAAGAAGAAGAAGAAGAAGAAGAAAGGAGAAGAAGGAGAAAGAAGAAGAAGAAAGCTCCTATCGAGGACACCAGGAGCCATTAATTTCTTTCTAAGAGGCTTTGTGTTGAAATGTCACCCTCTTCTTTGCCTTTAATTTCAGCCTTCACGCTGTTCCCGCAGCATCCAATGAAAATTGAAGCAAAAAAAAAAGTATGTGACAGAAGAACATGGGTGGAAAAAGGAGAGCAAATTTTGAGTGCAACCTTTTTAATCCTGCTCAGAAGTTGTTCGATAACCTTCAATATCATCTCAACCCAACCTGCTATTGTTGCATCAGTACCAGGGAGAAATCACTGTGTTTATTTCATCTCTAAGTCTGAATCACTGTAAAAGAATTTTAAATGGTTTTCCTTTTGAAACATGTATTAACATTTTGGAAAATAGTAACTCCTCTACATTGCCTCAGTAAAGCATCTAATTTGTCAAGTAGCCAGTCACAAAAACGCTGTTCAATTTTTTGGCAATATTTAGGAGCCTCAATAACAAATGGGCATGAAACTGGGCTACTGCTATAGTAGCACAAATACAAAGCCAAAAAGCAGCATCTTTTAATTAAAACTTATCTACAGGGATTGCAGGCATTGGACAATATGTTTCTTTCTATT
Organism: Anser brachyrhynchus; assembly: GCF_964034855.1. Taxonomy (NCBI): domain Eukaryota; kingdom Metazoa; phylum Chordata; class Aves; order Anseriformes; family Anatidae; genus Anser; species Anser brachyrhynchus. The sequence goes on along the minus strand of NC_137697.1, from coordinate 15,196,754 downwards.
TTTCCAAGAATCTGGAAGAAAATTTTAATTAAGTTCTCAGGCCCTGCCATTTTGCAGTGCATACTCTCCAGAGCAGGGAGCTGTCTAGCTGTCCAGAGCATCCAGCATGCCAGATTTTGGTCTCTCAGCCAAAAATACAGTGCTATTTTTGAGCTCCTCTGTATTATTTTCATGTGGCACAGGACAATTCATCTAGTGTGCAGCATACCTGTTCCTAAGCCCTTGGACATAGCAGTCCACTGCAGGTTGAAGTTTACTGTTTGCATGGGGAGGCAGTGAAAGAGCTAGCTATCATGGTCTGCAAGATGGCCTGTTCTCTCACAAATGTCTTTCCCTGTTTCATCATAGTTGATCTTCTCTGTTCCTTTCTTCTTCTGTAGAGCAACTATGGAGCAGTGTATTTTCCACATGTTGCTGAAGTCATAGAGCATTCAGTTTTCTTGTCTCTGCACTTCTGTTTTAGTTGCTACCAGAAGTAGAAAGGCCAAAATGCCATGAGAAAAATTACTCTCAAAACATTTCAAGCATTGCTAAAACAAAAATGTATTCATGTTTTGGAAAATGCTTGTCCTCATAACACCTCTAGTCCAATTTTGGGGCCAAAGTTATGTGAATCAGGGATATTTTTGACCATTCTCTTCTCCTAATATTGGCATAGAACACAACTCTCTTTTGCTGCATGCTGAGTTTACCTAGTCAATATGAGTATGAAGTGGGGAAAAACTGGATGAGACTGCCTACGTTTTCTACAGCTTTCAAAAAGGTCTTAAAGCAAGACAGCCACCAAAAGACAGTGCAAAGTCAGACACATGGAGATCTGTTCCTACCTACTCATTCTTAATGTTACATGCCCTGTTTAACCTTGAAGGTCCAAATAAAATATAAAAGTTAGATACTTAAGCTTACAATTGCTTTTGCAAAATACTTATACAAACAAGCTTTAATACTTGCAAATACAATATAAAAGGCAAAGGAAGTGAGGGAGACTGTCACAGGGAGAAGAGAAAACAAGAGTTCTGGTCACAGTTCTTCTTCCAACTCACTATAAATCTGACCCCATCACTATAAAATTTGCTCAAGGCGCTATCAAAGAGCAATATGTTATTTATTATCAACCCCATGACCTCCTGTCATGTCCTCTGGAACCCCATTTAACAAGAAAGCTTTCAGTAAATGAGCAATTTAATTTTCTAAAGCTGTTTATTTCTGTTACACTCCCTAAAATGAAGCATGTTGTTTTAGGCACATTGGTGAAAAGTCTGGATCTGCTTATTAGACTGAAATGAAACATTTCAAGTCTCCGCAAATACAACTATTTCAAGATTTGGCAATGAATGTAAGTGAATAGGAAGGGGTTTTCTAACCACAAAAAATGTCCAAGCAGTTACTTTAATCTTCTATAAAGTCAGAAGCAGTTGGTGTGTTGTAAGAAAAGCCACTGCTGGCAGATGAACAATTGTTTAGTTTCCTCATCTGTAGAGTAACCAGCATGATTCAAACATAATGTGACCATGTCTGAAAGCCCAAAATGTAATAACTGACAGTCTTTCCAAAAGCTCACGTTTGCTCAGTTTTGAAGCCTGCAAGTTTCTGTGAGAGAATAATCCTTGAAAGCACATAGGTAGGGTAGATGTCACCTGTGCCAAGAAGGTGACACATGTGGGCTTCCCAGGGTTGCAGCAACCCCAGCAACCATGAGCCACACCAGATGCCTCATCTAGGCAGGAAGGAGCAGCTGAGTGTGCGTGGAGACTTCATGGGAGTAAACTGGGACCAGACAAGTGGCACAAAAGAGACTAGGAAGCCCTTTGAACCAATAAGATAATGGCAGAGATAATGGCCACGCAGACAGGCCACCCACTCCTCCTTGGGTGCTAAAGAATGGAGGAGCTGGAGGAGGCTTTTCTCCAAGCCCAGCGACTGGTGTCCAGGACTGCCCTGAAGGCAGAAATGGGGACGCTGCAGTTGGCAAGTCAGGACTCTGGCTGCAGGAGCTGGGATACTTCTAACGCATCTTAGTGGAGAGAATGAGAAAAAGGGCAGATATTTAATGTTCAGGCTTAGATAAAAATTGCAGTTTACATTTTATTTTACCTGTTTTCAGTCCTGTACCTAAGCCTGACTTTGAATCTCACTGAAAAAAAATTTCTTTTTTTGACTTTCAAGAAATCTCTTGGTGCTGCAGGGAGATCAAGATAAAACAGTCTGTAGGTTGCCTCCTCCTAAGAGAGCTGCATGCAGGAGATGTGTTGTGGGAGGCTTAGGACATTACCTACCAGCCTGCCATGGACCACTGTGCTGCAGTCTAGACACTGCAAGAGGCTGAATCTGGAAACAAGCTCTGCCTGGCCAGCAGCAGGGACAGTTTTTCCTGCAAGGAGCAAAGAGAGAGATCCTAAGGCCCTCAGGGAGCCCCAGCACCTTTCAGCACCCAGCCACTCTCATTTTCTCTCATCAAAGAGAAGTACAGCCCCATGGATTTAGCTCTGAGTATGCATTACAGAAAGCTGTGCCCGTGCATTTCT
>NC_137697.1:14961782-15194029 GCF_964034855.1 Anser brachyrhynchus | reverse complement strand
AGAGAAAAAGAGAAAAAGAGAAAAAGAAAGAAAATCAAAGACTGTAAAGCCTGTTGAGGTTCTGTTTTACAGAAAAAACATCTTTCTCTAAACATGAGGCATGGCCAACATAAGAGCTGTACTTCCAGGCTAAGCAAAAGATACCAAGAATTCAGTGTGAAAGAGGCTTTCATTTAGGGTACGTACAAATACATACAGGTTCAAAAATGGTGATTTAATTGCTCTGGATTGTCTTTCTTCTTTACATATTCTTTTGTCCCCTTCTCAATCTTCCTGAAGAGTGGTATGGATAAGCACAAGTGTGGGTAAGCAGAATTTGTCCATTGCTGATTTGAGGCCTATAGAGTTTATTTGCTTTTCCCAAAACACTTTGGAACAATAAAGTCTTCCCACTTACTAACTACTAAACTGCATTTCTATATCTTTGCATCAGTGCCTTTGCTCAGCAAGAAAACACTGAAAATAAATAAATAAGTAAATTAAAAATCTTCAAACATAAAAAACTTCTGTTACTTCTCTGTTCTCCACTCCTCCCACCCCTTCCCAAACCCCCTCCTTCAGCAAAAATTTCTAGCCATGTTCCACTGACTAGATTTGCCTGCTGAGTAAAGTGGTTTTCACTAATCTGCTACTTAGCAGGTAATTGTAAAAACAATTTGTCCAAATTCATCAGTGGTGTAACATCATTGATTTCATTTGGAGTCGCACCAGGAATTAATGTGGGCTATTAATTTCACAGAAAGCTTTCCATATGCAAGTAGGTTTGTTGCATAATTGCCAGGAGTGTTGATGACTGATCCAGCTCCTGGGGGGCAGATATCAGTTGTTGTGGGGAGCTCTGCACTGTCTTGTCATAAGAAGATTGAGTTCCCTCCAGGTGAAAGCTTTTGGAAAGCTGTTGGAAAGCTGTTTCTTATAGAAAAAGATGTCAGTACATGGTGCACAACACTCCTAAAAAATATATGCTACTACTGCTGACCCAATATTCAGGAAAAGGATGCATAAAGCTTGCATATATACTGAACCTAAGTTCTCTTTCATAACAGATCATTAAACCCGTTTTAATAAGGGGCTGCTGTACCATGCATGAAGGCTGATCTAAGACCTGGAGCAACCAGCTTTCCTTGCAGCATCTTTTCCCACAAACTTTGGTGACCTCCTCATATAAGAGAAAATTTGGTCATTTATTTTAAATAAATTATACGAATGACTCACTGAATTTATGCCCATTAGTCTTCATTATTTTAAGGGGCTAGAAGATTTGTGATGGTAAATCATGAATACTGCTGCTGTAGAAATCATGAAAGACTGGGTAGGAGAGGAAGGCTATAAGACAGCAGATATTTCCAGTTTCTGTCATCTGGCAAGCGTAAGAGTCATGAAGGGGACTATAGAGTGTTCATACTAGGTTGATATTTTGGTGGAGATAGCTATTAGTTTTAATCAAATGCATGACACCTCTCTTAGTACTAGGTTTTAATTAAAATACATTATTTATATGCATGATCACACCTCCTGTAGCTATTGTTTTAGAGCTGTATTGTGTATTGATAGGTCATGTTGTTTTCACGATCCAAAAGGCCAGATGGTTTGAAAATCCTGACAACTCTGAGGCTAAGAAGTGACCATGAAACAGTAGAATAATGACGTTATTGGAGGACGTGCAAATACCTGAAGATTTAACAAAAGCCTCTCGAATTCCCTGGACTCTGCATGCATCTATCACACCAACCCAACCAGAAACAAGAAATTTAGGAATGAATAGCTGCAATTTGTAATTTTTTCTTTTGGAACACAAGCTGTTAAGGAAGGACTTTTGAATGACCACATGCATATGCAAAAAAGTAGTACAACTTTCATTCCAGCATGCCCTAGCTTTATACATTTAAGAGTATCCCTTTATTTAAGAGTGCGAGGGATAGAGATGTTAAGAAATCTAGTTCTATAAATAAACCAAGGGCAAGCTTTCTCATCAAAGTGTGGTTGACCTGACTATCAAGACTATCCTTTGCTATATATAGCCAAAGAATGAGTATTTTTAAAAGATCAGAGAAAGAATAAAAACATTCTAAGTATACACAAGCATAGTTTTGTAGTGCAGGTTTGAAATGCAGCACTAAATGGATCCATGGACAATAATCCAGCTACTTGAGTCTCTAAAAATCCCCGAGTCTTTCCAAAAACCCTGGGCTTTGTGAAGATTATCCAAGGTTAGGAGCAAGTCTCCCGGGAGCCAGCTGCAGGCAACAGTGGACAAGGCATCTGCTAAGGGCAGCAGATTGTATGGTCAGCAAAAAGACATGACTGAGCATTGGCCTTGTTGTCAGCATCGTCTGTGCCAGGTGAGATGAGGACAGCATAACTTGAAAGGGCAACTGAGGTCCTCCAACTCCCTGGCATGATTGTCAACGGCACCACCTAATACTAACACTACACACATAAGACATGCCTGAGTGCACTGGGGGTGGAAAGAGAGTGGAAAGGGAGGAGGGAAAAGGAAAAAGTATCAACAAATCCAATGCAGTTGATAACAAGAATGCAGAACAGTGGAACTAAAAAGGATATTTAGAAAGATTTAAAAAAAAAATCATGGGAAAAAAATAAATACTTTGTCAGATCTCTCTAGAATGAGGTGTATTTTAGACTTTTGGTTTTATTAAAGACAGCTTTCTGAGCAACACCCAGAGGGCTCTGTAGTATGTGTCTGAAATAACAATCAGACACAAAACAGGAGCACACAAATAAAATCTGGCCAGACCTCCAGGGAGATTAGCAAGTTCCCAAGAGTGCTTTCAAGTGAAGGATTGTCGTGCTTGCTTTGAATACACCAATTAACCTCGCACCAAGAGAGCACTGAGGAAGCAAAGTTAATCTAATGTAAAACCAGTGTCAGATCGAAACTAGGGAATATAAATGAATTTTTCATTTCTCTTGCAGGTTATACAAGTGAGAGGCTCAACCCCTTGGACAAAGTAACCCCACATTCTGGAACATTATGGAGCTGTACCAGGAGACAGAAAGGCAAAACAGTTTTATTTCAGTAATAGGTGATGGCTGAGGCTTTGAGTTAAGGGAGAAACTGGGCATAATTTCATGTCACCAACATGGGGTCTTTACAGAGTATCAACCTGGGGCTCAGCAGCAGGAAATGGGTGAGAGAAGGGTATGGAGGAGAAGGAAGGAGAGCTGCCAACCAAAGGAAAGGGGCTGTGATGCTCACCTGCTGCTGTGTTATGTACACAGGCTGGGAAGCGTGAGCAGCCCATCAGAGTAATCAGTCATTTCAGCTGGGCACCACCTGGCTCCTGTTTCAGCATGCTCTCTTTGTCACTTTCCACTTTTCATGCTTACCATGGCAGACCACGGTCTCTGTACTCAAAACTCCAAAGTTGCTGGCTGTCACAGCGAGAGGTAGGGCCGTATCATCACCTCTGGACTCTGCAAGCCCAGTTAGTCCCCTAAAAACACGGTAGCGTCAACCAGCACTATTTTTTCCTAATAACAACAACATGAGAAACCAGTGGTGTCCCATGGGGATGACACTGCACAGGACAGGCAGACAGAGCTGGCTGTGAGTTAGGTGGAGGGTCCCACAACCACAACTGCCAGGCTCAACAGGGCTGTGAGGAGCAGGGATGGATGAGTAAAAGAGCTGGAGCCAGGCTAGGGTAAGGCAGGGCACAGAGATTTTAACGAAGGGACCTGTGTAGCTGCAGCCATGGGGAGCTTGCACAGCAGCATATGGTTGTGTTTTCCTCTTCAGCCACTTGATCAGCTGAAAATCCTTTCTGTTCCAAGGGAAGGTCTTGAATTCATGTACAGCTCAAAGAACAGAGCTCAGCAGCAGGAGGCAGGGTGGGAACCAGCCACGTTCGGAGCCCTGTGTCCCACAGAGAGACAGGGCACTGGGATGGGAGAGCTCAGCCGTCATGTGTGGGATGGATGGCCTGAAGACATGGGAGCTGCAGAGAGGCTGGAGGAGAGGCAGCTGCAGGCAGAGCCATCAGCAGAGGCTAATTTTACAAATTGAAACAACAATACTAATGGTATAGGCGTGACAAGCTGTGTCGCAGCTGTTTTGGGATTCAGCCGGCTTGATGTTGTTTTGATTAGCCTGAAATTCAGCTGGCGGGATGCTTGCATGGGCACACGTGTGGGTGGGAGGATAAACACAGCTGAGCAAATCTGGTCCCGGGTCTTGCTTCTCCACAAGCAAATGGGGAAGCTTATCCTTGGCTCAGGTAAGAGCTGTCTTCCCTACCGCACCAAAAAGGTATAAATGTGTTTAATAACATGTATCACAGGAGCTTTTGCCGCAGTTTTGCTGGTGTGTACTGCTTTAGACAAAGTGCAAATGCCTTTAATGCCAAGTGAAGCTGGTGAAACTCAGGCAGCTGTGAAGAAGAAAAATACGCCTGGGGAGAGAAGAAAGGAAAAGGAGCAACATCCTGAAGGATAACACATGACAATTTAAATAGGATTCTTCCTTGTTAATATACCTCTCTAAAAGCTCACTTTCAACCAGCTCTTTGCTGCAGAAGCTAAACAGAGCTTGTTCAAAACCCTTATTTTCGTTCCTACGGTATGCTAATGGCAACTGGTTGTAAACACACCAACTGCTTCTGGGCTGGCACTGAAGGACTGGGGAGGGGAGAAATGGAAAATATAAAGCCAATAGAAGGTGGAAAGCAATTGTATGAATGGGGTGAGTAACAGTAAAATAAAATCTAGTAGCCACAAGACTCTCAGGGGTTAATAAATGAGCAATGCCCACACAGATGGCTGGAAAACACAGCCAAGTCTTTGTGCTTCACAGCAGATCTGAGACTGTAAGCTCAGGCATACAGCTTGTCCCCATGACAGAACCTCAGTGCCCTGTGAAATCTTCATTACTCAGGAACATGAGGAAATTCCTCTTCATAGCACCTAACCATTTCAAAACAATGTACTTGGCTAAAACAAACACTTAGTGGTCTAAACGTCAGGATTTAAGATAAAAGCAAGCTCTGGATGCAGAAATGTGGACACTAGAGAATATAGGCATACAACCACCACCAGAGAAAAGGACAAGGCTGGAGATTCCCATTGTACAGTGAATAAGAGAGAGCAGCAGAGGCTCAGAGGCAGCAATTCCCATGGCCCCATGGACCGTAACCAGAAGACACAGACTGAGGTCCTATTTAGTCCTAGAGGCTGTTCTAAGGGACACGGAGTGCTTGTGTGGGGGTGCTTGCACAACAGCATTTTTCTTTGTTTCAGAGTGTATTCCTGCAGAGAATCTCCTGACTGTCCCCACATCAGAGCCAGTGAGAGACGGTAACCACCAGATCAACACTACAGCATGTGCCAGATTCTCCTCCTCCTTTCCTACTTCTGCCATTTAAAGAGTGTGTGTAAATACTCCCTAACTCATTTTGTATCAACCAAGGGACATCAAGGCACATAAGCTACCTAAAATGATTGGATGGACAGGTAACAACTCCGTGAGGAGAGAAACAGTAAGCCTTTCACCAGCACAACAGTTTGATGAATATTTATCTATCTGTTCACATCCATTAACAGTTTGATGCCTCTGTGAAAGACTACTTTATCTCCAGTTCTGCTATCTGTCCTACTGCCAGGGACATCCTCATTAATTAGAATGCAATGGGGATAACACTCTTCAGCATTTGCAAAGCAGGAGGTGGAAAGCTGAGATTCTTTGTGACCATCTGTAAGCGGAAAGGGAACCAAGGGATTTCAAAAAGTAAGCGTAAAAGAAAACAAAGGATACAGATGTTCAAAAGGATGAAGAAAATAGTTTGCCTCATACTGTTTGCCTCAGACTTGCCTGAATAAGAAAAATCCCCCATACTCATGTGAGTGGGAGGTGAGTCAAGACTATTGATATGAATTTACTTAAGCAAAGGGTGCAATATGTCCAATATAATTTGTCTTGGCTTTTCAACTCTCTTATGCTGTATAAGCAGTGTGTTACAGACTGCCACTCAAATAATGGATTTTTTCATCTATTGGACTTTTTGTAGAAGGAACTAATGAAAATAATACTCCTTGTATATTGCTCAGACATTTGGAAATGAGCTTAATAATAATAATAATAATAATAATAATTTTTAAAAACACTTTACTTTAGGAAGATATACCAAAACTCTTTGTAGGAGGCATAGCTTGTAATTCATCCAGCACCAAATGTTTGATCCATCAGCAACATAGTTTGAAACTTGTATCTTTGCAGAGAAGTAACATTCTTTAGTGAGCTAAAATTTGTAAAATTTGCACAACAATAAACTTTTCTTTTAAAACTTTTTTATGGGTACAAAGACTGTTAGAATTGTTACAATTCTAACATGCCTCAGTCTTAATCCTGGTATTCCAGCAATGGAGAGCCTTTTCCTTGTCATATGAGGAGCTTTTTCTGCATGGAGGGTGATATTCTCTGTCTAGCATCAGTGCATCACTCTAAGGCAGGGGCAGCATCAAGATCTGAGTGTGGTTCCCTGTGGGTCAGGCCAGCACAATGTGCAACCCATAATGTCTTTAAATCCTGTCCTCTATCATTTCAAAACCCACTTTTGCATTGCCATCAAGGCAATTGCAAAATCAGTGCAATCTAAGGTTTGGCACTATTGTCTTCCATGTGGGAGGATGGTCCAGAAATGGCCACAACAGTAGGGCCTCTCTGCCAAATCGACAGAGGCTGGCTAGCTGTCCTTGGGTTGAATTCAACCAAGTCTGAGTGCGTTATTGATGAAATACATCTAATTTTTCCATGACTTCAGGAAGTTTCCAACAGCAATTCTCTTTGTCTTTTCCCTTGTCCAGGTGTAACACAAGGAAGGAATTTCAGTTCTTCACCACATTATGATGTACAGCAGTAAGAGTATCATGCTTCAATGAATATTATACCTCAGCAGCACTGTGTAGTCTTGCTGACAAGCTACAGCTGTATACAAGCTGGTTGCCCAGTCCATCCAGAAACTATCTGATCAGAGGTAAAAGAAATTGGTTGTTTCCTTATGAAACAGGTTCAGTTAATCTATCATCTTTAACTAAATACACTCCTTCCTTGAATATATACATATATACATACATCAAAAAGCAATTAATCACACTTGCAGGATTATCCAGGACATCAAGAACAAAACACAGAGGCACTACAGTAAAGGCAGAAACTTGCTGACATGGGAAAGGCAAACCAAAGGGTTACGTGAAGAAATTTAGTATAAAAAAGTGTAATCCATATTCTACTCTCCTATCTGTTGATTTATTCTATGGTTTACAAATGCACTGATCGGTGCAAGACTCTGCCTCAGGAATTAAATATCTGTGGGACACAAGTAAAGTTTTATAAGTATAATGTTGGTATAAGGAAAACTGAATTGGATCTCCCCTTCAATCCATTCCTGATTATAGGGTGGGCCGCTGTGCTTTCTTTTCACTGTATCTTGAAGCATTTATCTGAAGGTTTGCAAGCCAAACCCAGTAGCTGATCATCTAAAGTTAGGAAGCAAATCAACTAAACGCTTATAAGAAGACCTAAGTTAGTATGTATCTATACCGTAATAAAGAAATCATGCCAGATATGATTTTATAGCTCTATTGGTAGTGCGTGAACAAAGCAGGCAATTCCTAAGGACAGAAAATTGCAAGGTTGAAGGAAGTGTGCATTTTTCCCATGCCAGAATGCTGGCCACCCAGGTAATGATCTAGAGGTCAAGTTAGGAGGAAACATGATCCCGGTGAGGAGCAACATCTCTTGCATCCCCACCCCAGCACCCCAACCCCAGGAGCACGATTTGGATCTGCAGAGCTTCTCCCTTCCTTGCTGTACAGAGCTGGCCACTCTGCATACATTGGGACAGCAAAATCTAACTTTCCCTGACTTACTCTGTGTTAAAGAAAGGGGAAATAGAAAGGAATTGAAGATTTCAAGTGTCCGCAGAGAAACATGAGAGCAGTGACAGAGCACAACCACCACAAAATGGTGTGGTGATAGCTATGACAACAGTTCAGAGTTTTATTCTTGCTTTCCATGCCAAAGACAGGTCAGATGTATTGAGCCAGACCATCTTTGATATAGGAATTTCATTTTTCCAATAACAATTATTGTTTGTATCCTGCCATTATAAACAAAGTTTTAAAGGATCTCTGATTTTAATTTTCTTTGTAATATTTCATTTTCAGATGTATTGCCAAAACCACTAGCACAAAACCAAAAGAATATAAATAATGAATGTATGTGTTCTATGTCTGAATTAAGAATATACTTTTTCCATCTGTATTTGGAAACAAGTTATTTTATATGTTATATTTATTTGAGAAAGTATGTAAAACCTCTTGTCATTGCCAAATTAAAATAATAATTATAACAATATTTTATGTTTAACATAAAAATCCTTGCTTCTGGACTGAACATTCCAACCTTAATTCTATCAAGCTGCTATTTCAAGCTATTCCATAAGTGACTATCTTGACTTAATTATAGCTTTTCAGTTCCTTTCCATCATTTATTTCAACAAAGATACTTCTAAAAAGAAAATCTTGTTTTAATCCAAAAATCAGTCTGGCTGAAAACAACTCCAGAGTTTCTTTCTACTTCACTAAAAAAAAAAATAAAAATAAATAAATAATAAAAAAAAAAGATTAAATAATGAAGCCTGGAACTGCCCAACACAAAAAAGTTTAAACAAAACATGATATTTTTTATCATTATGATTTTTACTACCACCTCACCAAAGCCCTTAAGAGATTTAGATTCTGAGATCACGACAGAGTGCAGACACATACAATAGGCGCAATACTTTGCAAAAGTATTCTTCCTTTGTCTAGAAAAACTTCCTGGGTGGAAGTCCATAGTAATTATAGAAAATCTTCACATTCTGTATTTTCATAAATGCTTGAAGAATTGGCTTGGCAGGCCTCAGTAGGTCTAAACCTAGAGGCCAAATTTGGCTATCATTTGCCTGAGAGAAGTCTGGATTCATTCTACTGGTGCCAACCAGCAGTCCTCAGGATGACATCTGTGCTGAGCGCACAACCCAGGCAAGGGCACCTCAGTGCTGCAGCAAGGGACTACCCATGGTGTGAAAGCCGATCCTTGCTGAAGCTTCTTTGATTCGTGGACTCATTGAACCATCAATACATCTTCAGATACCGATCCTCAAATAAAGTCATTGCACATTGCTGATTCTTTTATTTCCAACCTGTAAGCAGAACCAAAATCTGACCTGGTTTCTATTTTCTTTTAAAGTGCTTTACAGACCATGACACATCACAAGTATGTGATTTCTGCCACAAGTAGTCCTTCTGAAACCTGGCAGGTAAGTAGGAGCCCTCTCTCTTTCAACAGAAATTAACATGGCAGGAGTCAGGTCCTAAATATGAAGAATCTGGCTCATATAAATCAGTTTGTCAAAGTTTCAGCATGGGAAGAGATATAAAATTCCAACATAACAAAAGAGTGAGGGTATCAGTATGAGAAATCTGTTATGTAGCTTCACTGTCTCTTTATCGGTGAGCTACTGCCAGTTGTTGAAGGAGGAGACGGGTTGGCCAATCTCCACAAGATAGTAGCACTACTCCCCTCTCCTCCACAGGAAGAGACGTTCTCCAACATCCTGAACTACCTCTTGGGATGCACAACACAGTCAGGCGCAGTCAGCAGTTACACAGTTTTATTATTGTAATAAATTACTAATCATTTTCATTTGCCTTTGATTTGGGACTTTTAAGAGAGTGCTCAGAGAAAACCACTTAACAGAGTCATTCAAACCTAACCAGAAACTACTGGAAACATTAATTTATTCTTGCAATATTATCTAAGCTAATTTTGTAGCCATAAGAAGTTCAGAGTTGATTTGGACTAACCCAAAATGCTGGCCACTTCTCCAAAACAAATAAGAGAACAAAGTACTGCTTTTGCTAGGCACTGGTTACAACTACATGGGAAGAGATCATGCAGTCCAAATGTTACATTGCTCATTCATCCCATATCAGAATTGTCTTTTAGAATATCAAGAGGCCACAAAGCTTTATGGAGTCTGGAAGAGTTGGGGGAGGATCTCAAATTTGAACATGAAAATGTTAATCCACCCTTGGGAGATATATCAACCTTGGCCAAAGGGATCAAAGCAATATTGGTGGTTTTTTATGTGATTCCAGGCTGGCAAGTTGTATGCCAAGCTTCAGCTTGATATTGTTTCACACAGCTGAGATGATAATGTACAGACCTTTGCTAACCAACTGGTTTAGTAAAAAGTACCGGAAAAATTACAGTGTAAAAGTAGGTCCTACAGATCCAAACCAGCTGTATCACATATGAAATAGGCAGTCAGATATGAATGAGACATCTTCACTTTGGTACATGAAGATGTAAGATGTGGATGTGTCTTTCATGCTCTTTCCACACTTGTGCTAAAGAAAAGCCAAATACTCAGCCAGCGTAAGTGCAACCTCACTGCTTAAGTAAGAACTGTACGGGCTTCTGGCAGCTGCAGCTAAAAGCTACATGCAAAGGAGAGATAAAGCAACCACTACAAATGCTTGTAAAAGGACAGCAAAGCACCAAGCTGTCAAATAGACAAAGATGTTGACAACAAAAAATGTTCATGGCAACTAAGTGCAATTTGAATGAGTTGGGACCTCTGCCTTCAGAAGATGGGGATTACAAGCTTCTGTAGCAAAGATAGAGCAGTAGCCTCTGTGCTCTCTCCATCTGCTCCACACTGATAATTGTTTAGCACAGGCATCAGTATGGTACAACCATAAGATTCACATCATACTCAACCTAATGAGATACAGTTAATTATTTTGCTATGTAGCACTGCCTATGAAGTCAGACTGGGCAATCTGACACATCACTCAGGATTGTAAGACCTACTCTGGAAAGCTTGCAGAAGCTTTGAAGCTTCACCACTTCTTTGACTTCCGGGGACAGCTGCTTAGCTGATCAAACTGATCCCACAGACTTGTGCTGACTGACACCCACTGGGAACGTACCCCAAACCCACACAGCTCCAGCTGGAAGTGGTTACCAGAGGAGGGTCACTCAGTGCATGGCCAGCTTCTTGTTCACCTGAGAACCTACTAAAGGTGAGCCTGGACATGGGACAGGACACGGGACAGGGCAAAAGGAACCAACCCAGGATTCCCATTTCATACAACCAGGAAAAAGAGTGCACAATAACTTTCTGGGGTGAGACAGTGGCATTTTTAGCAATGACAGTGTTTCAGGCTCCCATAGGGCAGAGGAGCTGTACTACTTTCTGCAGCATCAGGCTGGCATCTGTAGACAAGTTAGCAAGCCACCGTACAACATATCCACATTAAGCTTGGTCATTGCAGCTCCGTCTCTCATCCCATTAGTCTGAAGTGAACAGCTGCAAAGCTATGGGTGGAGGTTTGAGCCCAGGCCACCAGGAAAACTCACCCACCCAAGTCACATCACCTCTTTCCCAAAAACCCCAAAGCCCTGTCCCCAGAACAACACCAGCTAACACATGCACTGTCTTAAGGGTACATTTCCAGCCCCATGTTAGGCAGGAGAACTCTGGGACTGGAAGCCACAGCCATAGCCTCTCATGTGGCCCACTGTGTGTCCCCAAGAGGAGCAACAAGGCAGTCGAGAGAGGCAGCATAGAAATAGGGTTGGATCTTGCTGCTTTATACTTCACAGGGAATCACTGGATAAACAGTAAATGGAAAAATCAGTGTTTTACTTTTTTGCAAGTGTTTTCAGGCTCAAAGCTTTTGCAAGACTGATTTGAATTAAACCGATTGACCCATGTCCCCCTCATCAAATCCAGATGTCATAACAAAGTCCTGTATTTATTCCCAATGCTGCAGTATACCAAGTTCATGACCAGGATCTGCGATGTCTAGCAAGAGGGCACAACTAACATAAGCACACAATTAGCTATCATAAATAAACTAATGCTAGCAGAGCTCATCATCGTGCGTCTTCCACTGCATCTAAGAGAAGAGGAAGCTGTTGTGACATCTTTTAGTACTCAGCTAATAACCACAGCATGAACAGAAAGGGGGAAGAAACAATTGTTGAATATCTCCATCTTTAGGTTTTCAGCCACCCTCAGTAACAGCATGTATTGCATAAGTTCTGCTCCAAAAAGAAACTGAATTAATTTCATTCCCAAATCCTCACTTCTAGCCATTAAATTGCTTAGAGGTAGGAAGCAGAAGTACTGTTCAAGTACGTTCATTGCATGGGTTTAGGCATCTTCCACCACCTAAAATCAGCAAAGAAAAGCCTTTCTCATTACTGAAGCATAGCTAGTGCACCCCAATCTTGGTGGTAATAACAAATAGCAATTAGATGGTTACTGGTGTGGGGGGGAGTTACAACAAAAGCATTTCAAATGATGCTTAGCAAAGCCTCGTACTGCTCATTGCTGCATCAATTTAAAATCTAATTAATGGCCCATATAATAATCAAATTAACTTGCTATGGATTGTCATTATGTCCTATCCTCAGGAAATGCCTTAAATAAACACTTGGAGCTGAAGGAAGTATTCATTGCTAACCCTGTTAGCTCGTGAGTAATAATAACATGCCAAATTATAAATCACAGTTGGTTCAGAAACAGCAATAGACCTGAGATTTGCTGTATAGGGGGGCCTAATAAAACAGCATTTCCATGACTGATGGGAAAACAAGGAGATAGGAAATATAACTAGCATAGCTATCTTTCAGCAACCAGCAAGCTCCTATGGAAAAATAGTTTTGATGTGAATTAGCGTGTTAGCGTCCTATGAATGAATGAAGCTCCCAGCAGCAGTTCACGGACAGAGGTGGAATATTCTGATAAAGTCTGGGGCACTGCAGTGGTTGCAGCATTACCACAGGTGAATGAAAGCAAAGGAACTGCAGCTCCTCTATGAAACAAAAAAAAATGAATGTTCACATTTTAAGAGATATGGACACATTTCTAGAAAATTGCAAGTGCACATAAACAGACTTTGAGTAATATGTGAAGTTTAGCTCTGAAAAGCAATTAGATATCAATAAAAGCTTCCTATTCAACTGACTTTCTGCATGTACTCACATTAAGTCCGGATGACATTATTGTCTAAAAATCATTGCTAACAGTGTTTATTTGGAATAGTGTTATGAAACCAAATGCCTGGCAGAAACTGTTGGAAATGGTGAAGTCAGTAAAGACCTAATTCTGTAGTTCAAGTATACATTAAGTGTTCCTGAGTTGTTTCAATGACTTCCAAGTATTGATGAGAGAAGATAGAATAAACTTGGCTGTTCACGTTTTTGTTTTACAGATGGCAAAACGAGGTCAAGGAGCTGAAACGTGTTGCTGTCAGTTGTAAAGAAAGCTTGGCGATAGAGCCTAGAAGACAACTCAAATTTCTCACCATCATCCCCTGCATTTATTCATGCCACAGTACTTCAGTTTTCTTTCCCAACTATTTAACAATTCCCAGACTATAGTAGTTTTGAAACTCCTCTCAGGCCTATGACTTGAGGCTCAAGTAGCAAGACAAGGAAAAATTGTTTAAGCACCACCAAACACAGCCAACATGAACAAAACCCAGCACTGATGCAAAATTTGTCTCTGTGATCAAGAACCATTAAAGGCTGGTGAAACCTAATCTGGAAACCCATCTGTAGGAATAAACAAGCAGTCCAAATTGGTGTAGCACATAAAGACAGAGGGGAAGCCAACATATTCTCTTTTCAATAAATGATAACAAACCTGTGAGCATTCATTTCTTCTTGGACTGTGAAAGCGACAGCAGCCACCACATCAGCACAGCAGACAGATCTCAGGCCTCAGTCACTGTAAAAAAAAATAGAAAAAAATCTGAATTTGCTTTTCAAAGGCTGCTAAGCTTTTGCCAAACCAGTCAAATGTACATTGGTTTGTGAAAAATATATATATATATAATAATAATAACCTACTGTTATAGTGCAGTGGCTAAAAATACAAACGAAAGAGGCCTGCTAGATGTGGCATGACATTAGGACAATGGCCACCCCAAGCACCCTAGTGCAACTGCTACCAAGAGAAGTAAGAATGTGGTTTTCACTCAACTACATTAAAAGCACAGAAAGGCTAGTAAGTGGAGATGGAGTTGATGGCTAGCAAGAAAAGAGGAGCTGTAATCAAATTTAATTCACTTGCAGTCTGAAGGTTTATAAAGTAGGGTTTTCTCCAAAAACAGAATTAAGAGTAGACAAGCTAACCCAAGCAAGGCATGTTTCCTGAGCTTATTGATGTCAGCTGAGTTGGGAAATGACCCTTTTCTCCCTGAAGCCACTCTCCAGAGCAAGGGCCCAGAAACTCGCCTTTGTGCTGTTTTAATGTAGAAGTATCTTATGAAGCTCAATATGTGGTGGAACTGTACAGAAATATAGCAGGTACTACCAGCTCCTCTTTTCACCTCAGCATATACGTAGTGTACAAGGATGATGAATTAGCTTTCCAGTACCTCATTTTAGCACGTGAAGCAGATATTTAGTGCCTGCAAAGATGCTGGTTGTCCTCAGGAACAGCATCGATTCAGACATGCTCAAGACCACCACTGTGCAAACATGACTATCTGTTCCCAAGGCCAGCCGAGTGCAGGAAGCAGACAAGGTCCCTTGGTGGAAATACAGCCCATGATCCTCACAGAACATCTTGTGGTACTCTGCAAGCCCAGCTTGCACTCCATTTCCATCACCAGAGATGCAGGGGAGTGCAGTGCAGAGGCACACAGCAGCCTTTCAACATGGCTTATTAGTTACGAAGCAGGGCCGGTGCTTCCATGCTTCATCAGCTCCAGAACCACACTGTGCTCTCCTGGCATCCCCCATCCCATGGCACACACAGTGCTGCATGAATGCGCAGCATCGCTTGGGTCCAGCACCACAAAGCACTGCACAGAGGCACTGAGCATGGCTCACATTTGACCTGCTGAGGTTATCCATTCCAGATGAGCTTGTCCAGGACTGTCCTGCTCTGGTGAACATCAGTGTCTAGTTTTTTTCTAGTTCTATTTTTTCCCTACCATTATCCACCCTCCTCCCATCTCCCTAGATAATCAACAATTGGGAGTATTTAGATACCAGATCACTCTGAATATGGGGGGGGGGAGGAACACAGAACGCAGTACTTACTTTTCCTTTTTTATCTTTTCTTGTTAAATGTCTCAACCAGCTCATTACAAGATCATCTCATCATGGGAAAGGTTAAGCTGAAGTAAGCTAGAAAGCAGCTAGCGTAAACGTTAACAAGGTTGCACTCGGTTTCTGAGGTTTTCAGCTTTAAGTCTCTGTGAAACACTGTGAAGCTCCTAAGGGGAAACATTCTGCATACACAAGACGTGAAATAAAGCTTTCTATGGGAGCTGTTTATAGAATTAGCTGTCACTTACTATAAAGCTCCCAGAATCTTTCCAGGGTTTGAAGATAGTTGCAGAAGTAAAATACTGAGCTGTATCTGTGGTAGGTTTGTTTGTTTGTTTGTTTTCTGTTCAGGCACTAAGGGGTGACAGCAGTCCTGGGGAGGAATACCTTGTGGGGCATGTCCACTTTTTTGCTCCATGTGCCCATAAGGAACCAGTGACAGGTGCACAGGCAAAGCAGAGATATGTGAAAAAGCTGGGCAAGCCTCTTCTGCAGCCACAGAGCTTACTGGTGTTTTCTCATGGAGAGGTCCAAGTGTCTGGGGAGGGGAAGGTCCTGGTACTGGCTGGGTAACTCCACCACCACTGGTACCCAAAACTGAGGCAAGGAGAGGCAATGGAAGCACTGTCATCCCCCTTAGAGCCAGAGCAGTGACCAGAGTGCTTTTGCTGTGACAGCATGGTCTTTTTTTCCCCTATTTTCCCTGAAGGCATCAATGGATGTTGTATTATATTAACGATAACAGGAAAACATTGGCATAACACAGGTACCTGACACAGCTTTGCCTCTGTGATACCATTAACTTGGAAAAGCAGCTCTTCAACACCAGCAATGTTTTACTACCTATGCTGACACACCAGACTTAGTTCCAATTTTTTACAAATTGCAGCCACACGTCACAGTTTGAATCAGACAATCCCATGCTGCACGCTTGAGGACAGCAGTGAAGAATGGCACTTCTCCCTCCAGCAGTACCACCATTTATCTAGCAAATGTACCTCTAATACACAGTAGAGACTGCTCTGTAACATTCATGTCTTGGAAGTATTTCAACACGTCATTAGAGGGCAGTGTATTGTTCTTGGGGCAATTTTAGCCCTACTAAGCTAAAGAAGAATTGTCAGGGCTTCGCACCGGTTTCAATCCTGAACCTGCAAAAAATGAGGAGCAATCACCAGAGCCAAGTCTCACTGCTGTGAGAATTTATTCTCCAAAATAATGATGTTCCTTTGAAGCCAGAGCAGGGAGCTTGTAAATCCCAGCACAGCAATCACCCTGCTACAAAAGACTTCCAGATTGCTGGTGCTCTGCAAATAGACACACCAAGGGGTGCATACCTGCCCCTGGGGCTGTTTGAGCTGCCTGTCCATGGTAGCATGGGGTAAGTAAAGGACTCAGAAAGATCTTACATCCTTTCTTTTCTTTTTTTTTTTTAATTTAATTATGTTTTAAAAATAGTCATATATAGGCATATAGGAGAAGCATTTCTATTCAAGACAAAATAAAAAACTGCTGTATTAATTCCATGCTTTCAAAGAAATGCACATAACATTTTTCTAGACATGAAAGTTTAACAATGCTTTTATTGAAGCCAGCTGACTGCTGAACATGGGATTATTTATAGTGAATTAACAACACATGATAATTTGTTTCTCCAAAAGTTCATCACTTTGAACATGCAAATGAACTGGATGTTTTCTGTTCATTCAGTGAATTAAATGCTTTAAAAAATTTTAAAACCTGGGTGATTTAAATCAAAACAAATGGTACCCATTTTAAGTTAGCTGGGTTCAATCCTACCTTCCCACATAAAAACAGGCTCCCTTTCCCTTGATCTGAAACAGAATTGTGGCTGATGACAGCAAATCTGAATATGAAAAATATGGATGTGCTACTGACTCTAGGGGAAAGAGTCTCTAATAGTTTATTGGATTTCCTGTGGCAGCTCTTTGATCAAGAAAAAAAATAATTAAGTGATTTTTAAAAATCTGTCATCAAGTGAATGGAGCTGTTGTGATATATTGTATTAAAACACAAATTTAAAAGGGCTTGATAATAGGAAGAAATTAAAACAGAAATACAGGAAACTACTCTGCAGTTTTTTCTCATGTGGGAGTTAAGTAGTAAGCTAAAATGAATCTAAGCTGTGCTATCTGAACCTAACTGCTATCTTTCTGAATGTCTGGGGGTGTTATGTTTTTGGGGGTGGTCTGTATTTACCACCTTGTGCTAAAGCTGATTTTAGTGTTACATTTCCTTTCTCTTTTGTTTGACAGATGAACAGGCTGACTCCTCTCCAACAGAAGACAAAAGAAGGAAATGTACGGGCACTTTCTGGAGAGCTCAGGGTAGAAAAGGGGTTTATTCCCTTCTTAACAGGGAGAAATTGCCATCCTTCAGCAACCACCTTTTGTATTGTTTGATATATATGGATCAGCTACTCTGGGAAACATAATGAAAATGTAAATGCCCAGGTGTTTGGTGTTTATTTGTTGTTTTTTCAATAGCTAGTGATAGTAAGCCAGTCTATTTCCACACATTTTATTTCCATGCTATACATTCTCCCAGCTACGCTTTAATGTACAGAATTGCCTTACGAAAAGTGGAGTTACAGGACCCACCCCAGCAGAAGGGTTGACCCATTACATACTCCGTGTCACAGCTACCTTGGTCTACACTGAAAAACTGCAGTAGTCTAATAATGTCACTGCAAGCATGAAGTTTTAGCCATACAACCCATAGGTAGGCAAGCCCTGCTGTGGACACTGTAGTATCACCAAAGACCAGGAGCCCAAACTGTTCCCTGCTGCCAAAGAGCTGTACCACCACAGCCACGTTAGGGTTAGACAGGTTGTGACGAACTTCCTTACAATTGACATGTGTTATGCAAGACCAGGTCTGCACTACAGATTTGTGCTGGCAGTTACACCTAGAGGGGAAAAGAAAAGTTGCATCTCTTACTGAAATGACTGTACTGCCATGCAGATGATACAAAGCCACAGAAGGTCTTCCCATACAGGAAGTGTCTAACCACCTCCAGCGAAACACCACCACAGGCAATATAAATTATCTGTTCTCAGCAACATTAATCTCCTCTAAAACAAGGACGAAAAGCCGGATACCTTGAAGTTCCTCTTTCAGTCCGCTGTCTTGCATGGAAGCTGAGGCTGAGCAGCTCAAGCCTATGCACGTGGCTGACCTCTGACAATGGGAGATGGGAATCCTACCTTTTGATAAATTGTATTTCAGGAAAAAAAAAAAAAGATCTTTGCTCAAGAGGGTGCCCAACAACGCACATGTGTCAAGAAGAGAATTTTAACTACTGTTATGGCCTTTAGGGAAAAAAGAAAAAAAGAGAGAGAGAGAGATGGTAAGTGTAATATGTGCCTTCCTTATAAACAGCACATCAGCAGTATATGTGCATTTATACAGCATTAGCATATATGCATACTCATTATCAGTACAATGTTTTCAGATCTCAGGCATTAATTATAGGAAAGCCATCCCTATTTGATGTTAAAGAAGCTGTTCCTATTCCCACCGTGACACAAGTGACAAAATTCCTAATGACTTCAAAAGGAAGCAAGAATAAGTTAAGCAAGCAGGTGACCTTTCCCCGACCCCCTTACAGTTTTAGCTTCTTAGATCTAATATTTATGCATGAAGACCAGCATCATGAAATAATAATACCTTCAGCTTCTGACTAACCATGAGTTTGAAGAAGTGAAAGGAAAATAAAACACAAAGAATCCGTATCATCCACTTGGAGCTGTGAGAAGTGGAACAGCACAAAACTGCTGTGCTGGAGGTCAGGGTGGAGGCAAGCCTCCTGCTCCAGCACTGGGCTGAAACCGAAGGGATGTGCCTGCAGGTGCACACGCGGGAGCCTGGCATCTGAAGAAACCAAATAAAATTATTGCTTCTGCAAGCCTGATTATCCAGTCTTAATAAAGAAACTGTGTTCCCCATGTATTTCAGGATCCCTTCATTCCTTTAAGTTTTTTGTTGGTTTTGTTGTTTGGTTGGTTGGGTTTTTTTGGTGTTTTTTTGTTGTTGTTTGTTTGTTTATCTATTTTAGGATGATAATTTTGGCTTAGATTATAGAAGAATGATGAAAAACATCCTAAGAATTTCTGTCAAGCTGTCCAGAGAAAATGCAATTTTTATTAGTTCTGTGCCGATTTTTTTCACAGAGATGGGCCTAATGTTGGGGGGGAGGGGAGGGGAGCTGGAAGGGAGCTCAGTAAAACTAAATCAGAGCCAAAGCAGTCAAAACTGCATGCTTTCATTTCAACACCACTGAAGACAGCAGCTCTGGTCTTGTGGGAAGCCTAAGATCCTTAAAATGCAGTATAAATGCAACCTGAGAAGTGGTGCTAGCAGGTTTTTAGGATCTGTGATAAACACGGCAAGCCCTGAGGCATTTGCAGATGGCTTTATAGCCAGGCAGTGGCAGCACTGCCAGCACTGCCTGGGGTGCGTGCACAAAGTACAGCCTTGCAGCAGGAGGTGAGTGCATCCCCCACCCTTCTGAAGGCACCGTGCTGTCCCCACCAGAGTCTCTGTGGGAACAGCTCCTCATTCAGCACAGAGAGTTTCCTTACGACTAGTGGAAACAACGCACCTGGAAAAAGCACTGCTCCTAGCATTAGCTCACAGAGGCAGGAAGTCTTATCAGCAAAGGAAAGAGAACAAGACCCTGGGTATCTGGGATTGGGTTGCAGAGACCTCCAGCTCTTTGCGTGCAAGCAAGCAAAGACAAGACATGACCACCCCCAGATCACAAGGAGTAGGAGTAGACTGAAGAACATGCACTCTGCAAGTACAGATTGCCAATGAGTTATATCCTGCAAGGGACCGGAGAGAGACAAAGAGTAAATACAACTTGCAGTGTGATCATCTCCTCCTCTGAGATCTCAAAGGATCAACACCTCCTATATGTACTGTATGCACCTATATGAAGTCTGTTTCCTCTTTAGTTCACAAGTATGTCAGTGGTATCTTCCACTACTCTGCAATTACATCTAGAGACCAGCCCAACTCCCTGGCAGTTAAACTCACATTTAAGAAGTAAAGAATACTACCTTAGAAGTAGTCCAAATGTAGGCTTCCATTTTCTTCTTATTATTATTTATTTTAGAAATCATAGCTTGAAAACTGCCTCAAGTATCAATTCTCTTGCATCTTTATGCCAGAGACAAGCTTAGTGAAACCCCACTGACATCAAACGAATTGCATTAGGAACAAACATAGCCCATTAAAACTCTACTATTCCCATTCTTCCTTTTTAATAAGGAAAAGCCTGCCCTTAGGCTAAAACGTTTATATAGCAGAAGTTAGTCTCAGACTTCAAATAGCTGAATGGGGATCTGCTGCAAGAAGGGATTATAATGGAAACAGCCTCAGAGCTCTTAATGTCGTAGGCTGGAGAGGAAAGGCTTCAAAGCCCTATGCCAAACTGCTGTGCTCAAAACCACTATTAAACAAAGCACAGTTCTGAAAATATGACATTCTGTATAACCACACTTAAGAAAACAATATTTTAACAAATGTTTCCCTTAACCACTGTGTGATCTATTGGGACACGTTTCTCCAAAGAGCCACATAAATGGCACAGAGCAACCTTCACTCTTGGATTTGACATTCACAGCTGCTGGCTGGCACAAGCCAGTTCCTAACTCGCCGCTTACTCCTAGCATCCTTCAGGACATTTCCTCACATATTATTTTAGATATCACCTACATGAAGTTTGCAACCCCACTGAGTTTACTACTTTTGAGTAGGGGCAGGGAGAGAGATGCCATCAGACTGGTCAGACTACCCCTGCCCCAGGTTACCACCATGCTTGAATTTCGTATCAGCTGCCGGCTGGAGCAGAGAAACATATACATCCCTGCAACAGCATCCTGTGGTGGGGCAGGGAAGACAGCTGAGGACAATATGCTTTTAAGCCACTTCAACAGCAGACGCCTACGTGCAGGCCAAAGGGTGTTTTCTGAATGCTCATAGGGGATTGCTTTTGATGGGCCACCAGTGGAAACAGGATGCATGACTTCCAAAACCATGCAGAAATTCTTTTCCGATCACATTTGATGCCTGGCTCTGACCCAGCACTTGTATCTTCTTGTACATCCATATGTTTGCCATAATCAACTCTCCCACGTCAGCTGGGAGCGGAATGTCACAGCATAAAAGTTAATGCTGATGGGACATTATCTCCTACTGCAGTTGCCTTGGGCGACAGGGAAAAAAAAATATGAGCTAGCAATGTGCTTCTGCCTCTAATACCTATGAGTCCAACCAGAAAGGATAAACAGTCAGGATTTTCCACTAAAATAAACGGTACTGACATTTAAATATCATTGTTAAAGTTAGAGATGACTAACTAAAAGAGCAGAAAGATATTGGCTGTAAGTTTGTCAGTGGTACATCTAAACAAAATGTGCTCTAAGCCTCCTGGTCAGTAAGCAGAAATAACACCCAGCTTGGGCGAAATGCTGCAAACTGTGAGCAAGTGCAGTGGGCCTTTTACAAATGAACTACAATTAATTGCTATTGATTGAATGCCATATTAAAAAGTTTCTTTATTTTATTTTTCTTAATGTATTTACTGCCCAAGCACCAAGTAGCTGATACATTTTTTCAGGAAACCAGCACTCTGTTCACCTCAGGATGAATGCCTGGCAATGCAAAGTCAGGGGTGAGGCAGCAGAGCTTCACCCCTGGGCCCTACAGATGTGACACATCGTGGGTCTGTTCTCAGCATAACAAAGTCCTTCCACAACCGTACAGGCAAAACAGCCAAACCACTGCTAGAAAGACAAGTTATTTTAAGGGAAGGTTACTTTCCTGATTTGTATTTCCAAACAAAAGCTGGATCAAGCAGAACAGCCTCAAAATCAGCAGCCCTTTTCATTATGATTTTGCTAAGTCAACATCAAAGTGCTAAGCTTGTTTATGATATGTGCGGCAAAGTCCTCCACTACGAAGGCCAACACCTAAGGAGGGCAGTGGTCCCTTTGCAGACATGTTTGGGAAAGCTTCCTGCTGACTTCAGGGGCAATGGGATGAGTAAAGCTTTTAACCACACAAAAGCCAGATCATTCACCTGAAAATCTCAGGGATGTTGGCTTTTGGGGTGTCAGCTCTTATTCTCACTGTCAGCAATTCAGCTTACAGCTGCCTTCAAAATACTGGTTTGAATATTTTATGTAGTCTAACAACAAAATATCTGGTGGTGTGGGAGCAGAATACGGGATTTTAATGAACCAAATATGACATCTGAGACGGCACAATGGAAATGATAGAAACTGAGTCACTGAGCATATGGTGCGTCATATTCCAAGCAACAAACACCTCAGGATGAATCAATTTCTCTGTAAATAATAACACAACCTCCTGATTACAGCATCAGAGCTGTGGGCAACTCATCACCTCTGAATTTTGCCTGTTATCTCCAGGCTTATTACACTGCTGAGCAGAGATGGTGCAATAAGTTCCCCAGAAACTATATTATGTTAGGAATAACCACATGGTAAGAGCTAACTGCAAGTGAGCAGGCTGCTTGCCAGCTTGAAGTCCAGTGTTTTCAGCCTACCGGTTCTTCCTTGCCTTAATGGAAAATAATTTCTAAATATTTATTTTCACATTCTTTGTTGGAGCACACATAAGCCTGTCCTAGACCTTTGTTCCAAAATCTCAGCTGCTTCATGGTCATGGCCAGGCTGTGGGGATTTTGCACTTCTGCAGGCTGGTGCCTTCGCTCTGCTTGTCCCACACAGCTCCTGGACAGACAGGCTGAGGCAGACTCTATACAAATGGCCACAGTGGCAAGCAAGGGAGTCCTCACAAAACTTTTCATAGTTTAACCTTCACTGCCAAAAGCCTCTGTGGTGGACAGGCCATCCCAAAGCCGCGCTACAGCTGGCTGGGTGTCCCAAAGAAGTGCCATTATTTCCTGCCCCGGTGGCACTGTGTTCCACTGTCCCCTGCTCAGGATGGTTAAATACCTCCTCTGTCCCAAGCTAGGTCCTTCCATTTCTGACTTTCCATCTTTCTCCATATATCTTGCTCAACTTCCCACCTCAGTCCTGAGGTCTCCAGTACCTTCCCATTTTGTACTCCCCTCCAGTACCTTCCCATTTGCACCCCTGCCTTCCACTCCCCTTTGTTTGCATGAGCATCCCACAGCCCCTCTTTGCATCCTGCTTTCACATTGGACCAAATCCTTACCCTCCCACCATGACCGTCCTTCAGTCAAACCCTTCTGCCCATTGCCCCCAGGCTGGAAGAACCTCATCTGAGGTTCTTCTTGAGCTTTCAGAGCTGACTCCAAAGCTTTATCCAGAGCTTTACCATAACAACCCAGACCCAACTACCTGTCAATTAGTTTTGTGAAGACAAATTCTTTCATCAAAGATCTTTACAGACTGCCATCTTTCATGTTTCTTCATTACAGGGATGAGAGAAAGAAAATGAGAAATTCAGACTATGTTCAGCCCTAATTCTTGGTATCTTAGATAAAACTGAAACTTCACCATCTCCTTTTATATTATTATGATTTTTTTATAAAACCCAGCTTTCTGGTTCAGTTCTTACAACTGTATGTATCTTTGCCTTTACCCTGAATTTTTTTTTAAATGACAGGCTATAGGCCAGATCAGATATTCATACCTTTATGACATCTGGTAAATAAAAAACACTTCTTTTTTTTTTCCCACCAGATTTTTGCCAGAAATAAAGCATCACACAGATACTTTGTGGGGAAAACATACACAAACACACACACAAGCAAACAAACAAAACAAAACAAACAAAACAAAACAAAACAAAACAAAAAAACTGTTTAGCTGAAGCTCCCCTAACGTATGAGGGTAATGCAGAACAAATCCTGGTTTTGACTTTTTAAACAGTAAAAATGAAAAATATTGTGTACGCTCATTTTCAGGTTCTATTTTCTAAATAATAACTGGACAGTTTGAAAACATTTCCTACATGGCATGACCTCCTTATCATCACCACAAAAACTGTTATAAAACGATACACAGCAGCCATCATTACACAATTGTTGCAAGCAGTACACAACAAACTCATTACAAATTAAATCTTGGAAACAAGTAAATGGTTTCTAATGGCTCTTTATTCATCAGAAGTTCCCTAATGTCTGAAAGAAGCATGTTTAATTCATGAATCCCGTACTTGCCCCAAAAAGGAGAAATACGAAGTCGGCCTTGACCCATTTGACAAAAATCTATCTTCGCAACCAAAAATCTCTAAATGGAAGTATTTCATCTAGACAGAATTACAAAATTTCGCAGACAGCCCACAGTTTGCTGGTATCTGTAGAAGTCTGGGTCCTCCATCTCTACCCAACATTTCATTTGCAATGCACTTGCATTGCCCTAACAAGTATTGTTTGCATGGCAAAGAAAGATCATAGACTTGAATCATTTTGGAGGAAAATGCTGCTCCAACAGGAGAAGTTGCAGCCTATCATTAACCAAAATTGCTCAATACTAGGAGGAGAAAACACAAGGCCATTGGGGAAAGAAAAAAAAAAAAAGTAGACCACTCTGTAGATGTCCTGTACACTTCACTCATTTAATTAAACCTTTACACACACAAACTTAACCATCATTCTTGGATCAAAAGCATTGCACTCCTCTACCCATCCTCTGAATTCTCTAAGACAGGTGAGAAATATTAACCTGAAGAGAAAATCAAGACTTAGATACAAAATGCACATGCTCAGAACTTCTAAGACTTATCAAAAATAATAACAAAAATAAAATCTTTTTGCTTACAGTATTCTTTGCAACAGGAGAAATACTCTTTGGAAGAGAGAGGAGAAGAAGTGATTATGAAGCATAAATAATTAGTGTCTACTAGCATGGAGTTCAAGAAGAACTACATCAGCTGGAAAAAAAAAAGAAAAGAAAGAAAAAGCAAGGGAAGGGAAGGGAAGGGAAGGGAAGGGAAGGGAAGGGAAGGGAAGGGAAGGGAAGGGAAGGGAAGGGAAGGGAAGGGAAGGGAAGGGAAGGGAAGGGAAGGGAAGGGAAGGGAAGGGAAGGGAAGGGAAGGGAAGGGAAGGGAAGGGAAGGGAAGGGAAGGGAAGGGAAGGGAAGGGAAGGGAAGGGAAGGGAAGGGAAGGGAAGGGAAGGGAAGGGAAGGGAAGGGAAGGGAAGGGAAGGGAAGGGAAGGGAAGGGAAGGGAAGGGAAGGGAAGGGAAGGGAAGGGAAGGGAAGGGAAGGGAAGGGAAGGGAAGGGAAGGGAAGGGAAGGGAAGGGAAGGGAAGGGAAGGGAAGGGAAGGGAAGGGAAGGGAAGGGAAGGGAAGGGAAGGGAAGGGAAGGGAAGGGAAGGGAAGGGAAGGGAAGGGAAGGGAAGGGAAGGGAAGGGAAGGGAAGGGAAGGGAAGGGAAGGGAAGGGAAGGGAAGGGAAGGGAAGGGAAGGGAAGGGAAGGGAAGGGAAGGGAAGGGAAGGGAAGGGAAGGGAAGGGAAGGGAAGGGAAGGGAAGGGAAGGGAAGGGAAGGGAAGGGAAGGGAAGGGAAGGGAAGGGAAGGGAAGGGAAGGGAAGGGAAGGGAAGGGAAGGGAAGGGAAGGGAAGGGAAGGGAAGGGAAGGGAAGGGAAGGGAAGGGAAGGGAAGGGAAGGGAAGGGAAGGGAAGGGAAGGGAAGGGAAGGGAAGGGAAGGGAAGGGAAGGGAAGGGAAGGGAAGGGAAGGGAAGGGAAGGGAAGGGAAGGGAAGGGAAGGGAAGGGAAGGGAAGGGAAGGGAAGGGAAGGGAAGGGAAGGGAAGGGAAGGGAAGGGAAGGGAAGGGAAGGGAAGGGAAGGGAAGGGAAGGGAAGGGAAGGGAAGGGAAGGGAAGGGAAGGGAAGGGAAGGGAAGGGAAGGGAAGGGAAGGGAAGGGAAGGGAAGGGAAGGGAAGGGAAGGGAAGGGAAGGGAAGGGAAGGGAAGGGAAGGGAAGGGAAGGGAAGGGAAGGGAAGGGAAGGGAAGGGAAGGGAAGGGAAGGGAAGGGAAGGGAAGGGAAGGGAAGGGAAGGGAAGGGAAGGGAAGGGAAGGGAAGGGAAGGGAAGGGAAGGGAAGGGAAGGGAAGGGAAGGGAAGGGAAGGGAAGGGAAGGGAAGGAAAGGAAAGGAAAGGAAAGGAAAGGAAAGGAAAGGAAAGGAAAGGAAAGGAAAGGAAAGGAAAGGAAAGGAAAGGAAAGGAAAGGAAAGGAAAGGAAAGGAAAGGAAAGGAAAGGAAAAAGAAAAGAAAGAAAAGGAAAGAAAACAAAAAGTGTGGATTCTTATCATCTTAAGGTTTTTCAGGCATCTTTTGAGGTCCTGCTCATCTAAACTGTGAGGTGAGCTCCACTACAGGGTACATGGAAAAGGAAGAATAATACCATCTTTACGGAATTGTGTCCAGAAGACTTAGGATCCATTTCTGATACCTCTCCTGACATTCTTTATAGCCTTGGGCAAGTCATGTAATTTCTCAGTGTAATTTCTGATGAAGCATAGGAAGTGGATTAGGTATGTGTTTCACACACCTATTTCAATAACATCTATATGCACAGAGAGATAATTTCCTCATCTGGTTGGATAGCTACATCATTAATCCTTATTCACTGCCTACGAAACATGTAGTTTTCCATGGTCCTAAGCATTTGCAACTCCTCCTGATCCCAGCTCATCAATTCCAAAACAAACCTTACACACGGTTAGAAAATTCTGACATCATACAAAAAGTTCAAAAGCAATGTGAAAGGCTAATTAGTTCTTCAGAAGTCACTTCAAAGCTTGTGTGTCATAGAAAGACAGGACAACAAAGGGTTGGGTTTCACCAAATCATGCTAAGAATTAAAAGCAAAACGGAATTGGCATAGCCAGGAAGGAAGAACTCAAATCCTGCTTTCATGGCCCAAGCTAATTGTGCTGGGTAGTACCAAACTGCAGCAAAAGTTGGTGGGAACAGAGCAACACTAGGTCAAACTAAAAATCCATCTATTTTAATAACTTATTTTGAGCAATGTTAGTGACAGATATTTAAAAAACAGCAAAAATACAGAGTGATCTGTCTTGCTCTGGCTAAGCACGAGGGGATCTCTCTCAGGGTTCCTAACTTCCTGAACCACTTTTGCAAACCTGAATTTGATTCATGAAAAACTGAACTGATTCTGAAAATCTTAGTGTCTTTTGGCAGTCTTTGCAGCATGCTTTTTCTAGATACCGTTAATGAGAAGCAAAGACATGTCAGTATTGTAAGAGCTGACACAGCTGGAGACCAGGCCTGAAGAGTAACCAAGGCTTCTGAAAAGGCATGAGTTCAGGGTGAGTTCCTAAAAAAATAATTTGACATACTGACAATTTTTCTGAGCTTTTTATGTAAAACATTAGTGGTTTTTATTTCTTCCAAAACAAAGTATTCTCTCTCTCTCTCTTTCTCTCTCTCTTTTGTCTGATGCTTAAAAATCCTCTCACATTCCAAAATAAGACTTTTTTCCTCCCAGCAGTAAGTGATAAATGGGGAAAATTGCATGTAATTAAATCTTATTGCAAAGATAAAAACCTTTTCTCTTTAAAGGAAAAGACAAGGTGTATCAACTGAATTCAATAAGAAAAAAAAACAGCATTACAAAAAGTATCCTTTTTTTCAAAAATCTCATGGAAAACTTGATATTTACAATACAATAATGGAAGAAAAAAAAAAGATAGCGAAGAGTGAAGAGACATGAAAAGGGCTATCAGATTTCTCCAGCATTGCATGTGTTCTCATATGAAGGCATCTTTTAATAAGCACTTTGTATATTTGGCTTGCATGCAGAAAGCTCAAAAATATTTTATGATTGTGTGGATCACTTTTGAATAGAGTGCAAGAATTGTAAGTTTATTTCTAAAGACAGAATGTCTGGGTACACTGGGTTCCACTCTGAGCTCTTGTATGCTGATTAAATTACTACGTAATAAAGTATAATTTTCTTCTTATCTGCATTCAGCAGCCAAAATGTCCTTGTTTATACTTGTGTTTATCTTCTAAATGTTAAGCTTACAGCTATGTCATTTCCAGCATCACTTTGTTAAAATACTTATGCTACTGATCTTCTAAGTCCTGTACCTTCCATTCTCTAAAAACACAGCCTTTCTGATTAGAAGAATACACATTTTTAAATTCCAGAACTATATTTTTTAAAAGATGTCGGGAAAAACTATAAATATCTTTTTTTTTTTCCTTTCTGTGAGATTTATTCACAAAAGTTTAATAACAATGTGTTCGCGTTGTTATTAACACAAACTCAGCTGGCACCGAGGCACTGAAGGTTCTCCAGAGGCCAACGCAGGGAAGGCTGCAACTTCTGTTATTCTGGAATAATCCATGTGTTTGAGGACACACCACGTGACACAATTCTCATTAAGATAATCAAAATCTCTGGTTTTCTTCTAGTCCTTTGTGAGAAAGCTGGTCAGTTCCCTGAGGGATGATTTAGGGGAAGAACGTGAGAGGACAAAGCAGGCAATGTTACCTTCATCCCCCTGGAAAATGGGTGCATTCCAGTCTGGACACAGCCCAGGATTTGGCTTCACCCATTTACTTCTGCCAAAGAAAACTGCAGATTTGCTTCACGTGGAGTCTGTACATGGAGACTTTTATAAAAACTACCACATAGACAGCCTGAGAGTGAGCAACTGTTGAAAAATATCTGTGCCTATGAAATAAGATATTTTGTTCAAAGCAGACTACTTCCACTTCTTGCGGATTAAAGTATCTCAAAATCTGCCACAAACCTTCTTGACCCTTTGCTTCTCACAGATGACGAAATACTATACAATTTAAGTGAGCACGTACCGATAATCTGCTTTGGAAATATGTGCTCTTACCCTGGGAATTCTGAGAGAGATCTAGTTCATTTAGTTCCTAAAATATTTAGGATAGATCACAAATTTTATTTCCTGGTAGTCAGATTAAATACATCAGCCATCATTCTGATTTCTTGAAATAGAAAACAGATGAAATCTCCCAGGCTCAAAATTGTATATTAAATCAATTTATCTGAAAACTACATATCTTACTGTGCAAAAGCATAAAAGGGAAAATGTGGAACAGTCCTAATTATCATAAATCAAATGGGGCTGTCTTTCTCTCTTTGCTGTAGTCTAAATGCTGAAGAGATGGATAATTATAACTGTGGAGCACTCTCTACATTATCATATCTATAGGTATTATGTAAATAGGAAAAAATGCATTTTAATTATTATTTTCCATATATTATAAGAGATATAATAGGAGGCAATGTAGAAATGTAAGATATAGAGATTACTGTACATGAAACGTACTCCTCTCCTCTACAGAAAGCACAAGATAATAGGTACAAATTAGTGTATGTTTTCCAATGATACACAAAGAGCAGAATCACTTGCCCTTCGAGTCATGCTCAGCTGAGCAACACGCAGTGATCAGTCTCTATCGGGGAGAGCTATGGACCAACTCTGTTTTGGGTGGAAATCATTTCACCCAAATTCGGTCATCTAAAAAAGCAGGTGTTCTGTCAAACAGGGTTACCTAGGTTTCCTCCATACTTAGTGAAGAGTGATATGGACCCCCAAAGGACTGTTCAGTCTGTGTATCTTAAGAGGAGCAAATTAACTTTTAGAATTGGTTTTATCTGTGCACTGGCAACAAAGGGAACCGAAGATGATATGCATATGCTAAAATCCTAACTTTCAGTTGATTCCTGTTCCTTGTGCCTTCATCTCTGTAAATCCCTTGCCACTTGGCTTCCTCCAGAATCATGGGGCACACACATCCTTCTGGCACACCCTAAAGCCCACCAGGCATCAGTTTATGCTTTGTCAGTATTTTCATGCATGCTGTGCAGACAACGAGAATGCTACATAAAGATCTCCCAGCTCTAACATACACGCAGAACGACCTTCAGATTCTTTGGACCCTGGGCCACTCCTGCAGCAATGGAGAGACTCCCATTGGCATCATCTGGTGCAGAATGAGCTCAGATAAGAGGGAAACCCTGGAAGTTATCCTACCCCTTAACCAAGGGGAACATCTGGCCTATAAAATTACACATTGTATTTTTAAACCTATTTCATCAAGTTCAGTTAAAGGTTTGAAGATTATAAGAATACTTTAAAACAAACAAAAAAATCACCTGAAAAAATTACAATCCCAGTGTAATTACATCATGTTACAGGGTCTGGAGACATACATAGGAGTTGGGAACAGTTGAAAGGTTAAAAAACACCCCAACAGCATCCTTTTCTTTTGCAAAGAAGCACTACAGAATGAAACATTAACATGAGCCACCAGTGGTTTAAAAACTAAGTTCTGCTTTTGAAAGTTCAAAATGAGAAAGTGATTATTCAGACATCGTCTTTAAATGAGAACTTAATGTATCCCAAAACAGATGGTTCACAGTTAATGTTTCTTGTATCCAAAATAATTTATTCAGTATCACAAAACAACAACTTTCAACAGCTGCTGAAAACAAACACTAATTATAGCAGGGGCATATAACCATTCATTGTGCCCCAAAATCATTAATAAATCAACATGCACATTCAGAGATGACAGCAACAGTCACAATAAATGGTACCCTGTTTTGTGTATGTGTGTTTTTAAACTGAACAGACTTCGCCATCTGTGGTTAATTATTCTGGGATCGTTGCCATTATTTTATTCAAGATTTGTTATCTGATTTTAATAAATTAATAAGGTGTTAGAAGAATCCTTATTCAAATGGAAAGAATGCATCACTACTGTTTATACAGCGATCCTGATATTATATCAGCTTCCTTTCTTCTTTTCAGAAGACATCAGACGTGACTCTTAGCAAGCCATGTGCTTAATTACCTTACTAACATTTGCCTAGAAAAGCATATATGCTACTGCAACTAAATCCTTACACTTCCCATTTCAGCTTCCCCTCACAGACTTCTCTGGTTGAAATCCCGCATGGATGTATCTTTCAGACAATCTATCTGGATTTTTTCAGAAAAAAAAAAAAATGGTTAAATGTATTCGAGAAGGAAGCCAAGAGAACAGAAGTCACTTAAAATATGGGAATCCTTCTTAGACTATGTCTAGGATCAGAGACAAATATGATACAGGATAAAGGAAGGGAAGCTCACCTTTAGTCATCTAAAAAGCCTTTGCAATTCCTGTAAAAATCTGTCCAAACTAGGGCAATTTGCCTATCAGAGGGTTGCTGCATAAGCTTAAGCTGCTCACAGCTCCAGCTGGAGCCCCAGTTGCACACACACTCCAGATGCAGCTGAGACTCTCTGCAGCCTTCAGCATCATGTCTTTGCCTGGGCTGGTCCATGAACTGGGCTCTTGGCCTTAGCAGGGAGAGCAGGAGGAAGGCACTGAGAGCCACGTGGGAGTCACCAATGGTCTACGACCACCCTGCTGATCCTTGCATGGTGTGGAAGCAGGGTTTGTGCCAGCCAGTAGGAAAGGTAAGAGCCTCAACAGTAAACAGCAAATGGGCAGCAAAGAGAACTGACCGGGACAGGTACTCTGCTCTACTTCACAAGAAGTCTTCCCTGGCTTGCTTCCTATGCACCTCTAAATACCACGTAAATAAAGGTATTCTTATGAAATATAATGATAATAATATTTTTTTTAAAAAAAAAAAAAGAAAGCTCCACCTGCTCTTCAGCTTCAGAAGTCAGGCTGCTCAAAACATCTTTCCGACATTCCTTAAGTTACATGTTCTTAACCTTGCAACCCTAATATCTCCTCGTACTTCATTTTTACATAGCTGTTTTTTGTGTGACTGCACTATTATATATAAATAAATCAGAAAAACAGTCAATGCATGAATATTTAAGTAGTAACGGATCGGGTCAGTGGCACTCCCTGGAGAATTAATGATGGGGAAGGAGAGACAGGGCCCAAGGAGAAGCTGCGGACTGCTAGCAGAGCATTAATTACCTGAGAAATGTCATGGGATGGGGTTGTCATTTGTCTAGCAGGGATGCCTGTGTACATTAACTCTTGGGGGGCTGAAATGTGTAAAGCATGCATAGAGGAGAATGTGTTCTGCTCCTAAGTTTGGCACTACAACAGTACAGGCACCTTCACTGCTACACAAAAGCAGAAGGGATCAGACCTTCCTGTCTGAAAGTCAGCAGATTGCTCCCGAGCAAAACTGAGCATCCACTGCACCGAACTGAAGCAGCAGTTTGAAAACATTGACTCTGGCTGATTTAATTTGGTATAATCCCCTGAATCTATTAAATTAATACCAGCTGTCAGACATTTTTCTGTGTTCTGTTCTCTGCTTGCACTTTTTATGACTGAGTCTGAACATTGTACCAGTTAGGCTACTGCTTACATCAGATAATTTTGTCTTGTATCTTAAATTAGCCTGGGGCAAGAGATCTCAAATCAGTATCTTCTCTGATGTCATGCACTGATTTGTATAATCCAATGGGGAAAATAAAAGTAATTATTTTCTTTTATTTTTTTTAGTTTGTGACAGAGAGAAATTAACTCAAATTCTTGGACTTTCTTAATGATTCTATTTTAACACTAATAAATGCAACATATGTGTTGGATCTAGAAGGAAATACAGTATTGTATACAATGCTCAAAATGATCCCATCTGGAGCAATATGCCACAACAACACTTCCGAGAATACCAGGACTAGAAATTTATTTATACTCACACATACACACACACACCATTTTTCATATATTGCTTGCCGAGTGAACAGATGTTATGCTAACATTTCTAGATTTCAAGAAGATCTGTACACAGTCATGATTTAGAATAACATTCAGTTCAGCAAACATCAAGAAAATCTTAAAAGGAAAGGCTTGGGAGGGTAGGAGGAAAGGGTATGCAATCCCCAGTGACCTTTGCCATGTAATCTTTGGGGGTGAAGGCTGGATGCTGCTGATGTCAACAGGAGCTTTACCTTTTGCATTTTGGTGGGCTCCAGGTACCACTGGAGAGAGGTGGAGGTGACACATGTCACTGGAGGTACTTAGCCCTAACCCATGCTCTGGCATGGGCATAAAGCCCAAATTACTGGGGAAGAAAATAAAAAAAAAATAAAAAAAAATAAAAATATATAAAAATAAAAAAAAATATAAAAAGCACCACACATAGTTAAGCAGATCTTCTATTCTGTGTTTAAAACCAATAATAATATCTCTTAAGTCTTGAATAAGTGAAAGTACAGCAATCTTTTCTCAATCCATGGCAGTGCTTATCTCAGAGATTACCATGCAATGTTATGACACCTGTGTAGCTCTGAGACCAGGGCTTTCTGCAGCAGACACCAACTGTGCTTTGCTTGTGTACAGTTGCAAGGAAGGGTTGCAACCTTCCCTGGCTCCTATCATCACAGAGAAGATAACACTGCTCAAAATGAAAACTTCACTTGAGCCCCCACACTCACAGCAGGCAGCATGCTGAGTCTCTGGGCTGCTTCTGTTTTATCCAAGCAGCAGAAAGAGCGATCCCATAGCAAACTGATGCTCTCTCCACAATCAGCAGCAAAAACAGAAAGGAAGCTCAGTGAGGCGTTGTTTTCTGCTACTGAAGCACCAGGTAACACTGCCAGCCAGGTGCACACAGACATTCCTGTAAGCCTGCTCATATCAGATGAAAAGAACAAGGAGAAATTTTATCTTGGTTCCTTTAAGACCTATGCAAAATCTAAGTCATCTTAGAGGAAAGTGCAAAAACACATATTTTCTGTGTAATTTCATCATCTTCCAGAACTACTTATAGAGTTACACTGAAGGGAAATATTTACATACTCCAAAGTCTGAGTAAGTGTATTACTCAAGGCTGAACGTCTATAAATTAGCCGGAGGTATGACCCAATACAAAATTATTACTGGACCAAACTAACGCATATTAGATTACTGGACAGGAGTCAGCAAATGTCCAAACAGCCACTTGCCTGTACAAAATAATGAGATATGTATCAATAATTCCAGTTAAAGAAGCTGGCAAGAAAGAGAAATGAAGACTGAAGAGGAAGCAATAAGCACAGTGATGATGCGAAAACTTTGGGGATTAAGATGAGTGTGAATCTGTAACAGAAATTAAACAATTGGCAACATGCAGCTACATAAATCAGAATGGTTCTAGTACCTCAAGGACGGATAGACAGGAACTAAAACTAATTGAAATCACAAGTATTCATTAAGGAAGATGTTAATACAGGAGACAAAGAGAGTTTGGCAGTAAGGGTATAAAAAATGAAAACTATCTCAAATAAAGTGGAAGACAGACTGAAAAATTTCATGCATTCTTGATTAAAGCAACCAGGCAATCTCCATCTCAAAATTTCTAAGGTTCTCCTCTAAGAAATCTCAGCTTTGGTAACAAATATTTTCCATAAACCTCTTCAATTAATGGAAGCACAATATGAGTGGATAATAGGAAACTAATATCCATATTCAAAGAACAGAGAGATAAAGTGAACTAGACAAGATGATATACGTTAGCCAAACCTCAATGGCATTTAAGGTTTTAGAGTGAATTAAAAAAGGCAGCCTAATGAAAGACAGAATGAAACAGAAACTGGAGGAGAACACAATACAAGCATATCAAAGGCAAAGCCAGGCCAAACCTATTATCATTCCTTAGGAAGAAAACCTAGCTTTCTAAAAAGCAAGCAAAGGAAACAAACATTGATGAACACCAGCTAGCATCTTGTGGAAGATTATTTGTTTAATCAGAGAAAGGACTGCTGTTAAGGCCTTCTTATTGCTGTTAAGAGGGCCTGCAGGAAGCTACAGGAGAGCTGACAGCAATCTGTGCTGTAAGGAGTTGTGTCACTGGAGGGATAGTCCCCTCACATTTGTCTTAGAGCATCCATGTTATTTAATATTCTCATTAATCACCTTGGGATATAGGAGTCCACTGAGTAAACCTATCAGTGCAGACTTGAGGAGCAGGAAGAGAAAAGCTGCAGAATACTCTTCAAGAAGCAGGAGGTCTCAGAGTCTGGTTAATGAAAGCACTGAGACTCCCACACCAAAACTGAGCCCTCCAGGTCAGTGTTTCCTTAACCCCACAGTGATAGGCACACCTTCCTCTTTTGTGAAGCAGGAAAATATTCCAGAGAAGGATCCCATGCTCCTTGGCAGAAAGGATTAGGACACAGGATTGTTGCTGGCTCTGCAGAAACACAGAGGCTTAGGAAGTCTCCACATTCTGGCTTAGAGCAGGACTGTGCCTTGCTCTTGACCTTGTGCAACTCAGTGATGGAAGCAGTCAAAACGGTGTCAAATTCAGTGGTTCAAAGTATAAGGCAGTGTGCTCTTGTATTGGAAGCCAAAGAGCTGGAATCGAGAAGAATGTGGGTACACTAGCTGAACATGGGAAGAAAGGCATACTAGGAGAGTGTCAGCACAGTTTTTTGCAGGCAAATCTTCCTCTGCAAACCTGCTTGAGTTCTCTGGATGGATCAGCAAGCGTGTGAATGAGGATGTCTGGCTGATATATAGTCTGTCTGGATTTCTAAGGCTTTCAGCATGGCTGTTGACCAAGGACTTCTAAGGAAACTCAGTGACCACAACAACAGAGGCAAATGCTCAGGTTATGTCAGAGGAAGGTGACAAGTGGTGTTCTGCACAGGTCTGCCCTGAGACTTGTGCTGTTCAAAAAATTCAAAGTGACCTGGAAAAAGCAATGCGGAGACAAAGTTTGCTGATACTTATTTATTCAGAGTAGTTGAAAAGGCCAATCCTCAACAATTTCAGGAGGACCTCATGAAACTGAATGACTGGATAATAAAACACAGATTAAATTCAGGGCAAACAAACATAAAGTCAGCCCCACAGGCAAGAAAAAAATAAAAATAAAAATAAAATCCTAATTTCAGATGTCAGTTGACGGTTTCCAGGCTGACCGTTACCATTCAAGAGCAAATTTTTGAGGTTATGATAAATAGTTACATAAATATATCAACTTAGTGCTTGATAGCATGATAGCAGACAAAAGAGCAAACTGAATATTAAGATTTATTGGAAAAGGAACAGAGAATGAAACCAAGAGCATCATTATGCCTCTGTACAAATCCAGGGTTTATCCACAAATTGAATACTGTGTACAGTTACACTACTCTTATCTTCAAAAGGACATAATAGAATTGTGAAGGGTTCAAAGAAAGGACAACAATGATGCTCAAAGTTGTGGATTGTTTCCCAATAAGAAATAATAAAGTCAAAATTCCTCAGTCTGAAAAAGAGACAACTGAAGAAGGATATGCTATTGATCTAAAAAATAATGAGTGCCAAGAAAAAGTGAGCAGGCATATATTATTCACTGCTCCTTCCAATTCAAAAATTAGAGATGTCAAATGAAACAAATAGGAGGTTATGACCAGAGCAAATGGAGTTGTTTCTTCCTGCACTGTGGCTGACTCTGAGAAAGTTTTGCCAGGTATGTTGCAGCTATCAGAAGTCTACTGGCTTCAAGGGGAAAATGGATACCTTAATGGAAGAGAAATTTGCTGATGGTCATCAAGCACACAGAAATGTCATTTGGAAGTCTCTGAGCTGCGAACAGCTGAAAAGATAAAGCATTAAGACAAGTTATCTCATCAGCTTGTCCTTATAGCCATTTCTGGACGCATATTTAACTAGCAAGAGACACACTGTGGTCAAAAATATATTTGTCCTGGATAAATCTTGTTGCCCAGGTATGCCAAACCACACATTTACCTGGAGACAAGGCATCATCCATGTCCATCTGTGAGTTACCCGTACAATGTTGCTGTGAAAAGACAAATGCAGGTTTAAGATGCATTAGAATTATTTCCAGCAGTTACTGAAATAATTGTCATCATATACAGAAGAGAGAATTCTAAATTTTAAATAAAGGCTTTTTCAGGGCTTCATGTAGTGGCATTTTATCTCCCAAGTAGAAGCGCAAAGCTTTTGGGTGTGTATAAATCTGAAACACAGACTGGCTTTTAGGATGAAGAAGACAATGGAGAGCCTATACTACACTAAAGGAACTCTGTTTCATATGGGAAGCACGGGTAGAGATAGTATGTTGTTCTCCATGAGGATATGATATACTGTTTTCTTTGAACACATTAGGAGAGAAGACACTGTGGAGGGAAAAGAGAAGTGTATAGAACAATCATCAGTTAATACAGACTGCAGAGAGGACAAAAATTCTAATCTGCTCATGAGTAGGATTATATGACGTAATTCCTGTGACAGTAGAAAACACCTATAAATCTTAATATCCTGTAAGTCTTGAACTCCTAGGGTGCAGCTTACTCATCTAGTAGATTGGGTTTTCCTGTTTTTCCCTTTATTTATGCAGTGTTTACTGCAGCAAAGCTCTTCTCAACACCAATGTTCTCTGAGGCTAGAGCAATGCAAGCACGCAGCAGTGTCACTGTGGTGGTTTTACCCAGCTGGGCAGCTGAATTCCATCACAACCGCCCTCTCACTTCCCTCCTCAAAGGGGGAGAAAATCATAGAATCATAGAATCGTTAGGGTTGGAAAAGACCTCCAAGATCATCGGGTCCAACCATCCCCCTGCTACCAATATCACCACTAAACCATGTCCCTCAGCACCACGTCCAACCTTTCCTTAAACACCCCCAGTGACGCTGACTCCACCACCTCACTGGGCAACCCGTTCCAATCCCTGACTGCTCTTTCTGATAAGAAATGTCTCCTCATTTCCGACCTTAACCTACCCTGGCGCAATGTGAGGCCATTCCCTCTTGTCCTATCATTAGTTATCTGCTAGTAAAATACGATGGAAAGGGCTTAAGGGTTGAAATAAGGAGAGGGAGATCACTCGACAGTTAGCGTCATGGGCAAAACAGACTCAGCATAGCGAGATTAATTTAATTTATTCCCTATGACTAGTGAGTAGAGCAGTGAGAAACTGAAAGCAAACTAAAAAACCTTCCCCTCATCCACTCTCTCCTACCTCCTCGCCCTGAGCAGCACAGGGGAACAGGGAATGGGGCTGCGCTCAGTCCCTGAGGCTTCATCTCCGCCGCTCCCTCACGGTCCCTCTGTGCCCCTGCTCCACGCGGGGTCCCTCCCACGGGATGCCGTCCTGCCCGAACTGAGCCTGCGGGGGCTGCCCACAGGCAGCAGCTCTTCAAGACCTGCTCCCACACGGCTCCGTACCACGGGGTCCATCCCCCAGGAGCAAACTGCTCCAGCACGGGTCCCCCACGGGCGGCAGCTCCCCCCAGACCCCCTGCTCCTGCGTGGGCTCCTCTCCACGGGCTGCAGCTCCGGCCCGGGGCCTGCTCCTGCGGGGGCTCTCCATGGGCCGCAGCCTCCTCCAGGCCACATCCACCTGCTCCACCGGGGGCTCCTCCACGGGCTGCAGCGTGGAGATCTGCTCCGTGTGGGACCCGTGGGCTGCAGGGGGACAGCCTGCTCCACCAGGGGCCTCTCCACAGGCTGCAGGGGAACTGCTGCTGTGTGCCTGGAGCACCTCCTGCCCTCCTCGTCTCCTCCTGCACTCACCTGGGGGCTGCAGGGCTGCTTCTCACTCCTCTGTCCCAGCTGCTGTAGTGCAGCAGGTTTTTGTTTTGGTTTGGTTTGGTTTGGTTTGGTTTCCCCTTCAATCTTCCCTCCCAGAGGCCCAACCAGCTTCGCTCTCTGGCTCAGCTCTGGCCAGCAGCAGATCTATTCTGGAGCCGTCTGGAGCTGGCTCTGATCTGACATGGGGCAACTGCTGGGCTCTGCTCGCAGAGGACACACCAGACATCTTGTTATCAAAAGGGAGAATTCAAAAGGAACACACTTG
The DNA here is from genome assembly GCF_964034855.1 of Anser brachyrhynchus. NCBI lineage: Eukaryota > Metazoa > Chordata > Aves > Anseriformes > Anatidae > Anser > Anser brachyrhynchus. The sequence goes on along the minus strand of NC_137697.1, from coordinate 15,155,130 downwards.
TGGAACATACCCTCAGATTGAATTAGGAGCCAACAGCATGTACATATCTGCCCTGAACAGAGACAATTTAACTGGCTAAATTCATCTTCCTACACATACCTTTTGGAAAAACCTCAGACAACTGCCACCATGTACCTCTCTAGGATTTATCTGTCGGTCAGGAGTGACTGGGAAGTGCTGAGCAGCCCTACCAGGAGACCGGCCTAGGCAGCCTGCAAGGGGGGGAGCAGACATGGCACCAGAGAGGGCTGACTGTGTCCCTGTGCAAGGTCCCCTACACTGTTTTGTTACCTTGGGTCTGATGGCAAGAAAATTAATACCACCAACCCGTACACAATCAGACAGTTGTCTTGGGTAGCCACTGTAGTTCACAAAATGCTCGTGATTTCCTTGAGAAATAATGTGGTGTTTTCCATTCTGCATGTTGTCCTGCAAATAAACCTTTGGTAGAAGCAGCATGGAGACCCCATGGGGACAGAGGCACACCATCTGCCAGGCCACTCAGAAAAGGCAGCGGCTGGGGGGTTATTGTCCAGGAAGGGCAGTGCAGTAGCAATCACAGGTAGAGTAATTTAGCCAGCCAGGGTCTGCAGGGAGAGATAATGCTTCATTAAATCAAACAATGTAGCTGGGAAGAAGAGATGACAAATTTCTGGGCATGCCAGTACTCCTTCAGGTTATCTGGCACCTATCAGACTACATCTGGAGTGAAAATGTCTCTGTCAAGGCCTGTATTGAAATGTAATTCTTTTCTAATTTCCTTATGACTTGCTTATGTTTTTGTTCACAAAGCACAACTAATGTCAGTTGTCGCACCATCCTCACAGTGTCCATGAGCTGGCTGAAGCCCAGAGGATACAGCTGAGGTAGGCAGACTCCTAGTAATGAGAGCACCAAGAAAGATGTCTCTGCCTGCATGGCATCAATTCTTTCAGACATAATCCTATCCCATGATCACAAGGATTTCTGGCTTTTTGGAGTGTTGTAACATATGGAAGCGCAGAAAGAAAATCACTGCAGTCCCTAACAGACAAAAGCGAAAATATAAACACACCTTTGTAGCATGGTTTATTCATTTGTTTGCTCTCAAAAAAGCAAAAAAGCCCTCTGCTAAAACACACACATACCTCATGCGTACACAAAAGCTAACCGTTCCCACAAGTCCTGGGGCCTCATCCAAAAATACAGATGCAGATATATACAAGCTGTGAACATGCTGCTCCTTCTAATTGAGACTCACTTCACTTTTAGCTACGTATCATGACTTTGTCCTAAGGCACAACATACATATACAGAGGCTCCCCCTGCACACCCTCTCCAGCTTATTGTAAGGGGACCTGGAGCCCATACCTCAACACTTTGTACTCCTAAGGCACCTACATTGACATGAACACTGGTCAGTACAGAAAACCTTTAGTCACTTCCCATCGAGACTCAGTTTACCACTTAAAGTTTAAATTAAAAAAAAAAAAAAAAAAAGGGAAAGGGAAAGGGAAAGGGAAGAAGGGAAAGGGAAAGGGAAAGGGGAAAGGGAAAGGGAAAGGGAAAGGGAAAGGGAAAGGGAAAGGGAAAGGGAAAGGGAAAGGGAAAGGGAAAGGGGAAAGGGAAAGGGAAAGGGAAAGGAGGGAAGGGGCAGGGGCAGGGGCAGGAAGGGGCGGGGAAAGGGAAGGGAGGGAAGGGAAGGGAAGGGAAGGAAGGGAAGGGAAGGGAAGGGGAAGGGGAAGGGAAGGGAGAGGGAAGGGAAGGGAAGGAGGAAGGGAAGGGAAGGGAAGGGAAGGGAAGGGAAGGGAAGGGAAGGGAAGGGAAGGGAAGGGAAGGGGAAGGGAAGGGAAGGGAAGGGAAGGGAAGGGAAGGGAAGGGAAGGGAAGGGAAGGGAAGGGAAGGGAAGGGAAGGGAAGGGAAGGGGAAGGGAAGGGAGGGGAGGGGGAGGGAGGAGGGGAGGGGGAGGGAGGAGGGGAGGGGGAGGGGAGGGGAGGGGAGGGGAGGGGAGGGGAGGGGAGGGGAGGGGAGGGGGAGGGGGAGGGGAGGGGAGGAGGGGAGGGGAGGGGAGGGAAGGGAAGGGAAGGGAAGGGAAAGGAAAGGAAAGGAAAGGAAAGGAAAGGAAGGAAAGGAAAGGAAAGGAAAGGAAAGGAAAGGAAAGGAAAGGAAAGGAAAGGAAAGGAAAGGAAAGGAAGGAAAGGAAAGGAAAGGAAAGGAAAGGAAGAGGAAAGGAAAGGAAAGGAAAGGAAAGGAAAGGAAAGGAAAGGAAAGGAAAGGAAGGAAAGGAAAGGAAAGGAAAGGAAAGGAAAGGAAAGAAAGGAAAGGAAAGGAAAGGAAAGGAAAGGAAGGAAAGGAAAGGAAAGGAAAGGAAAGGAAAGGAAAGGAAAGGAAAGGAAAGGAAAGGAAGGAAAGGAAAAAAGAAAAGAAAAAGAAAAGAGAAAAAAAAGAAAGAGCACTTTTCACTGATGTGGAAATCCTTGGTAGTATAAAGATAACAGAGCAGCTGTATAGTTTTGTTGGCAGCAGTGGTGGGGTTTTTTGGTTTTTGTTTTTTGTTCTGTTTTGTATGTGTGTGTGAAAGCAAGGCTTGTATGTAAGTGATATTACTCACTGACTACAGCAGTGTCTGTGCATCTATTCATGCTGCTGTGTTACAGTCTGATAAGGGAGCAACACAGCCTGCCTGATCTGTAAGTGCTGTAGCTCTCATCTGAGCCACGTGCACTAATGGTATCTTCTCTGATTTACAGCCCAGCACATTCAGTTCTTATTACATGCAGTCTAGACGCACTCTGCATTTTCCTTCCTCTGCAGTCATCCAGTGGAACAAGAGCATTTTGTCTTACCATATCTCCCACTGTCTCTCCAGGAAAATAAATAAATAACTAAATACATCTTTAACATAACACAATGACAGAGTATCTGTTAAATGGAATGCTACTGGGTAGGAGTTATTTGTTCTTATGCCTGTTATTCTGTTATCAAAAATTAAATACGTTTGCCACTTGTTACCTCAAAGACCTACAGAACATGTCACCGTAGTGCTCTGTCCATGTTGGCAGTACCAGTGTTCACCCTGGAAGTTTTTTTCAGACACAGCAGCAGAAAGACAAACAAACAAAAAAGCCCTGATAGAATTATTGGAATTGCCAGAACATGCACTGGGGACACAGTCATTAAGATGCTACAGAATTAATTTCAGTCTGGAAATTATCTGTGACCTAAATGCCTTTTATAGATTACGAATTCTAATGACTTCTTGCCTAATGGCACATTAAAAGCGGTTTTCCATCATTTTTAATTAATTGTTGAAAGCAAATAAACATCCAAACATCTGACAGCATAGCCTCAATTCTGTAAACCAAAGTATGTGTTTAATTTTACTCACATGAGCAACTTTTTTAACTTCATAGATACAAAAACCCCAGGAAACCAACTGCATTTGTATGTGCTTGCAAAAATCAGAGCCAAGACTCATCACCAACCTTCTCTTCTCACAAAGAAAAATATGTCCTTTCTTTTTGTTCCAGAGTGCTTGTGGTGGAGACTAGATTCATCTCTTTGTTGTTAGGTCAGGGTGGGGGAGATGGAGTTTGGAAGGAATGTGTGGAAAGAAGGAGAAAGAGTGAATTTAACGTTTCACAACAATCTCCAATGAAAGCCACCACAAGACATGCCAGCACTGCCAGATGGATTGGGTAAATATGAATTTCAACAGATTTTCTCAAAGATGTGGTCCTGGTTTGAAAAGTGACTCCATAAATGTGATTGTTTATGGTTGTGGTTTATTGCATCTCAGCAGCTTCAGCCTAGATGTGTTCTGTTTAATAGAAAAACCACAAAGCAAACAAAATCCCTTTCTTAACTAAAAATGACTTGCCAGGAGGCATTAGAATAACACAAGAAACAAATTTATCATATCCTGCCTGAGAAGTGTTTCTGAAGTTTTATTACTTTTCGTCCTTTCAGATACTTTAATTTTAGATTTAGTGTTACTTTAGGAGGTTAAGTACCCGCTGTGCACAGTTATAGGAATGACTACTTATCAGCAAGGTGCAGTAATTTTTATGCGTATTATATACAAGTAGCTGTATGGCACTACCACAAGACTTATGTGAAACCAAGCGGGTAGAGTGCATCACAGTCAAGCAGAAATCAATCGTTTTACATAACTAAGTCTGCTCAGGTTTTCCTAGGATTGGGCCTGTAGCCCAGCAGATGAAAGTATATAAACCAAAGTATTATCTGAGCCAGAATAAACCATAGCAAGTTTCTGAAAGTAAATATTTACGAGATGCATCTAAAGATCTGACGTATCCTTACGACCTGCAAGCCTTTATTCTGGGTTCTTACCACTAATTAAATATGTCAAAACTAGGCCCTTTCAGGAGAGCAAATATAAACACAGGCTTACAAAATAAGCCACAGACCTCTTTATTGCTTTAGACCTTATTAATGAAGGGCAACAGATTGGCAGCCAGGGAAGTTTTTTCACAAAAATACCCAACACAAGATGAACATTGGGCTGCACACAGTTACTGGCCTCTACTCAGTTGAAACTGGTCTAGCTACCAATTACTGCAGTAGAGCAATGATGGCAACATCAAAGTCCTCAGACAACCCTGACTACAGCCTCCTGCCATCTAGCTTAGGCTGCAAGGGGTCTCACGTGTCCCTCTGACCTTTCCAGTTGTTGCTCTGCAGCCAAGCAGCTGTGTCAAGTCCTTTTATCTACCACCTGCCCAAGACAAGAGGTTCCCATGCAGCATTTTCCACCTCTACTCCACATTTCCATCCTATTTATCTCTTCTACAGATAGAGGAGATACACAGACCTTCACCGTGGGATGCTCATGGCAGCCAAGGCATGGCAAGGCATGGAAGGAAACAGCAAAACACAGAGGTCTCAGCAATTTCAGCACAGAAATAATTACAGTCCCCAGACCTCCACATGAACACTTTGGGCTCACACTCATGTACAAACAGCAGCAAAAGAGTATTATTAAGGCTGAAAAGCCAGTATGTGCATGGTGAAGAACACCAGGATTAGAGCTGCATTTGCAATGTAGGTGGGAATTGAATGTTTTTTCTAACCAAAACAAGTCTGATGTTTTAGAACTGCTTCTCAGCTTGATTTCAGGTAAAAGGCTGACATTCTGAAAATTGCCATTGTGTTAATAATCATCTTTGATATTTTCAGAATGTTTTGTTCTGATTTTGCCTTTTTCGTTTCATGAATTCTTTCACACAGTAAAAATCTTTAGAGTGAAAAAATGTTATGCAGTAAACTCTAAATGTTATGCAGTTTCCCTAAAGGAAAGGAGCCAAGAGCTGACAGTTCGGGACAACTTTGAAGTTTTGTCCAGAACTACCTGATTGGGTGATGCTATTAAACCAGCCCTTTTCCTACAAATGTTTTTGCTCAAACTATTTCTGATTGTTCCTGGCTGGGGACATGTTCTCCTGCTTTATGTATTGCCCGCTATTCAAACTGCACTCAACATTACTATTACTCTCCCACTGAGCTTTCCTGGGGCACACTTTGCTGCAACAACTGAGTGCAGCTGTGCATGGATGGATGTATTTCCATGCTGCCCCTTCCTAAGCTCCCCAGCAGAGAGGGTGCTGGTAACCCAGACCCTTCTGCCCAGCCTAGCCCAGGTGTGACACCTTCTTCTCCACCACGCTCAACATGACCTTGTCACAGCAGTGTCTTTCCCTTTTGCACCATTTAATAACCACTGCTCCACTTCTCTTCTCATCCCAAGAGGTAATTTTATTCCCCATCCAAGGCTAATTGGCACTCTCTGGGTTTGCTGTCCCCAGCCACTCCCAACTCTTCCAACCCAATAGCCCGTGCCTGAAACCCCCAGGAAGCTGTGGGCAAAACAATCCCCTTTAAAAATAAATAAATACACAAGTCAGCTCGAGACAGACTCCTGGTACTCCTAATTTCAAGCCCATGCAATTGAAGCCTGGCAGTGTAATTAAAAACTAAAAGGTCTTCTAATAAAAAGCACTAAGCAGCCCTAATAAATAATGTATTTTTTGCAGCCAAAGGAGACAAGTTTCCTACAACATGAACCTGGCTTCACTACTTAGAGGTCATTTTCCTGTGTTTTACACTTTACTGCCTCTTCCCATTCCTTTAGTCTCTCCTGTCCCTTCCCACATTTTAGGCAAATGCTGCATCTTAAGAGGCAGAAAAGGGAGTAATTGTGCCATTGCAAAAGTGAGGTCAGTTATTTGAGAAGCTGTGGCAGGTAATGTCAACAATTCTATTTATTATTGGATTTTACAGATATAATTAACTTGTGCTTTACCCCAGCAATACGTAGATTTCCCTGTCACTTAAAGCAAGGCCATAAAACAAATAAGAATTGTACGGAGAGGTTAACAGTGATGTTGACTTGATGTAATGGCTCTGGTAGGTCAAAGGCTCGCTGTTTCAAATCCTACCTGCAAAATTCCAGCAGCTGGAAGTCATATTGGGAAGGGGACAAGCATCAGGTAGGACTGGACAGAGAGGCCATTTGCTCTCCACCAGCGTTGGTGTATGCTGAATTCATTGGCTTTGAACAAGGGAATAGAGATCAAAGGAAAAACAGATCAACCCCTTCTGGTGTATGGCACAGGCAAAAGGGTATTACTGTCTTCCCATGCTGGTGTAGTATTTCTTTCAATGACAAGCAAAAAGGAAGGGGAAGAACATGAAGAAAACTGTTCGTTTGCTACCAAGTTACCTAGTGACCTGTCACAATAGTTGGGTCATTTTTAGTGTAAGTTATCATGTCGGAAGTAGCATGTGGTAGGCCAAGGTGGATAAGACCTGCTGCTCACATTGGAGGTTCATGATTCCCCAGCTGATGTCACTGGAGCTACAGCAGTGCCTGAAGGGACTCGGAGGGTCCCTTCTGCTGAGCACCATAAGAGCTGAGACCGAGAGGGCATCACTGACGTTCTGCAGGCACAGAGGCTGGGGTGGAGAGGCAGAAAGCTGGAGAAGAGCTGTCAGACACCAGCAGACACGCAGCCTCGCTATTACAAGCGGCTCATGGAAGCAAAAGGCAATGCTGGCAGCACACTGGTATCAGGAGGAATCTCTGCAACCTGGCAAGGGCTAAACCACACTCATTTGTCCTCCTCTGGGAATACAGCAGCACACACCTTTCAGCACTCTGATCCAGCATTAGCTGTGAGGCAAGACTGCACCAGCAGCTTCAAAACTCACTGTTATGTTCATTAAAAGGTGGCCTTGGGGATGATAGACAAGAAAAATAACTATTCTGAGCTATTAGCTGTTATCTGATTTAATTAAAGAGCTGTGTAGCTGTATGCTGATAAATATGCAGACAATGCTGAGCACCCACAGAAGCTGCTCATTCCCACACCTCCTCCCCCTCCATTAGCAGGGTACTAGAAGTGTACTTGAACCAAACTGTTCACAGCTCCCAAGTGGAGAAGACATACTTTGCTTCATGAACCGGGTCAACAGTAGCAAAATAAAAGTGTGCCAAGAAATAATGAAACCCCAGTATATCCACCAAAATTCTGAGAGTCAGAAAGAGTCTGTTGACCTAGAATTTGGCTTGAAAACAGTTTTCAAGGTACAGTTGTGCAGTAGCGGTGGAGGTTATTGTTGTGAATATAAGGGCTCAGATACTGTACATTAAGAAAATGTAACTAAGACTGCACAAGTATAACATTACAAAAAAAAAAAAAGTGTAGAAGTGCAGCTTCTTCTGTACATGCATCAAAACAATTTTTAGTGCCCACTAACATAAAAACAATGCAGATTTTTTGATAGGCACTTTGTACTCTGTAAATAATTAAAATGCCTAACACATGACACACTGCTTTCCTTCAAACCAAGAGATCTGGGAACCGATACCACTGGGAAAAACAATCCATAGCATTTCCATACAGCACTCTTGTGTCTCCTAAAGGACAGAGGACAGGACAGACATGCAGAGCTTCATACGGGGAAAAAGACATGATTTATTGTATTGTTCTGTAAATATGTCCCTACCCATGCAAGTAACTATTTAAATACTATATAGTAGTGATATCTAGAAACATTCAGAGAGTGGACAAAAGGAGAGAAGGATGACTTTTACGTCTAAACACACTGGGATCAGAGGAGAGAAGGGCTGGTGACTTGTTAACGGGAATTATTTCTGTGCTGTATGCTGATTTCAAAATGCCCAAATAAGTGATAGCCCTGGGAACAGTTTGGTTTAGTTTTGGGGAATCTGAGGAAGACATGGCCTTGAAGTGATCAGTGGTGCCTCCCAGCAAAATGCAAGGGGATGCCAATCCAAGACCAGCCCTGTGGCACTCAGGAGGTTGGGCTGCTCCCACTGGGATAAACCTTCCAGTGCCATGGTGGGCGCTTTTTAGGAAGCACCATTTGCAATGTTTCATTTTCACTACAAACCCGGAGGACTTGGAGGACAATTTTTTCATTTATAGAAGACCAATCTCCAGGATATCACAGTTCAGAGAAGAGCCTGTTGCCAGCACCAGCTCCTGAGCAGCTTCCACCATCCCACCAAGCACAGTTCTGGGTTCAGTCCTGGGTGCTGGGAGGCTTAATCGGCGGCTGAAAGGTTGAACCAAGCACTGTCACCCCAGAACAACAGAATGAACTAAGCAGCTGAGGAGGAAGAGAAATAAAATGAAAGGCTGAACAAAATTTAGCAAGCATGGAAGTTGTCCCAATCCATTCCCCTGGCCGAAGGCAAGCTCTCATGTACATTTCCTCGCTCTTCTCATACAACTGTTGCAGTTAAGAAATTCCTCTTTGCTGTCTCCCACCTGTCCACCACATGCTTTTTTCAATCATCCTGTTTGCATGAGTTGCAAGGAGCTCTGACTGTTTTAGAGGAAAGGCAGAGAATATTGAAAGTTAAATTGTCTTTGTTTTGTTTAATTTTTCTGCACTACTTCATTGCGTAATATTAAAAAGTCTGGGTTTGAACCCATTAGCTCAAAACATTAGAAAACAAACAGGCCACGAGCTTTGTCAGGATAAGATACACACTAAGGCCATTTCTTTTCCATCAGCCACGCAGTTTTCAAACAGCACGCAATTTGTATGCACTCAGCGTGCTTCCTTTTGGATCAGCTGGTCTCAGATCACGCTGGTGATTTATGAGATGCTGCATTTACAGGTCATGTTAACGTGAATGCGTATGGAAGAATCTCAGCTGCAGATCTACACAAATAATTTCTTTTCTTAAAAAGAAGGAAAAAAAAAAAAGTGCAACAGGGATTGCATCCAAGCAGATTGGTTCTGCCTGAAAATGAGGGTGACATTTTACAAGACCAGGCAAGCAAACAGCTCACAGTCACCAGAAAACAAATGTTGCCACTGTTTTCGGAATATATATATATACACATATTAAAAAAAAAAAAAAAAAAAGAAAACTCTTTTTTTTTCCCCTTTTTAAAGAGCTGAGGCAGCCCTGCTGAGGGGTCAGGAACATCTGAGCCAACTCAAGTATGACTGCAGGATGGAAGACCACAGAACCAGCAGGCAGCCAGCCAGAAGTAAAACCCTTCCTCAGTAGCAATGACCTGGTAGATTGGCTCTGCCATTACTGTGAAACTTCACTGCAATTTGTATCTTATGCCCAGGTTAGGAGATAAAGATGGGCAATGAATGGATGAAAGAGAAGGAGTTTTTTTCTTTCAGTCATTCTGTCTGGCCCAGGACGATGCTTGATCCCAAAGCACCAGAAGTTACCAGTCAGAAGAATCAGAGTAAATCTAAGACTTTTCTGAGCAAAATTTGACACAGGTAACTCCACAGCTGCTACTAAAAAGTAGAAACATACACCAATAGGTAATTCATTTGCTGCCTCTCAGCAAAATATTACTTCTAAGAAATAACCATGAAATTAAAAAAAATAAAAAATAAAAAAGAACAGTAAATTCTTGAAGGTGCTTGTGTTGTGCATGCTTGCTGGCATCAGGTTGCAAATCCTTATGACTTTTGCTGTTTTCTGGTAACAAAAAGCCTGTGGTAAAGCAACAGGTATCCCAATGGCACAAACTAGCACCAGATGTGCACCTCAGGACCTGTTTGGGGAAACATTACATTATAAATACTCAAACTGATGCAACAGAAAGAAGATCACTTTGCAACTGCAATTCAATTGATATTTGTAGTTGCATAAAGTGAAACTCTCCTTCCCCGGTTCTAACAGCTGCAGAAATTTGGACTCACTGACCATGTTTTCAGAATGATGTAACATCAAACTTTTCAAATCCAAAACTCAAAAATTATTCTTTTATTGCTATATGAGAATTGACCTTAGCTTTTTATGGTCCAGTTGTGCTTCCTAATTGAAAATTATAAGTCATTTCATGAGCCTTTTGGGGACATTATTCTCTCACTCATGAATGACAAGTGCATCACTTACTAACAGTGTTCTACAGCATATATATGTTCACATGAACATGCAAAATTTGAAAACAGTAATGTGAAAAAAAAAAAAAAACTAATTTGAGTGATTCGGTCTTCAGATTCTTTCTTGGCGTACTGGAGATAGTAAACAAGGCTCAGCAAAAGCTCACCACCACCATCCCAGGCAGAAAATGCCCACATGCCTGCCCCTGCTCCCACGTTTTCTGTCTCCTGAGCAAGTGACCACTCTACGGCCAGGATTTCTGGCTGTTTACATCCATCCCAGGACAGCTTTAGAGTCCAGATAGCTTTCAGTGTGTCTGGTGAAATAACTAAACTGAAGTCCATAACTAAACAAATACACATGCAATCAGGCGTGAGGGAGAAGGACTCATCAGCACGTGTAACTGGCTCACATGAGCTGACCTAAAGTTGTGGTCCAAACCAGAATCGTTTCAGACTCCTGTATCCAGTTCCTTCCATTCTGTTTAACTCTATGCTTGTGTTGTAAATTAGAGTCCTTTTCCACTGTAGATATTTTTATTTCCAAGGAGGAAAGTCAAGAAACAAACTCGACCATCCAAAAGCACTATCCCCAGGATTGTCCTGTTTTCATCCTGTTTTAGCTCTGGGTAGCATTGCTCCTTGGGCAGCAAAGGAGAAGGGATGAAACTGTGCAGAATGCTGCCCTGAAACTTTTTCTGGACAGCCGAGAGCAGCTTTGCTGATGCTGCCTCAGATATCCCAACCCCTCCTTCACACCAGAGGAGAGAGTGAACTGGGAGCAAAAGGCACAGAGACTCCCAGGAGTTACTACAGCTGAAACTGAGAATCCAGTTTTTGCAAACATCAGTGTATCATCGCACTCTTTTACTCCTCATTCCCAAAACATCTCCATCCATGGACTTCTCTACCCACTCTCCTATTTCCCTTCACCCTGTACTACAGTTTTGCTACATATCGATGCTGGTTTTCATATCAAACAAACAATCTTAAGAACCTCAGATCTTGAAATAGTGGCAGGATGCCAAGACCATAAGACAGTGTCTCCTTTTAAAGTCTGTTAATCCTAATCACAAGCACAATAAAGTTCACCAAGTACAGAAAAATGAAGTTGTTGTTATGAATCCAAGCTTCACTAGATCTCCCTGTAAGAATAATTTCATGTTCAGACTAGATCCACAGGAGAGCCATGCCCCTCCCAAGTAGCCAGGCACAGAAACGTGGGTACAAGAAGACTTGAAGCACAGTGATAGTTCCTCAGGACATTGCTTCAGATTCTTAAATTCTGTACCTACAGAGGCAAAGTTTGTGTATCTGATCTATTTCTGTTAGTTTGGCTAAGATCTTCTTGAACCATTTGGCTGAGCTACAATACACTTTGCTTCAGTCCACCATCAGGTTTTCAGGTTGCTCTCCCATTGCTATCATGATAGTAGAAGACAGAGGACAAAGTTGGATTTCCATGGTTTCACCCACACCCAAGCAAGAAAAAACAGAAAGTATAGGGAAACGTAGGGGAGACAAAACCAACTTGCATGGCTGTGAACGAGACCAACATAGGTATATTGGCTCCCTGATTTCATATTCTTTGAACCTTTAGGACTTACTTTGTCATCTTGCTGCCATTCTTTCATGTGGGTAGGAAACCTGGCAGGAGAAGAGAGAGACAACCACTCTCATTTTGTTGTGAGACTTGGTTGAGCTCTGTGGTTCCAGGTGAAACCTGAACAGGAGGAAGAGTCCCACATCACACACTCTGTGCACTTCAGACATTACTGCCAACTTTCATCCTAACCACTCTCAAAATAAGACTATTCAGACCTGGCAGAAAGAGGATGAAAACTCCTCCAGCTTCAGTGTGTGCTTGGTGAAAAGGGGTGGGGAAGGAGAGCAACACCCCCTCCCACAGCTCTGGCCCTGGATCCCTGCGTTGCTACAAACTGCTGTTGTCACCTAATTTAATATCGTTGCAGTTCAGATGAGCACATGTTGGTAAACAAAGCTGCAATGGAAGGGCAGCATCCTGTTTACATTTCACTGCAGAATGATTCATTTATGGCTCTTCAGCAGGGCAGAGGCTGTAATCATGCAAAAGGTCAGCAGTTTCTGCTAGGGCTTTTGCATTTAGCCAGATACTGTTTAGGTTAAAAAAAATCCAGTGTTGATATAATCCTGCAGAGTAGTCTTCGTCTTTCCTGGAAATCAAGAGTTTGACGTAGATGGAACTTTAATTTAAGGTATGGAAAACTTTCTTTTGAAACCTGTGATTGTCTTTGAGCACAACAAATGTTATCCTTCTGCAAAACTCTGATGGATGCCAGGAATACATCATCTTTCACATGTCCTCAGAAGACACAGCATTGCCAGACTTGCAAGGTGAAGGAAAAATAAATCATCACAAGATTTAATGGCCTCTGTTAAATGGGCCTGGGGGAGGCTCTGCCATTGTTTGGGTAAATAACTGCAGATGAGAAAAGTAATCTAAACCATTTTCCCTTCTACCATAAGGTGGAAGTCCTGCAGGATCAGCCATTTAACTTCGGCATTAAGATACCAACCACAACATCCAGCACTAGAGGATCTAATCTCTTTCTGATGATGTACAAATTCTTCATGATTAGTGCTTGCCTGAAATCCCATCTTCCAAACCAAACACTGAGCTTTGCCTTTTACTTGCATTAATTACAGCTTCTTATAGTGTGGTTTCTCTGCAAGCGAAGCCCTGAGTGACACCACACGTGCAGGAGGAGCTTGTTCCCTGTCTCCACAGGAGCAAGCTTTATGAAATTGGTGCACGTGCTCCTAGATAAGCTATCAGTTTAGGAGCTGACGCCAACACCTAAATATAGCAAACCTTCCCAAGGTGTATCCTCTTCAAACACTAAACATAGCTCACGTATACCAGGATACACATGAGGAATAGCTTTTCCCAGCTGTTGGAAGTGCTGATTTTACAGTGCTGCATGATTTATATTACAATCAAATAAACATGCCCTCTGAAAAGGTTAGAGCTACTTACTGCTTTCCAAATACTCCCTCATATACGTACTTCCAAGCCAAAGATGTCCTTAAATCAGTAACTACTTCACAAGCCCTCAAGGAACTGTAGTTATTACAGCACCAGCTCCTGATTAAGGACTTTTTTGTTTTTTAAAGGGCTCATTAATTTGCATGCACATCTCATTGACTGTGATGGAAGGGAGCTGGCAGAGAGTTACACAGGGCACCACTTTCCCCACACAGATCTCATGGCATCAGACACATTTCCATGAGAAGAACTGCAGCCCACTTGTTTTCCATCTCTTCTAGACCACAATCTTAACCCTTAAAAACCCAGATCTCTCATTTTCTCACTGGCAAAATTAATACTAACAATCGTATGCAGTTCTACACAAATTGTAAAGATATTCCCCAAAAACTGAGTGATTCAGGAAATTCTTACCTTCAAAGAGTGCATGACAGGAGAGGAAGGCCAGCCTAGATCGGGAAATACATTGCTGCCTATTATCCACTCCACTGAACTACCTACCACATGAAATAGATCCGTTTTATAGCATTATTAAAAGTAACATTGTACAACCATTAACATTATATTAAGGGCTGCTGAGTAAAATGTGAAAATAGCTCAATTCTATGAGACCATTTTTAATTAGTATAAAGAATTAATCACAATTTTACTTGCCCTCTGAAGAGGAAGTTTATAAGCGTTGAAGGCCAGGAGGATACAATGGAGTCATCACAGGGTATTTGGCCAGAGTGATGGTTAAAAACAGGAGGAAGCCAGCTAAAACTATAGCTCTGCCTAAGACAGAGGCCATTGGAACTGGGCCGATAGGAATAATCAATACATTGCCGTACAGAGGCTGGTTTACCTGGCAACATTGCCCAGTATCACAAATGCAGTCACAAACCTGCAGCCAGGATGGAGCCCTGCCTGCAGAGAAGCCCAGGCACCAGCAGAAAATCCTCTGTCTCCACCTCTGCCACCAGCTCCGTCAGTGGTGGCTCAGGCTGCAGTTTCCAATGTTTGCCCACAAACCCATTTTGAAGGCCATAAGGACAACCTGGAGCTGATTAGTTTCAATAGAGCAATCTATGAAAAGTGGAAGAAATTGAAGTAGTGGTGTGGGGATGACAGGAAGGCGTATTTTCTCCATACCTTGGCATGGCAGAAGACCAGAGTCAGTGTCTTTGTCCTCCAGGTTACTTTCACACTTCCTCCAGTTGTTTGCAGTGCCTAATATTTCAGGTCACACACTCGTGCTTTGGAACAAGCAGCACATCTTGCACACAAAATCTTTCACGTTCCTAAACCCTGGGAGACAAGACCTGAACTAATGTCTGCAAGCTCTTTGAGGGCACTAGCTCTACCTTCTCTGGTCTTAAAGGATATTTAATATCACCACGTCTTTAGGTGCTACCACCACTCCAGTGCAAATATTAGACCCACAACTTAAGCATTTCACCGTCTGCCAGTTCCAGCTATTCACAAACTTTTTCCCAAACTGTGGTAGTTTTGTTTTATTTGGGGGTTGGGTTTGGGGGAAAGAGGGTTGGTTTATTTTTGGATATCCTTTTTTGTCTTAGCAAAACCATCCATGTGTCTACAGTCAAATTTTCAAGAACCTGAAGTAATCTAAGACATTTGTCTTTTTATCCATCATCTTAAGGTTGTCACCTCCACAGCTGGTATCACCCTTCGGGACAGGGAATATGAATTTCCTTCCAAAAATCATTTCCCAATCCCCACCACCCACAGGATGAGTTATCATACAGCTAACAACAGAGCACTATCGGATATCTAAACCCCAGAGAGCAGCTTCATCTGGAAAAGGACCACCTCTGAGGGGGACAAATGCCAGGCATTCAGGCCTTTTAAACATTTTTCCTACAAACTTTTCAGAGACAAAGAAAGGCCTGTTCCTCTGCCTTTGTTTGCTTCCCCTGCTTTGTTCCGTAGCCCGGTGGTAAGCACGGAGGGGGGCTGGCAGCCGTGAACACACAGCTCCCTGCTGCGGGTGTTTGTCCAGCACCTTGCGAGGACCAGGGACTCTGCAGATACAAGCCACTATTAGGGCCAAACCCTTCTCTGGCTCCAGTTGTGGCAGAGCAACAGCCAAAACCAGACACCCCATAACTGCCAGGGTGGGTTTTTAGGCTTTTGCATGCAGCAATAATTGGGCCACTTCAACCAATCTGCTGCAGTGAAGTCAAGAGGAGTTTAAGCCTTTTGGAAAGATTTGGCTCCATTGTTCTCATTGCAGATGGGATGCATTTCAGTGTCACACCCAATGTACAACAGTGCAGCACGGTGATGCAGAGCCTATAGGGCTATGCACGGCTCTATCACAGCCACTTAAATTGGCTGCACCCACACCACAGTGGCACACAGCCCCAAGCTCATCTCCAGCTTCAGGTGCCTGGTACCACCACAGAAGGAACCTGTGGAGCATGGACCAGAAGATGGCACCCCTGGGAATGTGGGAGCCCAGGAACGCATTAATTCAGCAGGCAAAAGTCATTGTGACAAATTCTAACCCATTGCCCACCTTCAGAGATCTCCCTACATTCAAAAGCTGTATGGACGTGGTCCTGGGCATCCTGATGGCCCTGCTGTAGCAGGGGGCTTGGGCCAGATGGCCACCAGTGGTCCCTGCCAACTTCATCCGTCCTGGGAGTCTGTGAAATCTGAAGATCTGGGCCTTGTCAGTTCCTGTTGAAGACAATGGGATAACTTCAGTTCTGCTATGCTATAAAATTCAGAAAAATTAAAATGTGACCAACTCTATCTACCCAGTGCCGCTGGGGAGGGATGTAAAACCAGAATACAGTAAGAGATTTAAAACTCATAAAAAGTAAATTGTCATACTCAGATGAACACTGCCAGCTGGTGTCAGCTCCAAGAAAACCTTGTCTTTGTATGTAAATATGTGAGGAAATATTTCCGTTCATACAGGGTTCTTGAGAAGTAGGAAAGAAAAACGTTTTAATCAAGCTGCCTGTGCATGGCCAAAGATCAAGTATTACTCTCGTGCATGGGAACTGTGCAGTAATGTAAGCTGCCTGTAGGAATACCTGAAAGACACAGGAAGACAAGTGAAAATTGCTTAGGTCGATACGAACACAAAAATGCTCAAAATCAATAAGAAGCAAAGTGACTTATTTTCATTGCTCAATAAACAGGGAACAAAATGAGGCTTTAACACCTGCAGGTAATGAGTTACAGCAAAACAGGCTAAAAAATTGTCTTGTCTCCACATCCCCTCTCCCCTCTCCACCCCCCCCCCTTTTTTTATGTGATGGGTAGGAAAGAGTACAATAATATCAACACAAACCTAAGTATTAGCAAAGTGTTTTTGCATTCCATTTAGTAAAGATCTAATGCACGAAAGCCAAGAGATGCTGATTGCTACTTCTGTTTCATGAACGTAAACCCACGTCCATTGTAGCATCTATAAAGTCAACAAACAAACAGAATAAGTTCATTGAACTAAGCATTCGCTTTAACCCCAGAATATATTAATCTGTATGTACAAACACTGCAAGAGGAGCTCTCAATTTCTAAATTACACATTGTGGCTTTTACACATATGGTAAATAACCTTTGGAAAGTCTGTCTCTGATTTCCCTGCGTAGTAAGCCAGCTCTCTGCTCAAACACAAATACAAATCACATGCTTCAGGAAAAAGGAATTGGCTTTCTTGGGAAAAATCCTGAAAAGTGGAACTGCTTGTCATGCACTCAGTGCACGCACTCGGCAGCAGTGACTGCCAGCAGCAGCCTCGTGGCCTATGATGCTTCCCAAGCTGGGGCAGAACATGGCAGAGGGACAGACCCTCCTCCTCACTTTGCAAAGATGTTTGTAGAAAGATCCATGGGTGTCACTTGTGGACTATTAAACAAGCCGCACAACTACCCATAATCTGCTCTTCCAGGTCCTCGCTCAGACTTTTTCAGTCCGTACATACTGCACTTAAAATTAAACTGCGAGCACTTAGCCTTCAACACGGAGTTTATCTTTTGCTTCACCAAGACACAGTTTTAATCTCTAACAAGCATGCTCAGCTCTGACCAGTTGTTATGGCCTGTCTGAGGTAGCCCCAGCGTGGAGGGAGGAGGAGATGTTCTGCTTACACGAGGTAGCACGTGCCACAGTTGGGCACTGCTCGTGTTTCTTCAAGCCAGGTGTCTCCAGCAGAGGCTTCAGATACCTGTGTCTTGGTGACTGCAACGATGGTTATAAAGAGCTGAGCAATATACCCTTTAACAGGGAATGCAGAAGCAAATGAAGCACACCAAGGAAAATGAGATGGTTCAAGTGACTTAAGAACCGAAACAGGACCAGGTCTCGGAGTCTTCATAGAGCTTAAAAATATGTTTGTTTACATACATAGATGCACACAGCTGTGCATTGGCTTTGAAGAGTTTTCTGTGGGGTTAAAAACCAGCAAAACCGCAGTGTATATTTTAGGTATTTTTTTTAATAGATCTCCATCTCCAACAGAAGGTTACAAAAGGTTTAACAAGAAAAAAACCTCAAGCCTTCAGCAGAAGAAAGGTACGTTTCCTACTTCAGAATTCTCATCTGCAGAACATACTGCATCCTACACCACATCTCACAGTGACAGTTCTAACATGATTGTTCAATTCTCCTATGTTACACCTTGCCCTATTGTCCAGTTTCTCTGGAAAACAGAGAATTGGAAGCACACCCAGCAGAAACCCCTTCACTCAAACCCCCTGGCAGCCTGACCCCTCACATTTTGGTCTGCTCTTTGTATTCTACTTTTATCTGTAAAGTGAATGAGTCTACAAAATGTTCTTTTGGAGGAAGGGAGAAGTTAGTTGGGCCTATCTTAATGTGTCTGAAAATCATTTTGTGGGAGCGGTACTCTAGGACTTCCTTCGGGCACTGCTGCACAGTGATTCTGCCTGGTTACAACAGCGGGGTGCATGCATCGTCCATCCTGTGTGGTCCCCCTTGTGCAGCATCACTGTAACAGCCAACGCGCAAAAGATGCAAACTGCTCTGCCTCTGGCATAATCAGAATTAATCCTTAGGTTCAAAACAGTGCATGATATCATTGCTGAAGCAAAGTGAGAACAGAAATGCCCAGGCTCTTCCTACAGGGGAAAGAAGCCATTGAGCAAGTGATGGAAGATGAAGGCAGAGGGCTTGTTTTAAGTGACTATTCACAGGTGGGTTGTTGTGGATTTTTTGTTTGTTTGTTTATTGTTTAAAGAAGTGAAATTCAATGCTCTGATTTAAGTGGTGTATTTTAGATGAGCAAAATGAAGGTTTTGCTTCAGACATCTAGCAAAAACTCTTGAGTATCATCTGTAACTCAAGTTAGAAGTGGGCAGATAGGGGAGTAACTCTTTCACCACAGTGGTAACAAGAATAATACCTGGAGATTTATTTCTGCCCTTTTCCCAAGGAGCTGCAGACAGCAGCAGGAAGATTTATTTCACTTGGACCCATCCCAGGACAAAACCCAGCCTCCCCTCTTTCAGTTTCAGGCTCCACGAATCCCCAGGTCTTACCATACAATACCTTTGTACCGTGGAAGTGTACAACTTCCATTACACTTGTAGCCTACAATTTTTATTTATGGTTGTGCTTACGCAAGCTTTCCAGCTCCACACATCCCCACTCCCGACAGCAGTAGGAGTGGCTCACAGCTGCAAACAAACGTGTGAGCTGGAAATGTGACGGCATTTAACTCGGGACAGAAACACCTGCAGCATTTCTTACCTAACTCATGTGACAACAGAAGTAATTCATGAGAAGTCATGCCGTCCTGCCTCAGCTCACATCCCAGTCACAGGCTGGCATTTTAATACCTCTTACTCCCTAATTCCCGTATGCCTAGATAGTTAAACCACTTTGACTTAAAAGTCTAAAATGAAGTTGTGAAGTCTTGTTCTCAACAACGCTGAGTATCTGTTACTCCTTGTGATTAACAGGAACAGTGTTGCTCTCCATCTTTGAAAACAGAGGCAGTTTTATATCTAAATAAAGGTGTTTCATGCTAGCCACACAGATCTGAAAATTTTGGCCAAAAGCCTGAAAAGCTTGTTATAACTGTTGATGGCTCACTTCAACAAGCATGCATTAGCATCAGAAACGCAGTGTGAGAGAGACAAAAAAAACATCTTATAAAAATCCACTGGTAAAGAAAACTCCTTTAGTGAGCTGCAAATTGCAGTTGTTTGCTGTAGAAAGCCATCTCAGCTCAACTCCGATGACAAGCTTTCTATCTGTAAATAGACAAATAGGAGCATGTTTCATCCACTTCTTTGCCGTCCTCTAGTGTCAGCTTTTTCTGCAGAGCAGTTAGAATAAACCTGGTTTTAATTTTGACTTTTCTTTTTTTTCTTTTTTCTTTTTTTTTTTTTTAATGAAGAAATGCCTATTCTATTGTGAACTCTGGTAGAGACAACAAAGCCTCTCTGAAAAGAGGCCAAGTTTGGATCAAAAAACACCAGCCTTCCCCAAACTCGATTGCAAAGTTTGGAACACTGCCGCCACGGCAGATGAATGTTACTGGCAATTTTTAAACAGGGGATGTACTGCAGGGGAAAATCGTGGCAGAATGGAGAACACAAATGATTTTTCTCATGGCTTTTTTTTTTTTTTTAAAACTCGCGTATGCAGAGAGTTTGTGTAGCTATCAATATAACAGAACTGTTTCCCTCCTTGATTTACGATACACCTATGCATCCAGTGTTCTGCTTACAGCCAAACTCCATGATTTTACCAAAACAGAGCAGCTCTATGAACAGCACAGTTGCCTCTACACAGTAAAGTACTAAAAAAAAAAAAAAAAAAAAAAAAAAAAGTCTAGTTACACTCGTTTAGAAAACGACGTTAACCGAAATAATTACCGCACAAAACCCACGAGCAGACCCGCTGCAGAGGTCGGAGCCAGCCGAAGATCTCCAGCACCCTCTCCTGGCTCCGGGAGGCCACGGGCACGGTGCTCGGTGCCCGGTGCCCGGTGCCCAGGGCACTCCGCAGGACCGGGCGCCCAGGCGCCAGCTGCCGGGACGCCAGGGCATGCAGCGGCAGGGATCTTTCGGCACAGGACCTCCTGGTGTCACCGAAGGTTTCCAAACGAAATATCAGCCATTGCAACGTTGTTCTCATCAGCCTGAGCAGCGCCACCGTGCCAGTTGGAAGCCGTACATCCAGGGACATAAGAAGGGGCAATAAATGCACAGACAGGGGGAAGAACTGCTTTTACAGGAGACGTACGGGTGGGAAAGCAGAGGGCATCAACGTGCAGTGGGGTCTGAGACAGGCAGAGATCAGAGCAGCCCGACTTGTCAATGCTCCTCATTTTGCTTAATTTCCTTCGGGAAGGTTTGAGGAGAGGTTATAAAATACCATCTCTAGGACAGATGATGATGTAGTTTTGTTGACCTCCAGAGAAACAGCACAGAGGAAAGTATAAGTATGCCCTTTTCAAAGCTGAGTGCATGAATGACACAGTCTGACATCACTGGCCAAAGGCAGATGCCATCCTCTCGACGCCAAATAAAAAAATGACTCATTGGATGGGAGTGTTGACATTGCAGGGGGCTTTAAAGCACATTTAACAATTTAACATAACCAGGGGATAAATGGAAGGAGCAAGGAGGATCAAAACCAGGAGAAGAACCAGTGCAGTGTCAGAGACCCAAGGTGAGTTAACAATTAGGAATAAAGAGTGAGGAGTGAAATGGACAGAAGATACTATTTAAAAGTAAGAAAATAGAAACCAGAGCACTGATAGGTAAGTTTGTTCTCTTTGCTAAGCAGTACCACTTCTACACCATGTGGAGCCATTCGCTCGTCTTCCCGTCACTCTGGTATGTCACATCCTTGGTGTCATTTGCTATGAGGTCTGGGCTACAAAACACTGAGCAACACCTTCCTCTTGGGGACCAGATGCCCCAGGAACAAGCAGCAGCAGCTCACCTCTGCTCTCTCTGACCAACCCAGGCCCTTCTTTCTCTAAAGATCCTCGAAAGCACAGACTTCCATCGCTCTGCAGAGCTAAGGTTCAGAAATGACACCACGCAAAGGTGCAGACCGAGCACCTGGTAGGGGAAGGTCACCGGCACAGCCCTCGTTTGGCCAAGGACAGACTGACCCTAGGACACTGCCAAAGTAAGCCAAAGATGAAATGAGTAGTCTGTCCCTGAGGGGTCAGGCATTCTTGCGCAGAAAAAAAGATCACCATGAGCACAACCATCAGCTCCACTTAAATTGATACCTGATGTTGACAGCAGTCAGCACATTGCTGCTGCTGGGCTCTGCCAACCTTGACAGTGCTTGATCAAGTACCCGTCTTTGGTCCACTCCTGCTCCCCATGCACCACTCCAAGGCAAGGACTCCTGACCACTGACCACCAGCTCACTGCTCAGCAAATCAAAAACTATGTCACCATTTCCCCTAGCTGCTTCTGGGTTGGCTCTTTGAGTGCTTCAGTGTTGTTCAAGCCCCGTCAGACACGGACCAGTCCCTGTCCTCACCAGCTGGCAGGAGGCACAGCGGGGGTCTTCACTGCTTGCGCCACGTGGCTGTGTCACAAAGGCCTCCAGCTCCGCCACCACTGCTCATCAGCTACTGACTCATCGCTTCTTTGCTTCTGCACCACAAAGTCTGCTGAAAATCCAAGTGTGAGACCATGTACCTTTAGGATGTTTAATAGCAGCCAAGCAGATGAAAAAATTCAAGAGAAAAATGCAGATTTAACATAAGGTGCTGCTGCCCAGTTTTGCCCAAGTGAATTAAGCCAAGCTGTGCATATTCAGAAATCCAGCTCTATTTTTTAATCTGTTTTTCAGTCTCAGTTTTCCTCTCTACACAATAGGAAACTAATTTATCTTCAGGACCAGCCCTGTGAAGCAGAAAGGTATTCAGGGAAAATTAAGGTCAAGCACTTGCGCAGTAAGAAATACAGAACCTGATTGAAGGCCAGACTTGAACGCAAGACTGTGCAGCATCCAAGCTCTTGCAAGCATGTTACTGGTTGGACTTAATAGCATGAGCACATACCACTCACCTGACAGGACACCTGCCTTACTCAGCTTTTCGTTTTTCCCTACTTAACACATCACCCAAGCCATGCACAAAACACAAAACTACTCCCCTCCTTGGAAGCGTGTCTTTGGTACCCTTCACCAACATTAATTTACTTTCATGCCCTTGAGGTTAGGCCACAGTATTATCCATTGTTATCAAGATTAATTTTAAAATATTCAGAAACTATTCAGAAGCTATTCAGAAGATTTAAATCAACACCCTTCTTGCCTTTTTTTTTTTTTTTTTTAAATACAGCATTTGTAGAACAATGTGTTCAAGGTAGTTTTCACAGTTCTGGATTATAGCTGACAATACAGAGTTGCTCCAAAAGTGTCTCACAGTCAACAGTTAAATTGATCTGATTTGAGCAGAGCAGCTGCACACGTCAATTCTCTTGCAAAGGCAAGGACAGGATCAATCCACATCTTCAGGAGAATTAAAGTACAGAGTGTCTTTAATCCAAGAACTACCATCTTCACTCTCCTACAGCTTCATCTGTCTTGTTAGAATAATAAAAAAAATCTGTTAAAATGTACATAGGTAATTTTAAAACTGACGTGTCCTGACGGACAGCAACCAGATGTTCTCTTAACATAGAACAGAAACATGTAAAAAAAAAAAGAGAGAGAGAGAAAGAAATTAGAACCACACCAAGCCCCTATTTGAGCCAGCTGAGATTTTGGTTTTCTCACAGCACAACTTGAGATTATCACATAGAGCAAAGGTTGGCTGTGATCTTCTAACACAAGATTAGCCATTAAAAGCAGCGAGGAACACTTTCCAGAAAATAAGATTCTTGCTTGCAGATACAAAATCTGGATGGAAACTCATTGCAGACCTTTTATTCCCCTACATTATCAGCTTGTGCCTGCTCCTGGTTGTTCCCATTTATTCTTGCCGCAGACATTTCTTTTCCCGTTTTTCCCATCAAGCTCTTTCCAGCTCCAGGTGCCCTCAGCCTGCCTGCTGGGCTCTGCCACCCTACAGCTGCGTCCCTGGTGACCTAGTCACAGGAAAACTGTTCCCACAAAACTGAGTATTTCACAGCTAAGTGAGTGAAAACAGCTCCCTGCAGTGGGAGCACCAGGTAACCATAAACACGGCCAGTATCACCAGTTCTGCCTGCAAAAATGGGTTCATTTTCCAGCAGTTTCATTGAACAGAAGACTGGAAATTATACTCATTTACAGCTTAACAGGAACACAAGCATATTTCCAAATTGCAGTTTCAGAACAACTAATTCGTTAACCTCATCCAAGCAAAGGTTTTTCTTCTGTACAAAGATTATTTGTGCACATCCACTTTTTGGGGGGTTGGGGGAAGGGGGGGGGAGGAGGAGAGGAGAACAACAACAAAAAAATCAAATCAGAGATAAACACTCATGAGGACTCAGTAAAACATGCGTGCTTCACATTCACACTCAAGCTTCTTTTTGAAATAGTTTCCAATGCAGACAGAAGTATTTCCCAGATATTTTGGTTATGAAGATTAGCATAAACAGCAGCTTGATTCAGTGGCTGCCTACAGTACGTGTCAATTCCTTGCGGTCCAGCTCATTTCAAACACTATCCATTCAAACAGTATCTCTTGTTACCTAAAACAATGTTACAGGATAATAAGCAAATTTGGTAACTGATGCTCTTCAGTGTGGACATAAGTTCTATATATCCTGGGTGGGAAAGAAAATTATACTCATGACTAGCCACCAATAACACCAACATGTAAAAACAATAATGAAAGAAAATAAATTATTGTGAACAGTTCTACATTGTCCCTTTCTATTACATTCAAACTGCATGCGTACACGCACGTCTGTGCACATTTAGGCCAGAGCACTCAATCCTAGGTCATTTTCCATCTGTACATAGGGCAAGACTACAACCCACACTTCTTCAGCTGTCTCCCCAAACACAGGATCCTACACGAACGGCTACCTGCAGACTCTGAATAACAGGAGAAAGAAGGTGGGAGGTGAACATTCATGCAGACAACACTTCCCAAAAATATACTACTGTAGAGCCACAGCTAGAGAAGCCATGCAGAACCCTTCACACAAATGGCAGTTGAAGGGCTTCTCTGTCATGTGTTTGACTCTAAAAATCACTCCAGTAGCACAGCATTTGGTGAAGGTGTAAATTAAGCCAGAGACAGTGAGAATGCAGACACAAGCTCAGACAGGACGCTCCACAGCTTGTGAAAGACGGCTCCGTTTTCAGCAGCCTTGCAACAGGGAGCAACATGAGATGGAAGGTGCAAAGATTAGGGTAGCACAGAGCTCCCAGATACTGAGATGTCACGCAGAAGACACAAGAATCGAAAGGAAGCCACTGTACCAAAGCTGCCACACCAGTATAAGCAGGATCAAAGCTGCACATCATTCCTTGTTATTGGCTATGCTGAGTAATAGGCATGAGAAAAAGCATATACCTCCCTTGACCCCAGCTGAAGCACACCAAAGCAATAAACGAGGATACTGTCTGGCTTCAGAGCAGGTGATCAGGAGCTGCCTTTTGGTACTGAAGCAAAGGGGTTTGTAGACTTAGAATGTAACTCAGGACAGCACACAAACAGTCCAGTAATCTAGTAAAATGCAATAGCTCAGGCAACCAGGGTGATACAAGTCCATCTTTTAAACAATTGGAACTTGTTCCATCAGTTCTCAGGTTTGACTGCTTCCTGGCGGAGTGGACGGAGTTCAGACTTTGCTTCCCGGGCTGAAGCTCTGTAGTCCTCACCTAGCACCAGTCAAACCATGTACCTCCCTGCACCTCTTGGGGTGAACTCCAACTCTTCTGTGGACCCAGGTTCCATCGGCCTGACATGGAGATGCTTCTCCAGACATCAGCAGTCACGCTAGTTACTGACAAATATTCCCCTCCGCTTCAAAGCTGTATCCTTGACCTGTGTAGGATAAGAGAGTGAATGCCCTGCGGGATGTGGAAGGGAATGTCATTACTCTGTAACAACCATGCCATTGCCAGGGCAGTAAGTAGCTATGTACAAAGAGGATGTCCAAGGGAGAAGCATACAGAAACAAACAAGCATGCTTTCAGGTGTCTTTGGAGTGGTTTTAGAAACACAACACTACAGGCCCTGTGAGATCTCAAATCTCCATCAAGCAATGGAAGCAGACATTGGTAAGCACTGAATTCAGTAGCAGAACAATACAGTAGCAGAACAATACTGGCAAACTGTTTGAAGGTATGATGTTAGGTGTTTGGTGTTTTTTTCCAGTCTTTGAAGGTGTTGCCTAGATGGCAACACACAGAGACAGACCCCCGAAGTCACTTTCAAATCTTTAAGAAGCACAAACCTCCTGATAGAAGAAAGCTGTCGATACCCACCAATGTTTCTCACAGACAGACCGTCTCACAAATTGCTGCCAGTGGCTGCCTAGCAAATGAGTTGCCAGCTACTTCTGGGGAAGGCTGAACAATAAGATCCAGGGAACAAAAACTTCACTCAAGCTGCAGTACAGCTCAATGATGAGGGTGCATAACAGCACGAGGAAACTGACCAGCTAGTCAGCACAGTTATCATCCTAATGAGCCAACAGTTCTTGGTGCACGACAGCCATGATCCTTAATGAGATCTGAAGTTCCATGCTGCTGAGTAAACTGCCTCACTGCCTAGCAGCAAACAGGCCAGGAAAAACAGACAGCCTTGACTCACTCCTTCCCGTTTCTAGAAGCCAGCAGTTTAAAAGTACTTCCTGAAGAACAGAAGGGATAGGAATCACTAAAGTTGAAGTCTCTGTCATAAATAAGAAGCTTTTTTTCCCCAGAGGTAATTGCGTAGGAGCACAAAACTTGATTTCATTCGTACTTGGTAACATTTTCCAAAGACTGGGAATACAAGCTGCAAAAGTCTACCTAGATTCTTGATTGGGTCCAATACGCACCAATGGACTACTTCATTGTAATCAACACTCTCTTCAGGAATGGTAGCTTCTTTTACCACCTGGGAGACAGAAAGGCCTTGCACAAATAGGTGAAGAAAGCCTCCAGTCATTCCAGATGAGGTAAAAGCCCCAGCACCCTACTATAAAAGGTACCCTTCAGAGCAGCAGACACTGCACACATCCATTGCCAACAGGTCAGCAGAAGTGATTCAGTCTTCTCTCCTTTTAAAGAGGGATGGAAAGGTGGTGTCAAGAGGAAATGGTCAATAAAGACAGGATTAGGAAGAGAAACAGAAGCAATTACTGCAAATCCTACAGCAGTGTCATGACTGCATGCAGTACTCAGTGATTACATTCATTGAAGTCAAGCTCTCCAGGCCCAATACTATCAAATTATCTCCAGCAGACAGTCTTTAATACCCAAAGCTTGAGAGAACATGCTAAAGGAATGGACAAACTTAGTCCCAACAACTTTTTAAGCTGTTAGGGCAGACATCCTTGCTGGTGTTGAGCTGCTCAGGCAGAAGAAACAAGCATGTATCCTGTGAATGGAACATGGTTCAGGTACAACAGAAGAGAAGGGCTAACTACTAAAATTGACCCGGGAAAGGAACAAAGGCAAAGAGGGAATTTACATTGATACATATCACAGAATCGAATTTCATTCTGCTTTACATCCTCATGCACAAAACAGAGGGATGCAGTGTAAACAAGTGCCTTCATGCATGTTATGAAACTAATACATGAAAATAAACTTTCTTTAGTTGGGAAGTGTCACTCAAAACAAAGTGTTTTTATTAAGGGGGGAAAAAAAAAAAGAGGACCTGTGTGTTACTCAGCATTGTTGTAAGTAAACATCATAAGGCAATCCAATTCCTCAGCAGAAGCATAAAACTTCCCCACTACCACCTCTTACAACAGAGAAGGACAAACTGAAGTAACAGAGCAGACTGATAACTAGTTAAGATAAGGGTTATGCAGACCTTTGATGCCAGCTTCTGAGCCAGAATGCAAAGTCAAAACAACTTTGTCCCCAAAGGGTTAATTATAGAGATGACATTTATCATTAAACTGAAGACAAAAACAAGTGAGTTTATGTACCACTGAGATATCAAGGCTTACTTAGTAGTAAAATTAGTGTATTTATATGCAACTAAGTAGCTAGGATAGGTAGAAGATACTGTTGAACAGATGCAACAACCAAAAATGAAAAAAAAAATGGTACAAAGGTGTCAACGTTAGTTAAAAAAAGCAGAAGGGAAAGAGAAAGAAGGTGTTTAAGGCATACAAGTAGGAATGACTTCATTACTGATACAGCACTTCTCTCTTCAAAAAAACATTTATCCTCTGAAATATAGACAAGAAACCACCATATTTCAAAACATTGTGCCAAAATTACCTAGAACAACATTTACATCTGTTCCAAGAAAAAAAAAATCTTCTTCAATAGAATCCCTTATTTAAGCTAAACCGGAAAAAAAAAAAAGTATGTCTTTGGCCCAAAAGTGGTAGATGCCACATTGTAAGTCTTTCCCTTAACAAAATAAAAAAAGATTAAACATGGACAAAACCTCATCTTCACAACTATTTATGCTTTAGAGTTTAAAATTGTGTTACTTACTATAAAATAGTGCAATTCAAAAATACCTTGAAAGAGGAATGTCTACATATAGGCTGTTATAAATTTATGTGACACCATGGAGTGCAGTTGTGCTTATGGGTTAATGCTACGTAGTTTGTACAACCTTGCAGAACACAGTTAAAACACTAAAATGATCCAAATAAACTGTACATAATACAGTATTAGCTTTAAAATATGTAAGAAGTTTGACAGAAAGCAAGCAAAACAGGTGCTTATTGCATAGACACACTTCTCCGTTGCTGTGAAAGCAGGATCTGGTAATAGAAGTATTTTTACTTCATTCTGAAATGCAGTGACTGCTGCCGGAGTACATTTAACATGAATGCAAGCAAAATTTACTAGTTTTTAAAACAATACCCTTGATGCTATGCACTGAGACAATACTCTGTAAATCAGTTTATTTTCCATGTAGTGGACAAATCCAGTCAGTGTAATTATTTTTCCGCACATGAATGGTAAATTCAAAGTGCTTATTTTTCCACAAGAGTGGGTTCATTGTGAGAATACTGGGCCTTGCAATACTCTATAAAGCTCTCAATTTAAAGGTTAGTTGTAAAAATTTGGAACTGTAACATCAAGGTTCTTTTCCATTAATAACAATGACTACACTACAATGGCTAAAGAGCAATTACGTGTGGAAGAAGTAGAACAGCACAACAGCTCAATTAAGGAAAAGAGTTTTAGTGCAGTTTGCTCATTTTAGCCAACATGCTACATTGCCCTTTTTGCATACAAAGTGGACTCTAGGATTTCCATTGTAAGAAAGAAATGACCTGGCAAGCAAAACACAGTGTCAAGCTGCCCTTTTTCCCCCTTATATATGTGGACATTTTAAGACAGAAGCTTTGCAAGACATTACACAATTCTTTTTGTTTTTATTATTAAATGAGAAAGTCTGATTTGTTACATTGTCACATTGCTAGTCAGAAATGCTGCAGTGATGAAGAAAGTCAATGCTGGGGCAACTCAAGTCCTCATTCTACAACATTCGTTAACAAAGAAATATAGTAATGTTCGACACACCCGACACAACATTCCTTGCTTTCTTCAGAGAGAAGTCCCATCATTCTTCTTCTAACAGGGTATGTTACTACATAACTTAGATTTTTTTTTTGATAATACATCCCCATATTCTCATGAGATCAAAACAAGCTTGTACAGATGGTACAGAAATCTTCACACATCGTCATCATCTGACGTATCAGTGCTGCTCGTTTCAGAATCCTCATTCTCCAGAGCAGGTTTGAAAGTGCTGTTTTTCCAGGGGCTAAATTTAAAATCACAGATGAGGCCATTTTTCAAAATGCCGTTTTTCCGGAGGCCATTTTTTTGTAACTGAAACAAGAAAACATGATACGTTTAGAGAGAAAAAGCTAAACACAATAATCTGCTGTATTTCAGTGTTCTCTACACCTTTGTCTATGGACTACATTAGATCCACAACACTACCTGTTATATACACGCACAAAGGAAAATTTACCTGAGAGCCTTCAGTTTTGGACCTGCATCCAAGAGCCTGCAACCAGACCAAGCTAAGCTTCTGCACTGTACAAGAGTTTACCCTCTTCCCATCTACCTCCTCAGATATTTTGCCCCAGTGATCCCACACACACACACAGTCTCTTCTGTGATGCAGTCCCTTTTTCCAGTCTGCTATAGAAAAAAAATCAAGTCTAGATTGCCCATTCAGACTATATTACTAGTGAATTTTGTGTTCCTCAATTTACAGCAAAGACAGACAAGGAAGCCACAATAAAATCTTGCAAGAAAATTCCCTTTCCTCAGGCTGAGCTGAAGAACTGGAAAGCTTGTATAATTCTGCAACTAGCAATGCTGAAACTACTCAGAAGCCCTCCCCTCGCCTTCCCTTGATATTTTTAGCATAGGCTGTCTCTAAAATAAGCACTGCTCCCCATATCTTTTTAAAGCCACTGTTCTTCTGAAAGGGTAAGGGAGGAAAGGAAAATGGTACGAAAATGGCACTGACCCTAACCATCAGAATTACTGGAGATCCTGCTCGAAGGTAGGTATTTAGGGCATCCATCTATAAGTTCATCACAGAGTATTAACTTAGCATTACCTGTTCACTAATGACTTGGAATTCCCTCATCTCATCCTCTGTTAGTGGAGCACATGTTTCATCATTTTCAGCGTCTTCCTGCCAGCCCATCTCCTTTAACAACCTTTAAAATAAAGGGGACAACATTAAAGAATTTCTGCACACTCAGACATTTCAAGCTCTGCCTATACAGATATGTAAAGAAGTGTAATAAATATATTAGCCCACAAATATTTTTTAAACAGCCTTTTAACCTACTTTTATGTAAGAGTTTAAGAAAAGATATATAAAGCACAAAAGTTCAGAAGTCTTAAGGTCCTTCACAGCTGACCCTGTTCTGACACATTTGATTTTAAAAGCTGCCAAAACTAAACAGTAATACTTAAATCTACAGAACGCATAAGCATACATTCACTCCATTGCTTGTACATATCAAGTATTACATTTCCTGCCATCAAGTTTCACATACAAAATAGACCCTGCCACCTCTGCCAGTCCAGTGAACATACCAACACAAATGCCAAACTTCCTATTATCTCACTCCAGCATCTTTATTAATCAACTGACAGCATTCCCAGATATGGAGACTTTTAGGATAAGCTGCCCAATATCTGGAGTAAAGCCTTATGGAAAGCAGCCTAGAAAAACCCTCACTTTCTCCTAGTCTGTCTCAGTTGGATGGCTGCTGTCCAGAACTGCAGCAATAAAGCAAGCAGAAGAGAAAATAATTTGGACCATATGCAAGTTCAGCTTTTGATGCATGGAGTTTCTCTTGAAAGCTTATCTGGTGTTGTCACACCACAGTCTTTCCAGCCCATTAAACTGCATTGTCGGGTTATTTATCTAAGAAGTCATCCAAGGTAAATGAGTACAATGAAGAGACCTTGGCTACACAATGGTATCTGTCATATTCCTAAGGTTCAATCTGCAAGAAAGCAGAATGCAAGTCAACTTTCTTTTTAAGGCAAGAAATCTACGTAAGATGGAAAAGTAAGAATACATTTCCTTTGCATAAGTGCTTTGGTGGAACCATAGCATGCCTCCTCAAAAATGGTGTGGAGAAGCAAAGATGGACACTGAGGAAATGGGCAGTTTTTTTCCTGTGTAACAGAGCAACCATGACAATGCTAGCGCTGTCCCTCCATAGGAGCCAAAAGAAGAGATGGTTCTTCACCTCAAACCTACAGCATCTTCTGCATCAAGTCACAGAGACAGTGCACCTGGGAGAAGCTCCATTCCTCTTCAATAACAGAGGCATGATTCAGAATGCAATGGCCTCCTATAGTTTCTACATTTCTAACACAATTCTAGTGTCAGAGACAGACAGGCTACCATGTCTCACCTGACAGCAGATGTTGATATTACAGCACAGACAGACCACAAATAAGAGTGAGTTTGGGGATACGGGCAGGGAAAGAAACAGACACATTCCTCTGGTGATTTAGCTTGAGATATCAAAAAATGCAATAATCGAAGTGTTTTGGCTGGTGCCAGAAGTGGGACAGCAGTATCTGCATATGATGCCAGTGGTTTTAGATGTGAAGACACTGTGGTAACATGGCTATCTGATGAAGACACTGTGGTATTTAATGAAGATGGTATGTGTTCTTGCTGCAAAGTTTTTGCCAAAAGGATTAGCATCTTCCCCTGGCAAACCATTTGCTTGTCGACCTCAAATCTTAAGGAAGTAAAAGCTATTTCACGAAAAAATAAAGAGGCTTCTAAAAGTATATGCTAGAACTGGTGCAGGAAACTGACACAGAGATGAAGAACACTGAATATATTAAAATAAGTTAGTCAGCACAGAAGTAGTTGGATGAACTCAAGGTGATGAAGCCTGCCTGATACTTCATTTAGCCAGATGTCAGCAAGAAATGCCCTTCAATGGAACCCTCCCTTCAAAAAATTCTAGGTCCCAATAGAATAGGTTGTATTGCAACATCATCTGAAGTTAGCAGGACCACTGTCTCTTTACAGCCACGTTAGTTTCTAGGACAGTTATGAGGGTGAACTGTACTAAAAAAAATTACACTTTAAATTAGGAAACTTAACACCAACAGGATGAGTGTATAATCACTGCACAGTGGAAACTCCCCTAGTGGAAGGAAACCCAAGAAGTATTCTGTACAACATGTGCCAGTTCAGTTATTAGGCATCCACAAGCATCCTGTGAGTTAAGCTGGTCACTTCAAGTCCATTTTTCTACTAAAACTCCTACCCAAAGCACTGTATATACACTAGAGGACAAAGCCATGGTAGAGACACACAATGTCTCTGGGATACCACAGAGGGAAGCTTGCCCAGCAACCCTATGAAGGCCACTCAAAGTCACCTGAGTTGACAAGTGACACTTAGATTTGACTCCTACCTCATAGTCAAAAATCAGGGTCAGCAGCCACTAGCAGTCCCAACATTTCTGTCTCCATAGTCAATGGGGTGTGTGTAGGGAGCAAGGGAAATGGAAGAACAGACCAGACTGCATTTCACTTCCAACACTCACACCAAAGAAGAGATCAAGAAAGTCTCCTCTACAAGTACTACAAAAGAAGTTGTCTAGTCCAATGTATACATACAGTCTATCACTGGAAAAAGATGCTGGGTTTCTTTCGTTACTAGAAACAGTAAGAATTTAACAGAACTCATGACAAGCTCACCTCCAGACGGAGTTATGATTTCTCAGCAGCACCATTCTCATCTATACCAGCTGCTACTACAGTTACTTCTTATGAGATAACAGAATTATGTTTCAAACCTTTTTGAAGTTACTTTCTCCCTTTCCATTGAGTTGTCTTGCAATATCACTATGTCAAATAGTCAGTTATAAAAATAATCCATTTCTTTAACAACAAGAAAAAACTCAGAGTTGTACATAAGATGCAGCATTTAACGTATTGTTAATACTCATAGCAATTATATGCATTGTTCCTCCTAGATATGAGGATCAGTTTGCTTTATTTGTTTATAAGGAAATATATCAAATATTTAGTAAAGTAAGTTAAAGATGCCAGTACACAAGTCAAACAGAAACGAAGTACATTCCATTCTACATTAGTACATGTCTATAAGTTAAACCTTTTATGGTACTATTAAGTATTTTGTGTTCTCAGTTTTCAAATGCTGAATTCTGAGCTGGTAAGAATATGAGGCATGCTAACTTACCATGAATAAACATTTTATATAAGAAGTACATACCTATGCTCTGCCTCAAGCGAGCTTGAAAGAACATCTGCCTGAGGTAAAGTCGAAGATCGAATGATCTGTTGAGATGTAATTGAAGCATTGCCATTCTCTTGAGGAATTTCATTTTCGAAGTTTCGGTTTATATCTCTCTCATGATGAGGACTGTTGCTGTTACACAAGTTAAAGGAGTCATCATCCTGTCAAAATAATTACATGTTACAGAGTTTACATGTAAATTCCACTTACAAGTAAAATGCTGCAATTCACTGATTGTTTAATTTAATTTTAAATGGAGATATCCTATACTACAGAGGGTAATTCTGCTCCTTTTTTCAAGGGTTTACAATACATAGATGTTACAGAAATCTGAAGTTATACCACTGATTGACTAAAGTAGACAGCAACTCCCATGTTCTGCCCAAACATTGTAGAAAAAATGTAAAAATATCTTAAAAGTTCAAGTTTATATAAGCTGTCTTTCATATTTTTACAAATAGTAAATTATCTGTTGAACTTACAAACAAGGTTCCTTATTAAATAAACATCCTGTGTCAGGCAAAGTTTGAAAACATGAGAATTCTTATGCTTATTTGGTTTAAGGGGCAGGTCACAGCCACCATATCTCAACCAGAAATTCACCTGTCACAAGTTCAGAAAAACTCCTTAAATTCAGACAACAGCTTACCCTACACACAGGCACACACCACAGAATTTCACAGGCTGTTGTTTCAGCAATTGTAACTTACTAGCCATGATGTAAGAACTAGAGAGAGAGAGTTTATTTAGAAAGCAGATTTTGCAGATTCACTCAAATATTAAAAGCTCTTTTATCCTATAAACCTGAGATGTTTCTTTTTATTCTACTTTTTCAGCAGGTTGCAATTCTTACTCAGTAATTAGCCAGACTCAGAAGTCTTAGCAACTATGAAAATAAAGGAGAGTATGATCATTATCTAGCTAGAACATTTTTTCAAAACAAAAGCCCCAGACAATAGCATTATCCATAGCAGAAGGCAATCACTCAATCAGCCAGTTTTGCACTTGAACTCAGAAATATGATTTCTTACATCACCATCTTTCCCCTCCCATTCAGAGTTATCGGCTTCCAGAAATTTTAGAATGTTCACCAAAAATTTCTTTTAAAAAAGTATCCCAGTAAATCTATATTCAGCTGTTAAATCATTAACCTGGAGAATGTATCTCAGACTATCAGAGAAAATTCATAAAAATATCAAAGGAGTTTACCATACTAGGGCAAAATAGTTTCCTCAAAGCCTGTCTCAGCTATGATCACAATTTGCCTCATTATTTCAGAGGTGAAATCTGTCACTGCAGGCCTTCTAATTCTATCATGTTACAGAACACTGTTGTGCAGTTATCTACCTAATAACTCAGTTGCACAGTACATTGCCTACTGATGATCATTTAAATGAATGTTGAAAGTAGACAACTATTACAGTTACATGCCTTGTTAAGCTTTAACATCTTTTCACACCTGTTAGTTAGTGAAACAAGGTGCATGCAATCACTAATAAATACTCCAAGCTACACATTACATACACCTGTCCAAAGATATTATGGCTTCCACTTCTAAACACCTTTTTTTTTCCTTCCAAAATACACTGATTCAGAAAGTGAGCTGTGTAGAGTGGTACAATCATATGCATTTGACATAAGTACCATGAAGACAAAGAACTCAAGACAATTTTGTGAACAGAAAGTCCCATCGTGTTCACATAATATTTTGAGAATTCTAAGCTCATGACAATGTTTCCCAAGACCTTTTAACCTTAACATTTCTTAAACAACACTGCACTCAACACCCATCTCAGGGTGCTTAGCAACAGAATGCCTAAGAAAAAGATGAAGACCTTTCCTAACTGATACATAGTTAAATTGTACAATCCCATTACAGCAAGTTTTATTTTGCCTGAAATAGAAACAAGGTCAGAAAAGTCAGTCTGACTTTTACAAGCAATGCACAGTTGCACTGTTTCTTTTTTCGTATCTCTGAATCTGCGTAACACTTCAAGTCCTTTTTTTTTTTTTTTAATACTTTTACCACTCAGATGTGTAATCACCTCATCCTGAGTAATACATTACTTACGTTCACTTGAACTACATGAGGTAATTATGCTTATGGCTCACTGGTGGCAGGTAGCACAAACATTAATGTTCTCAGGTGCCAGCCAGGCACTACATATACAGATCGTGAATGAAAGAAACTTGACACATTAATAATATATACAGTGTAGGCCTCCAAGTTCTCAGTTCAGAAGCAGAAACAGGTTCTTTATATAAACATAAATCAAAGTATTGTTCCTACAGTAAGGCCAAAAATAGAGATGTTCTTGGCATCTAAGATTCCAATTTAAATTCCAGTTAGATTCCAAAAACAATTTGAGAAACAGAACCAAGTTTTTCCATTAATTGCTTTGCAACATAACTAACAGCTGAGGTGCAAAATGCTGCCCTCCAGAAAGATTAGGGTTAATGTACAAAGATTCTTTATTCTTTTTATTGTTGCTAAAGACAAGGTATGCACGAATTATTGATACGTAGCAACACATCCTGCAGAAAGAAAAACTACATGCACTGGAGAAACAGTAGTATTTGGAGCAACTTTTTAAAATTCATCAAAAGGTAATTCCTTTCTTACATTCAAACATCCAAGACCATGTCTTAACAGCTGGCTACAGACAAATGTAATGTATGTTACGTTCAGTCTGAAATGTGTTACTGTGGGATCTACAACAGGTATGAAGAAAATTACCTTCTCTTGCCCAGCATGATTCTCATCCTCATGTTCTTCTTCCACTCGATCTCGTTTCAATGCTTTCAAAAATTCGCTCTTCTTATCAGTTCGCATTCTTGTCAATTTTGTTAAACGAGGCTGACCAACTTTGTCAACAGGGGATGAAGAATTTGACCGATTACACTAACACAGGGGGTTAGAAAAAAATAAGACTATTAGAAGTTCACTCATTTAGAAAAGTTTGAAAAAAAGACAGTTTCTCAGGAACTTATAGTTTGGGGTTATGTGTATACCCCCAGTCAAAAGCAGAGGGAAAATATTTGTATTTTAATATATACGATTCTTGCATCTAAACAAAGAGATACAGATTTCAAGAGTACTGCTAACAAACAACAAACCTTCTGAGGTATATTAGCAGTTTTAAAAGTTTAAATTTATCAAGGTTATGCACCCTAGTGCACCTACAAAGCAAATTGTGCAGGACTTAAAGGCTGGTGAGGTAGCTTCTGTTTCCCCCCTCTCATATAAGCTTCCAAAATATACACTTATGTCATATAATTCTGCATAAAATAATATTCTCTTATCTAATCAAGCAAATTAAAAAAAAAAAATCGAACTATTAGATTAAGAACACAAACATTGCTTTACCTCTTTCACTGAATTTTGTGATACAGGAAATGCCTTGGCAGTTGATTTGAAAGGAATGAAATTGCCAATACCATATGCAGATTCATGAGGAAATGGATTTCCAACTTTATTTTCTTTTGCTTGGCTTTTCCACTGTGAAGGCTAAATAAAAATGTAAGTAATCATTAACAAAATTATTTCCATCAATCTTCAGAAAAACAACTAAGCAAAATGAAATCATAACTACAACCATAATTTAGAGCAAACACCTGTTTTCTTGTAGGACAGAGACTGTTTATGAGCAACTCATCCTCTCACAAATACTGTTTACACTTTCTATATAATGAGTTAAATTCAAAAACAATTATCACTCTCTTATTTTGGTTCTTAATACAACAGATGAGAGTCTTCAGCAGCTGCATGTGATTTTTTTATGCAGTAAATTCTAGAGTTAAGAACAGCTCCATCAGATGCTCTCAGTAGCACAGAAAAAATCCCCCGGAAAAGATGAACATAGGAATCTGCATATGGAAAGGGACCAGAACAGTTCTAGTGGATTGCAACACTATCTGTATCAATAGTTGGGATAAACTCTGAAGGTATTTTTATGCCAGCTATAGGTCTCCACTTGGTACCTCTTTTTCTGTTAAAAAATAAACACAAAAAGCATTGCTATTTTGTAAGTTCAAAACATCCTTTTCACTTGGACATTTCTCACTTTTCTCAAAAATGGTAATGCAATAAATTGAGATTCAACTACAGCTTTTTTTTTTTCTTTTTTTTTTTTTAGTGAAAAAGTGTTTCCACTTCTGAAGTATGTGGCAATTGAAGTGTTCAAGACCTGAAAGCATACTCTAGGAACAGAATTCCCAAGGGTGAAATCACCACATTTTGAATAAGAGCATGCTTAATCTTCCCAGCATGTCTTTAATGCCATTAGTATCCAAAACTCACCTTTGTGGGTGGAGTGGCAGGTTTAGGGATTAATCCTTTATAAACACTTGTGCCAGTTCCATTTTTTACTGGCTGTGAATGAAGACTTCCTACTACAGGAAATCCAGATATCTGCAGTTCTTTTGTATTGCCCTTTTTAATGACCAGCATTCTTGGAGATCTAGATTTAGGGTTTAGAGGATATTCTGGAGAAAAAAAAAGAAAAAGCATGCACGTGTATAAAGTCTTAAGTTTCTGTTTCGTAAGGTACTGTATAGCCATGTGGTCTAGAACAAACAGGCATAAAGCAGGAGCTTAGTCTGGTGATATTTCCACAAATACCACACTATACAAATCTGGCTAAACAGAAGTTCTTTTCCATTTTCTACAACCATCGTTTGTAAAATAATCCTACTTGGCAATGCAGGAATTTTACTTTCAGAAAGGATATTCTTCAAAGAAACTAGTTATACAGTAATTGTTTGGAAATCTAAAACCAAATACTATTAGTTGATACTAGACTAGTCAGTTTGAAGGGACCTCTAGTCCAACTGCTCTGGCACCTGGGGCTAACCAAAAGATAAAACACTACTGACGGCATTGTCCTAATATCTCTTGAACACAGACAGGCACGGGGCATAAACCACCTCCCTGTGAAGCCTGTTCCAGTGTTTGACCACCCTCACGGTAAAGAAATTTTTCCTAATGTCCAGTCTGAACCTCCTCTGCTGCAGCTTTGCGCCATTCCTGCACATCCTGTCATCAGTTCCCACATAGCGCAGACCAGCACGTCCCTCTCTGCTTCCTCTCCTCAGTAAACTGTAGAAAGCAATGAGTTCACCTCTGAACCTTTTCTTCCCCAGACTGGACAACCCAGGTGTCCTCAGCCTATCATCACAAGACCTGCCTTCCAGCCCCTTTCCCAGCTCCGTTGCCCCCCTCAGGATGTTTTCAAGGACCTTAACGTCCTCTTTGCATTGTGCAGCCCAGAGCTGCACACCATATTTAAGGTGAGGCCACACCAACACTGAACATAACAAGAGAATCACCTCTTTTGACCAGCTGTCTGTATCGTATTCAGTGCACCTCAAAATGTGATCTACCATCCTGGCTGCATCTTCAAAAGATAACATGCCTTTCATATTTCCCTTCAAGGTTACTAAAGGATTATTACTTGCACATTAGCCACTCAATTTATAGCCAAATATTCCACACTGAGGTCTTTATAAACATGAGAGAAGAGATGACTACTATTCCAGACCATGGCAATGACCATTTTATCTCCATGGCATGGTTTCTCTCCAAGCTCTTTAACAGCTGTAATCAGTCAGAAGCATTCTCTCACCAAGTCTTCAGCTAGCAATCACATCACTAGTTTAGGTGACCCACCTGCAGTACATTTCCTCTTGGGAGATAAATTCTTGACATCTTTCCAAAAAGATGCATACTTGTTGGGGAACAAGAACCCTAATTGTGGCTACATCTAAAGACCAACAGATTGACATCCAAACAGAAGCATTACCTCTCTTACAAAAAGATACGTTGTAATGACACTGAAATTTCCACAATTTTCCTCAACCTCTACCTGTATCCTTATATTCTATTAGAGATGTCTATGATCCTAATAAAACAACTTAGGATCTGTGCTGTATTTTCTGTACTTAAAAACATCAGAAATACTCACCCCACACACCTGCAGCTAATGATTTATTCTGGTTTGGTTCCCTCTCATATTCAGGATTCAAAGATGGCTGAAAGGAAATTTTATCATTAAAAAAAAATTTAGAAGTCTTGAATTACAGAACTAACGAAATAAAGAATCATAACAGTATCAGAAATATAACCTCTGCTGCCCAAGATTTTTAAATGAAGACAGACTAGAAACCTCCCCCTGCAACCCAAGTATATCAATGCTCGCTTGTTTCTCTTCTCCAACAAAACATCTCAAGCACCAGTCAATACCATTATATGAAATGTCCACAGAAAGGAAAAAAAAACACACAGTAACTTATGGTTCTTCGAACAGTAAGCTCACTCTTCCTCTTACATCCTAAAATTCTAGGTTGAATGAAACCTGGGACCTCAAATGGCTGGTAGCAGAAAAACCACTTTGTTAGTACCTCAAATTTCCAGTAAGAGAACTGTGTAGAATTTAATACATACACATGCCACAGCAAACTGTGGTAAAATATTATAAACCTAACTGTAGTTGCACTTAATCATTTAAGTGACAGTAATAAAAATACAATGATAAAAACTGGAGATTAAAAGAGAAACAGGTTAGTGGAGAAATGACTAACACCCCCTTACCTACGGGAAGGGTGATCCCTTATATGATGATCTGTAATTGGTGAAATCTCATGAAGTAGCTTGTAATGGACAAAATGGCACTTGCAGAAACAATGAAACCCTGTTTATTATAATTACAATTAACTTACAAAATCCTCAGCCTCAAACTGTTTAGGTACTTCTTTGTCTTCCTTTTTCCCAGTTTCATTAACAGGTACATTGTTTTCATGCAGTCCTTGGCTTTTTCCACAGTGGAAAGTGCTGGTACGAGCGCGGGAACCTCCGCCATGGTATCCCCCACGATGGTTTATATTTTCTGTACCACTTCTGCCTTGTGAACGCCAACCATTCTTCTCTTTTCTCCCAAAATGCCCTTATATTTTTAAATATTAAATAAATGTAAATTACAAGCAGTATTGAAGGAACATTCTAGTTTTGCAAAATTATTAGAGGAGTTAAGCAAGCAGCTCTATTCTCTGGGATGTAATAGCACAGTGAACATGTTTTCATTCACGTAAGCAGCAGGGAAGAATCCCACAAAACTGTGAGAATCAGCCCCCTTTCCTGACTGCTTGTATGTCATTGGCTAGAGAATTAACTCAATATTCTTACCGTTCTTAAGAGAGAAATGCACCTGGAATCACACTACTCTTACCAGCCCTTACTCACCACACCCTCTCCCAGAAGATCCGACTTTCCATTACATATATTTTACAACAGAATACAACATTTAGCAAATCACAGCTATTATGATAAGATTCTTCTCCTAGTCAGAGGGCTACAGGGCGATGATATAGATGTATTTAAAACATTTCATGAAAGCTAAGTTATACCTCCATTAGGCCGTCCAATGTTAGGATCAAATCCATCTGAAGAGTTGTGTCTTCTGCGATTTGCTTCATAACGATTCTCTGTCCATGAAAAATTTTCAGAATGTTTCTCAAAGTTCAGTGATGACTGTAAAGGAACACAAGTAGTAGACCTGAGATACCTGATTAATAACAAAACTGATTTATCAGAGCTGTAACACATAGTATGGCAGACAATACAGCAATTGTCAAGTATGCATATGTTCAGAGTTATGTCTACCACCTTCATGCCAGTAGAACTGGAAGCTCTATATTCCACTCCAAGGACACTGAAACAATGCTGAAGACAATGTTTGT
Source organism: Anser brachyrhynchus (assembly GCF_964034855.1). Lineage (NCBI taxonomy): Eukaryota > Metazoa > Chordata > Aves > Anseriformes > Anatidae > Anser > Anser brachyrhynchus. The sequence continues at coordinate 15,114,112 of NC_137697.1, read as the reverse complement.
GACACAGGGCAAAAAAAGCCAAGTTTTTATTTTGTTTTGGCAGCAAGATGAAGACAAGCGGTATGTGTTGCAGCACGGGAAAAATATAAAAATGGTAAGAAAGGACAATAAATCATAGTTTAGAAGGCTGGAAGGCAAACACCACAACTTTTAACCTGTAGCCTAAGGAACTAAGGCTAATTGAGCATCACCTTAGAAGAGATTGTATGGAAGGCTGGAGCTGAAGAAATAAAAGGACATGAGGAGGAGACACAAAATAAAAAACAAGGCTAAGCATAATCTGCAAGGCTATGAAAAAGGCAAGAGGTTCTCACCATGATAAGCAATTTCCCAAACTCCATAGATTTTATCTTTAACCAAAAATACCCTAAGTTTGTCATATGCTAAATGCCACGTGAAACTTAGTTTTAGAGACCTGACCATCTCAAAGGTGAGGCTCAGATGATAATCTATTGCAAAGTTTGAAATCTGCACAGCCCAGAACCAAGTACCATTAACACTGACACTGCAAAATTTAGATTAATAGCAACTACAGCTCTTCAATTTGGGGTTTGATTCCGGCCAGTTTATCAGTCAGAATGCTTTTTGGCATTGATATGTATTCAGGTAGGTACTTCACATGTATTTATTTGTTGTGTTTGTTGCTATTAACCCACGAATTTTCCCAAGCTAATGCACCATCTAGAGATGGTATGCAACTTTAACAATTAAGTTTTCAAACCTTGAAAACATCATTCTAATGTAAGCACGAATGATGCATGCCTGAAAATGAAAGCCACAAGTTTAATTTCAATGGTTATTATCCATTAACATCTTAACAAGCTATATTAATATTTGATTCTGATCAGAGTGAGTACAAAAAGAAAAGGTAAGTCACGGTAAGAGACTTAACCACTTTGGAAAATACGTTGAAGACAATCAGTCTTCCACCACCACCCCCATCAATAGACAAGCACACAAAAAACAATCCCTAGGTTCTTATGACAATCTTAATAACAATCATAATAATGCCTTCAGCAGTGCTCAAGGTGCTGTTCAAAATCCACTGCTTTTGTGTAATTTGAGTAAGCAAGAGATGTTTAAAATAAAAAGCACATACTATCAAATTGTACAGAAGTCAAACGAAAAGGGATTTCCCTCTCAATTTGAGACCTGAGAAGAGAACTATTTCCTTGAGAACTTGGAGAGGATGGAAAAAACAGAAAGCTATAAGAAACTGTCAAAAGATTTGAGATTTAAATATTTGAGATATTATTATAAGGAACCTCAATATCAATTCCTTACAAACAAGCTTTGATTAAGCCACCAAAAAATTTAAGAAAGCTTCAGATTTTCTGATTATAGGTGTAATTTTAGAAGACAGCTTTGTGTGTTCATATACATATGACAACCTTCTAATATTGCCTTTGGAGATTCATTTTTTGAGTAACTTTGAAGAACAATCACACTTTCACAAAATGTAAGTTGTACTTGATATATCTAAAGTTACTAAGTCATTTTCAAAGATCATGCAGTTCGTTTTTTCCCCACATGATGGAGGTATTAGTCTATCAAGCCTCTCATGGCAAAGATGACAGTAAGCTTTGTAATCAACAGGAAATCTATTGGCAATTTCTAGAAGTTCAGAAGTTATCTGACTTTATTCAGCCAGCCAAGAAACAAACCAAAACAGATTTCCGAAGTATAAGAACCCTTATTGCTTAACATGAAGTGACAGTAACCTTGCAAAAACTATTGACTTTACCAGTCTGTCTGCAATTGCTCCATATACATTTTACAGAAATCGTTTCAGAAATCGTTTGTCCATATCCCACGATGGCTTCACATTTGCCCAATTACAGTACTGCACTGATGCAAATATATTAATTCCAGACCTGAAATAAGGCTGCTCAGCAGCGGCTACCCAGCTAAGTGGACTTTGCTATGTAAATGACAGGGAGATGATATAAAAGCTTATTCTTAAATGGAAATCAGCAGCAACAGATGAGGTGGATTTCAATCAAGATATCATATAGTCAGTCACATTAAGAAAGCTCATTCCTGTTCCATCACGTTTTTCTAATACTATCTTTTACCTCTGTGAGGGAAAGCCCCAGCTATCCAGCATGGACAGGAAATCAAAATCCTGAAGATACAGTTCCTCAAAGTGCCTTCTCAGTGAAACAAGTTCAGTTTCTCCTTTTCAGTTCTAAATGCTGTTCATAACACAGCCTTATCCCAGCTTCATTCTGCATGAGACTCCTTCCCTTCTTCATCCTATCCTTCCTCTTCATCTCCATCCCTTTTATCTGTTCTTCTCTTCAACTGCCTCATTCAGGTAACATGAAGCAGAAACAAACATTCTAGAAACTGCTGTGGGAGGAGGGAAGGCTAGGCAGGGGACCACAATATTTGAGATCTTTCTTGTAGAGGAATGACAGAACAAGCCTTATGATGTAAGTTATGAACTATTATATGTCAGTAGGGCCAAAAAGACTGTTCAAGTGTTTAATATCCAAATGGACCATGTATCACAAAGCGCTCATAACTGAAGGAAGAGGTAATGGAAGCAAATAAGCTGCAATACAGACAACGAAGCACAAGGACTGTAATAGCTACAAAGTTTTTGGAAGAGATAAAAGGAAGCTTATCTAATCTCCTTCAGACAAAATCTCATGGAAGAGAACAGAATCCACAACAGATGCTTGCAATGAAACTTCCTACTATTCAGGAAGGAGGTGACAAAAAACAACCCACACCTCAAATACATTTGAATACTGCTGGAACTTACTTCTATCCTGCTGTATTGACATTTTAAGTATGCAGGTAAATCTCTTCCAGCAGATTCTTGGAATATGTGAAGCAAAACTGTTTTGTAATTGTGACACTATATTAAACTAAACTCCGATTACTATTCCTGTTGAAAACATTAAATTGGAAAGAGCAGGTCACAAAAAATTGAGTATTTCAGAAATCAAGCATAATTAAATCAAACAGATCTCAGGAACTGTCTGGAATCAGATAAGGCTGTCTCTTAACAGCAACTGACAGTTGCTGATAGACTATCCTAAACAAAGAAGCCAGCTAGTTCAGCATAAAAGGAAGATAAAAAGGTCATAAGATGAATCAGGACGTTGAATGACCTCAATAAAAAAATGCATGCGTGCATCTGTGTGTAGATACAAAAGTAAAACAATGTAGGCTACCCATACTGACTGCTGACTGTGCATTGAACAATCACACAAGCCTACTTCCAAATTTTATAAAGGCTAAATATTTTCCATGGACATGAAAGACAGCAAGAAGTTTAAGTGCATGCAAGCAACGTCACTCTCATAGTTGTTGATAAGGACATTGCATTCAAGAATATGAGAACAAAGAAGGTAAACAGATAAATTGGGAAATTAAACAGATGACATGAATTTGAAATATCCAGTGCTGCCTCTACTTCTACACTCACATACACTAAGAAAGAATAGGAGGATATGGCAGAAAAAGAAACATTTATAAGATAGTCATATTCAAGAAACCCTAGAAATCACAATGGGTTCAACTGTCACCAGTGGTATTCCCCAGGGGTCAGTGTTGGGGCTCATCCTCTTTAATATCTTTATTGATGATATGGATGAGGGAATTGAGTGCACCCTCATTAAGTCTGCAGATGACACCAAGTTGAGGGGAAGGGTTGATCTGCCGGAGGGTAGGAAGGCCCTGCAGAGGGACCTGGACAGGATGGGTCGATGGGCAGAGGGCCAGTGGGATGAGGTTCAACATGGCTAAGTGCTGGGTCCTGCACTTTGGCCACAACAACCCCATGCAGCGCTACAGGCTTGGGGCAGAGTGGCTGGAAAGCTGCGCAGGGGAAAAGGATCTGGGGGTGCTGATTGATGCTCGCCTGAACATGAGCCAGCAGTGTGCCCAGGTGGCCAAGAAGGACAACAGCATCCTGGCTTGGATCAGGAACAGTGCAGCCAGCAGGACCAGGGAGGTGATCGTCCCCCTGTACTCAGCTCTGATGAGGCCGCCCCTTGTGTACCATGTTCAGCTTTGGGGCCCTCACTACGAGAAGGACATCAAGGCCCTGGAGCGTTTCCAGAGCAGGGCTACGAAGCTGGTGAAGGGCCTGGAACACAAGTCCTGTGGGGAGCGGCTGAGGGAACTGGGGTTGTTTAGTCTGGGGAAGAGGAGGCTCAGGGGAGACCTTATTGCTCTCTACAGCTACCTGAAAGGAAGGTGTGGGGAGCTGGGGGTCAGCCTCTTCTTGCAGATAACTAGTGATAAGACTAGAGGGAATGGCCTCAAGTTGCACCAGGGGAAAGGTTTAGCATGGAAATTAGGAGACATTTCTTCTCAGCAAGAGCAGTCAGGCATTGGAACGGGTTGCCCAGGGAGGCACTAGAGTAACTGTCCCTGGGCGTGTTTAAGAGAAGTTTGGACACGATGCTTAGGGACATGGTTTAGTGGGTGACATTGGTGGTAGGGGGATGGTTGGACCAGATGATCTTGAAGGTCTTTTCCAACCCTAATGATTCTATGATTCTGTGCTATTTCTTGTTCCTAAGCAAACTATTCCATTTCATAAACTGAGTAATCGCAGTCTCGATTGAACAACCGCAGTGAGGATGCACAACTATTTGAAAGCACCACACATTACCACCACCAACCAAGGAGACATTTCAGAAAGCCTATTTCAAAAGCACTTTTTTTTAATCACTTGGATGATGCAGTAAGAAAAAGCATTCTCTAAAACGTGTAAGACACAAAGCAAAATCAGAAGCAAGAACACCATCAAGCACACACCTCAGTCTCAGTTTCTTATTTTAAACTACCTATGGAGGAAGTTTTAATCCAACAACAGTTCTGACAGTGTGTCCAGGTGCTTCCTTCCTTCAACTCAGCTGTTAAAGCAGAAACCCCTGCTGAAGATAGGAGCTTGAGAATCAAGGTTCAACTATTTACATCATGACCGAGACTTGGTAGGTATCTTATTATCACCCTTCCCACATTCAAAAACATATATGTATTTTTACTGTGATTAAGGTTATGACATTTAGACTTCTCTAATAGTGAAACTGACTGATCAGAAGAACAGCAAAGAACGTACCTTTGTTGACGATGGCGGAGTAGGAAAATTAAGCCAGGCTGGAGCAAAGTCATGCTGCGCCATTTAGGTCCAGTCTCTCCGAATCAATGAAACAAGGCTTCAGCACCTCATGGCAAGTCCCTGCAATTGGAAAAATGAGAAATGAGTACTTTTCAGATGTTTAACTTACAAAAATATTACACTTGTGGTGTTTTCATCATTACTTCCCTTCTGTTTTCTGGTACTGCCTTCTCAAACAGATATGGTTTGAAATCTAACTAGCCTTATCTCATCATGGCATCACATTTGTTCTTTTATTACAGAAGTGTCACACTAATCAAGTATTTCCCAAGGATCATGGAAATAAAACTGTAACATTCATTCCTCCGTTTCCTTTTACAGATGGGATGAAGCATCTTGTGTACGGTCTGATCAGAAACGTCAAAATTATTGCGTTGAAATATTTTCTGTTACTGTCCAGAATGGACTGCAGGAACCATTTCATCAGCTTCCTAGAAGCTGATTTTTCAAATTAGCCCCTCAAAGTTAACCTCAGAGGCCATATTAGGGTTCCTCATGAAAAGACTAGATAGTTAGAGCCAGCAAGAATCCTTAATTTTCTCCAGATTGAATGTAAACAGAGACTAAGTATCCAGAATACTGCCAAAATCCAGTAAAATTTTCTAGTTTGAAAATGGGCAAGAGAAGGTAATGGCTTAAGGCAAAGCCCAAGAGTACTTTTTCTGCCCCTTGTTCTCCTCACAGGCAGGCAAACATCTCTCAGGAAGCAAGAGAATGCAAGATAATACAAACTATATTACTTAAAGCTGAACTATAGCACTAAAAGGAAAGAAATGGATGAAACACTGCATGGACTATAAGGTTATGTGAATCATGCTCTGCAGCTAGATACTGCAAAACTGTCAGTGATTCAAATATATTTTAAGCGTGATAATATGCATTATTAGAAATTCAGCTGGCAAAAAAAATAAACATCCAAGTGCATGTCATAGGGAAGCAAAAACAAGTATTCCACGTCTCTGAACAAGAGAGTGCAGATTTGTTAGTCAGTATGCACAGATGTGGGTCTCTTTAATCTAAAAATGCTATAATTTGAGTAAGTTTTAGTAAGAGCTGTGGAATCTGAACTTCATAACTAATAATTATTGTCGCATTCTGGCCTGAATTGGGCTATCGCAAACTTCCAGTGAAAGAAGAGAACATTCCAAAAACTAAAAAGAAGCTTAGCAGATTTCTAAGTGTTAATCTGCACTGCTTAATTGAGTTGCTGCTTCTTTTTTACGCTAGGAGTTCACACAAAAGGTTTTGTAGGTACCTATGATACCAGAGTTAAATTATGAGGTAAGATGCACCTAATCAGCTGGAATTCAATAAAGACAAGTTTAGAAGTACATGTCACCCAAACAACTTGTTGTAAGTTAGTGTGCTGACATCATCTAACATGCTTTTCTAAATTAACCTCAACAGAAATTCCAGAAAAAAAAATCTAAAGAATCCAATTATGACAGCCTGGAATATAACAAAGGAAGTTCTAGAGTCACAGAACCATAATCAAAATAGCTTCTCTTTTTTTTTTTTTCTTAAACAGGAACCAAGTTCCTGTTAGGAACTTTTGCTGATTAATCATGTTCAGTATTGATAGAGAAAGGGAAAAGGATGTAAGTTTTACCATATAAGCCAGCAAGAGATGCTAAATTAAGTAACAGCAAGTTAAATGTGAACTGACTAAGAAGGAAAAAAAAAAAAGATTCCCCTCCTTCCCTCGGATACAGTTCCCCACTCCAGGATGGAGAATCATGAAATCTTTAGAAAGGAGCAAAGAGGTGTCAGTACTGGAAGATCAACACAACAACAAAATAATCTTCAGACCAAAGCACTTACAGTCTAAAAACCAGACAGATTCAGTACAAACCACATAAGAACATATGAAAGGATCCATGAAGTATTACCAAGTTATTGGTGAACCAGACATTAGGAATGGGACAAGGGCACTAACAATGTGATTTCTTAATAAATTATTTTTACTGTTTTTAGAAAACTAGTCGAGGATAAGATAAACATTACTGTTTACCCAACTGCCATGAAGAGAGTTTGTGCTTTAATTCACTAGCATTCCCAGCTTTTATCTTTTGCTCAATCACACGGGCTGAGTTGAGACTTGGTGTTCACCAACTACCCCAGGACTAGAAAATATTTTTAAACCACAATGGTAGTATTGGAAAACTGTGGGCAAAGCAGTTTCTTCCCACAAAAAATTGTTCTGGAAGCAGATTCAAATCTTACCAATGTTCTCAGTTAAAGCTCTAAATAGGTTTTCGTTAGTGCCACTAAGTCAGATGAGCCAATCCCTTTCTCCCATAGTACAGCAAAATGATAGAGAAACAAGTTTAGTCACAATTTTCCAATAGGCACAAATACCCTATCCATAACTAAATTGGCAAACAAACAGCAGATCAGGAAAGGATAGATATTAATATATTTTCTTTTAAGCTACATTGTGGAGTGCACAGCCCACCCAGCTTCAAGCTGTCAATCCCCATGTTTAACCACACTTCATCAAATTCTAACAGTTGCTACCTTTCTAATGTTGCCAACAAACTTGTCCGAGAATGTATTTTAATACCAAAAAAAAAAATCATTACAAGCATGAGCTCTGTTTTGATGATCTGGCAAATACGCAACAGTTCTACAGTACTCTTCATTCTCAGGAATATACTTTTGTTAAACTGAAAACAGATCACAAAGGGAGAACGGAAGACTACTCTGTTGGCAGGCAGGACTGGTACACTTAAACCATTTATGCTCCGTTTGATTGTTGAACATGAGTTTGATTTTTGATTGCTTCCAAATCAAGTTGCACCAACAACCAAGACTACTACTTTCTTCTGCAACACATCCCAGTATTGAGCTGCTCTTGGATTATTTTTGAAAGGTCAGATTTTCTACAAGATTTGTCCTAAGGTGTTTTTTTCCCCTTCTGTTCAAGCCCATTACTTCTTAAGCTATCCAGTGTTCAGAGCCATTTCTCCGTTCTGTATCTTCCAAAGCAATTGGAGCCTCTATTCAGTTTGTACTACCTTCAAATTTAATAGCCATATGCTTTATTTCATTATTGCAAATATTAATAAAAATACTGAAGACATCTATTTAGAAAGTCACTTGATATATCCATCCAGCTTAACATCCAACAAGATCTGCCTCTGCAGAGACTGAACAGCCTCTAAGGCAAATAGGTAGCACGTATAATCAACTCATTTTAAAATAATAAATCTGCCTTTCAGAAATACATGACTGTCCCAGTTTCAACCGAAAATTCACGTTAAGAATCTGAAAAGAATGAAAATAAACAGTAGGCACTCATACAAGCATTAACTAGAACCTGCTTTAATTACACCGACAGACCATGAAGAACTCATTTGTCTGCTAGCAAGACTTCTCTTATCACGTACACACGACACAACAGATCAACCCCTGTTCATTAACACTGATAAAACAGCTTTGTACTCAACATTAAGACAGCTATCAGAAGTAAGTGTATTGAGGTAAGCTCCATGGATCTAAATGCAGCGATTCCAATGCCTTCAGAAGCTCTCTTGGTAACAGATGATTAGGCCCAAAATTTATCACAATGATGAATTCATCGTTCTGTCATAGCACAAACTCAAAACATACCTGCCATTAATAGAAGTATCATAAATGCTAACTTTGCTTGTGTTGTCTATCATTGATACAGAGCTGCGCAGTTCTAAAAAGGCTAGAAAAAGACACTGACGTACTGCTATCCTCATACTCTTACTATTCAAATGCATGTAAGTTTCTTTAATCAGACTGCTCACAATATTCAGACTCGTGTCAGCAACACTTTTGATGTCTGATTCAAGTAGTGCATAGTGACTTCAGAAAAAAAGCCTTCCTTTGTCAGCCCATAAATTTAGATGCAAGTCTTTGCAAGATTTGTTTTGCTGTGTATGTGGACAGCAGAACAGATTGCAGAAAAAAAAAGTTCTTCTATTTTGCTTCTTGTGGATCCATCTGGGAAAAGTCTGTTTTAGGTAACATGCAACAATTATTCCAGTATTTAATTACATCAAATTTAATTCTATTGCTGTTTTTTTTTTTTTGAAGTCAGATCACCAAAGATAAGGCAGTGAATTCAAAGCAATAATGAGCAGCTAGTTCCAAAGAAGGTACAGTGAATACAGTGAAGAGATTTGTCATAAAGCTAACACAGTCACCCACTTTGATCCACGTTAGCAGATGAAATGAGAAGACTGCATCAAGTACAATCAACAAATACTCAAAGTTGTAGGGGGTTTGTTGTTGTTGTTGTTTGTTTTTGGTTTGGTTTTTTACAGTTGAGTTGATAGGGTCCTTTGTGACAACCTATTTTACTCCAATTTTAAAGGAGCTGGAAAAACTCATTTTTTATACAAACTGATTTGTCCTATCTCAAGAGTATCTGGGAAAGCTTCGTATATTGCCTCTATTTTAGAAAAAGAAGTTGCAGATTGAGAAAAGGGAAGCTTAAAGCAGCTGCACGAACCGGAAGTCAAGACTTCTGTGAAAAGACTAAGAAAATCATCAAGTCAACTCCCAAAATTCTGTACTAGGAAAAAAAAATCAAAAGATGGAACTAAAAGAGATATCATTAGATTAGTTTCTGCTTACTGCATTAAATGGAAGAATCAAGCCTTAAACAGTATAGTCAGCCTTCTCTACACTATCATTTTTTTCTTTTTTAAATCATCACAGAACAAAATGCAAGACCACATTTGGAATACCATCACAGAAATTCAAAACTTTACGGAGTACAAATGACTTCAGTATTCATGGACAAGTCTCTAAGAAAACTTCTTGACTTGCTTTGCCTCACAAAATGAGGACCTAAAACTGGTCATAACCCTGGTCATAAACATCTGAGGAGTAAATTCCACTAAGAAAAAAAAAAAAGGCGTTTTAATCCCAAACACCATGAGAATACAAGAAGATACCAGTCATGATAGATTTAGGGTGGAAAAAGAGTTCTGAAGGTCAGAAGAACAAGATTCTGGAACATCTTTAAGACTTTAAACACATATTTGAACCTGCCAGTTCCCATTATGCTTAGAAGTCAGAAACTGGTGTATGTTAAACTGTTTAATTACACAATGTGTGTACACAAATATAACACTGTAATAATTAAGCCAGTTTTTTCCTCCTCAGGTGGGAACCACATGAGACTACAGATCCCCCAGAAAGATTTTTCCTCTTTCCCCTCTGAAAATTCTACTTTGAATCAACGGTGTTTAGAAAACAGTCTTTCTAAATGTGAAAACCACAGTGGGACCAATGTATGAAAAGAATCTGCTTTTTTTTCCTGCAATAAAATAGAATTCATCATGGTACAAAAGGAAAAGACAGCCTGTATCCGTGAACTTTCAGATTAATATACAAAATTCTTAAGTTTCATTCTATATTACAATTTTCACATTATATACAACCTTTAATTTGTTGTTAATGGGAAAAACCATGCCATAGCCAAAACATCTAACTTTTAACTTTTGTCCGCAATGCTTGTTAGCTAAAAACCTCCAGGCAGTCAGCACATAAAATAGGGACACAAAAGGTCTCCCTGGGGACAGTGACGGGACCCAAGGGAACGGCATGGAGCTGGGACAGGGGAGGGTCAGGCTGGGGGTTAGGGAAAGGTTCTGCACCCAGAGGGTGGCTGGGCACTGGGACAGGCTCCCCAGGGCAGCGGTCACAGTCCTGAGCTGCTGGAGTTCAAGAAGTGTTTGAACAACGCTCTCAGACATCTGGTCTGATTTTTGGGTGGTCCTGTGCGGGCCATGAGTTGGACTCATGATCCATGTGGGTCCTTTCCAACTCAGGATATTCTGTGATTAGACGAAAATACACAGACCAAGGAGATCCGCATGAACAAACTACCCAAAACAGTGCTATGGAATACATCTCAGGTTTAATATCGACTCTCATATTCTAATAAAATTTGCATAGTTTCTTGCAGTTAAAAAAAAAAAATACATATCTCTCCCCCACCCCCCTGGGCTTACCAGGAAGTGGAAAAAAAAAACATAGGATGCTCACTCATTCTCAAACCATTTGTCCTAAATTAGAGACTCCTGCCATGAGAACTACGTTGGTTAGAGATTTTGCCCTCCTTCACTCCCGAAGGATTTCACTAAACGGGCAGGCAGACTGGCAATATGTGGCAGTTGCTTCTAACTGTGAAGCATAAGAATGCTATAGGCTAAGCATGGTGCTCAGCCCTGGCAAGCATCTGTTAGTCCAGCTCCCATCTCTGCACAGCACGTCAAAAATGGGTATACAGTGCAGACACACAGCTGACTCATTACAAAGTAACTGTAGAGTCACTACAGGCACAATCAGGTGAATTTACAGATGACTTAGCTGCAGAGATAAACCAGGAAGCAGTTTTGCTAACAAAAGCCATGGAACAAAAGGGTAAGGCATGCAATCAGACCTAGTAAAGGCTAGAAACAATTAAAAGTAAAAAAACTTTAAAGTAAAAAGACAAGTCTCCAAAACAAATACTCTAGTATTTGATTCCACAATTTACAATCTAGTCTGACTTCCTCCATGTATTAGAAACCCATACAAAAACGTATAGCACTGCACCTGCTAACACAGTTGAGAGAGAGTTATTTTCTTTACAATCACCTCCAATCTGGCATTAAAAATATCAGGAAAACAAAGGAAACTGAAGTCTGGAGAAAATTAATGGTTATAGTTAGATAAAAATTAAAGTGATCACTCCCACTCTGAAGATGATCTTTTATCCAGAGTTTCTTCAAGCTTCACTTCCATTCATCAGCTCTGTGTAGCAGCAGAAATATTTCTTCCCTGTTTGTCTACTTATAACACATCCCAAACAGCCAAATGGCATCTCTGAAGTGTGTAATACAGCTCAGGCATTGGAAAAGTGACTTCCATGAAAACTCCTCTCAGGCAATCAGTACTGGCTACGTATGGGGACGTGGGAGCCTGCAAACAGTGAGGGGTGAGGAGTCGGGGAGAAATGATCCTCTGGGACACTGCAGGCGCAAATAGCAGGAGAAGCAGCTGTAATTGAAGCATTCTTCAACTGCTTCAACTTAGAAAGATACCATGTTTCTATCTTTTGTTGAACAGGCCAAAACAGAAAAAATAAGCACGATTTTTAAACTACAAAATCCTGAAAAGGCAGTAGAAAGTAACATAGTATCTACTCACTTTACTGCTACTAGGTTTTGAAGCTATTTTCATTTTTTTCAATGGTTTAAGTTTCTCATAAGAGAGCAAGACAAACTACATAGTATCTCATTTTAAATGCATTAAACTGTAACAGTTTTGTGACTCACTGGAACAAAGCTTTAAAACATGTAATGCTACCTTTTGTTTTCCAAGGTCCACACCCCTTACGCACTAGAGGTGTTCTAGCAATGAAAAGCAACTCTTTGGTTTATCAGACACAGTTACGAATTTCAAGCATTGTCCTGTAATGAAACATTGCTATCATGTAACAACCTTTTGACAGTATGCTGTCTTAACGCCTGTCTCAGCAGCCTCCAGTCTTTCCAATAGCATTAACAAAGATAAAGTCCTCCTCCTTGTTGGCATCCTCACAAATTTTACATGGAAGAACAAGAGTTTGATGGCTTACTAGTTGTGAATCTGGGAAGTATCTTCTGGAAAAGATAAAACATCAGAGTTCTGAAAGAATGATCGAGTTGTACTTCCTTAGAATATCAAAATGTTTTATCCTGCAACTTCAGTTTACACACGTCTTCAAAAACAGAACCACGTCCAGTTAGGTTTTGAATACATCCATAGACTGGGTCTACACCACCTCTCTGTACAACTTGTTCCAGTGTCTGACCATCCTCAAAGTTTTTTCTTCTGTTCAGACTGAATTCATGTGTTTTACTTGTCCTTTTTGCTTCTCTTTCTGTCATGGCACAGCGGAGATAAACCTGGCTCCCCTTTCTTCATTCACTCCCATCAGTTGTTACGCACATGGATAAGATCCCCCTGAGCCTCTCTCCTCCAGGTCGAACTGTCCCAGCTCTGTCAGCATCTCCCCATATGAAAGACGCTGCAGTCCCTTCATCATCCTTGTGGCACTTTGCCGGATTCCCTCCAGTAAGTGCATGTCCTTCTTGTACCAGGGACCCGAAAACTGGACACAGTGCTCCACATGTGGCCTCACCAGCGAGTGCAGTGTCGAGGGAAACGATCACCTCCCTTGACTTGCTGCCAGTGCTCCTCCTAAAACAGCCCTGCACGCTGTTGGCCTTTGCTGTTGCAAGGACCCACTGATGGCTAATAATCAGCTTGCTGCCCACCAGTGTCCCCACATCCTTCTCTATAAAACTGCTTATCAAATCCCCAGCATGTATCAGCATGCATGGTTACTCCTCCCCACATGCAGAACTTTGCATTTTCCCTTTGCTGAACTTCACAAGGATCCTCTCTCTCTCCAATTCTCCAGCTTGTCCAAACAGCTAGTGTAACAGCCACTCCTCCCAGCTTTATATCATCTGCAAATTTGCTGAGAATAAACTCTGCCTCATCACCCACATCATTAATGGTGTTAAATAGTACTGGCTCCCTGGATCCTCTTTCTGATGAGAGGAATTAACGTTCGATCTCTTCTAGAACCTCTCACAATCACCATGACTTTTCAGAGATGACCACTGAAGGGCCTTGCTCCCTCAGCACTTGTGGGTGCACCTGGTCAGGCCCCAAGCACTTCAGTGAATCTTGTTAAAGTGTTTCCTAACCCAATCCTCCTCCACTGAGGGCGGAGAAAAAAGCACAGCAGAACTTAAAGATGACAAGGACATGAGATCAGAGACTGTCCCCACCCATGCTCCGTAAGAGCTTGTTGTTTAACTTGTCTAACCAGTACTCAGTAGGCAGAGGAAAGACAGTCCCACTAGTGCTGAAGAGGTCCAGCTGGAGGGAGGTATCTCCAGTCAGCATACGAAACATTTGAGCCCACAGCAACACTAGTTGTCTCAGCTACCAGAATGAATAAAAACAGCTTTGCTTTTTCATCATGTCCTAGCAGGAAGAGACAGATAAAACCAGTGGCATCACTACAGTAAGAAAAAAGCTGTTCAGAACGATAGCAAAATAGCTCAAACCCCAGAATCTAAAAATCTGATTTACTGAAAGATTGTACGCTGTTAACCATCAAGGATTTATCGTATTAAATACAGCCTACTTAAATAAAGTCATCTAAAATTTTATAGGAAAACAAATTTTTACATTAATGCTAAAAATTAGGAAAAAAGCTGACAGATGAAACCATCTCACCAGAAACTAGATACAAGGAGAAAAGTTAGGCATTCTCAGCTTCTCTACTTCTCATGCTCCAAGGATAGCCTAAATTACTTTACATAAAACAGTTTCTGTGACACAGCGTATTGCAGAGATTGCTAGAAGATTATAACAAAATGAAATTATAAACTCAAATAGGTAAAAATGCTTGAAGCTTGTGAGTGGAATAATAAAGTCAGTAACAACAACAACAAAAAATTCAGCCATGAATTACCAAAGTTAGATTATAAAGGAAGAAACAAGTTCAAGTTTTCTGATGCTCCCTGAAGACCACTTTAGAATTTGTCTGCTGATTTGCATAGAGAAATCCACAAACAGAATAAAAGTTAAAAGTGTGTGCATGTATATACACATATATAGTTTTCAGAAAAAATTAAAATTAACATGTACACGTATCTAAGTAGCACATACCCTGCGATCTTTTACGTACTGCCTCACAGATTATTATTACCTTAAGTACAGCACACCACAAACCATGTGTGGGAACATTAACTCCACCCCTCTGCTATAAACTTCTTTGATAATCCACCCTCATCTTGTCACAGTAATTATAATATATTTATAAATGGGGTAAAAGAAGGTTGTAAGCCACCAGCATTAAAGTGTACTATAGTGTTATTATGACAATGTAAAAAAGTAGTTATATATTATTCACTGCCTCAAGTTTGTCGCTACTGCTGCTGTTTTGCTTCCTTGGTAATAACCTACAGCAAGTATATCAAATCCTTCTTACTACGTCAAGGCGGCAAAACCAAGTGTATATGAGTTTCATAGGGGACCAATAAGAAAGTCTGCATGATATCTTAGAAGAGACTGATCATCGGCAGCAAGAAGGAAGAGGGAAGCACACTATTTTCTATGACAGAATTAAAACAATGTTCATACTATCAGAGATGTCAAGCATCAACTTACTGCATTTCATGACAACAAAAAGAGAAAGCCAAGGTCAAAGAGCTTTCTGGAGAAGCAGAAGACAAGGCAGAGCAACTCTGAAATAACCAAACTACAGAATAAATTGACCCTACGTTTCTCCCATCTCGGGCCAGCTTCAAACATTTCATGTGCCTGATACATTAGCCATAGAACAACTACACAATTGTTCTCTCAATCAGGCAAGGATACTACATATCCTAACCACGTAACTACGCAGTCCTAACCACCTGACTTACACAGCCTCTGTTCTTCGTAAACTGAATTATTCAGGATTTTTCTTAATTAAGCAGACAATTAAAGTAGGTCAAAACTTCTTCCTTCTGCTACAAAACCACATTTTCTTTTAAACAGAAAGTTTCCGGTGATAACATATCCTTCCCTGTTATCCCCAGTCAAAATAGCGCTAATTTAAAGACACGTGGAAGCTTTAAACAGTACTTTTGCTTAAACCCTATATATCTCAATTTTTATTCCCTTTTCAGAGGCAGCTTATCAGAGAAGTTTCTTACACTGTCATTTATTTAGTATGAACAATGAGAAACAAGCTAATTTCAACTTATTTTGCTACCCAAAATCTGTACATTAATAAAAGAATATTCAAACTATAATACAAGCTTTACAGTTTTTGAAAATTGAAATATTTCTACTGATCACAAATTGCTGCAAAAGCATAACTATTTGAACAAAAGATTATTTTCCCTCATTTTCTCTCCACACAGATGTACAGACACAGACAAAACAGAGTAAGCAAGGTTTTCTGTGCTGGGAATAGGATGAAATCCTCTGTCAGACTTAAACACCTCCAGAACTCTTAAGACACACCAAGGTATTAAAATTGTATGGTGTCAAACTGTATCGGTCCATTTTTTTCATCATCTAAGCTAACACATTCTCTAGAAAAAATACAGCCCCCGAAGACCTAACATTACAGTGACTTGGCAAAAACAAACAAAACAAGAAAAACACATCTTCGTGTCAACTTAGGGCCCAAGTTCCTTATGTGAGAATGACTCAAGTGAAGAGTGCTTACTGCTCTTGTTTAGCACAAGGACCTAGAATGTTAGTAGACAACAACTAGTAGATGTTCTAAAAACCCAACTACTGCTCTGTATTGTCTTCTTTCTCTACATAGATATGGTTTACGAGTAACAGGGCTTAGGCCACTCCCGGGAATAACGTATTAGTGTACCAGGATTCAAAACATCTTTTAGGAGATATTTTAGAAAGAGACAAGTTCATAAGAAAGGTTAGAATGTCTTGATCCCTACTTTTAATGAAAAAAAAAAAAAAGGCTTTTCCTTCTCAGACTGTACCAAAACCTAAATCTAAAAACAAAAAAATAAATTATTATGTAGCATAGAATACCTGCTTATTTGAAGGTAAACTACAAGGTTCTTTCTGCTCGAAATCCTACACTTGCAGTACCATTTAGTGGAACTCTAGACAGTCATTGACCTTCTTGCCCTCTGCAAGGTTCAGAGTCCAAAAGCTGAAGTGTCAGTGCAGTAACATTGCCCTTCAGTTCAGAATACATTATAACAAAATCACTGGGAATGTTTTCACACTTTGGAGTCTTCACGAGCAATCTGAAGAAAAAGCAGTTATAAAAGATGGCAGTTTTCAAATATATCCCTAGCATATAAAGCAGAAAAAAAAAATCTATATATTTCAGCTCTTTCACAGAGTATGCTTACCTCAAGAAAAAAAATAAATAAATAAATGATCAGGGAAGAGTTGGTAGCAGGACATACAGCATTGTCTTCAGTCAGTGTGTAACGCTACTGCTCGAAAACACAGTTACAAAACCAAAACAGAAAGTGTGCCAAGTCTCATTCAAATTTGTCTTTAATCAGTTCTGCATATAGTCCTCCTTGTAGGATAAATTTTACTACTAGTACTAAAAGAAATTTGAGCAACTTCCCCAGAAGTCCTCGATGAAGTATTACTGTCAAACTGCGTTATCCACGCATTTTAAACAGAAGAAACTCAGTAGAAGGGAGGAAAAAAGGAACCTAAAGTACATTACCTTGTGAAGTACTAAGAAAGCTAAGTATCTGCACAATTTCTCTATACTATTTTACATATTTAATTCCACTTCAGCGCTGCTGCAAGTTTCAACTCTGCTTACACTTAAAAGCTTCCACTAGTGGCTTTTTTTTTCTCCCCACATAGAGCAACCTACTCCATTCACAACAATTTCTCAACACAAATTACCCATTTTAGGATCCACCAGAAGCAATGTAACCATGGAAGAGCTATGCTGCTGACAGTTATTCCAGTACAAAAGCTATGTTTACATCAAGGCTTAACGTATAAGCTCTCTGGGGCAAGGACCTTATCTTCATACTTGTCTGCAAACCACTTACCAGACTGTCAGCACTATACAAATAAAAGCCCAAAGAAGGTATAGATGTGAACCAACACGCTAGGCATTTTATTCTCAGTGCGCCTCACCCAACTATCAATTCTGCTCAGGATACAAGGGCATAGCCATAAAGCACACACGCAAGTCTACATCAAATACATATGCATGCAAATCAGACAAACAACTGCACTTACCAAGTGCAAACAATTTGAAAAGGAAAAAAAATCCTACCAGCAGCCAGAAAGATGTAAAGAAAGAGATAATTTAATAAAGCTGAAAGGAAAACTTTTTTAAACATCCAGAAGAGGGAGTAGAGATAAAGATGTGATTCCAAGAGTAGCTAGTGGGATGCAGCTCCTCAATTTCAGTGAGAGCTCCCCATCAAGAGGTAAGTTTCTCATATCACTGAAAGTAAACAGCTTGAAAAATAACATAGGCATCACTTTTTCTATTATTTATGAAAAAGTACTTGTATTACTACATTGTGGGCACGTAATAGACAAAATCTAATGAAATGGCCACTTATGCATGAATTCTTTCCATTCACCAAATGGTTTTCAAGCAAAACACAGACTACTCCAACTAAAAGAATGAAGATAACTCTTCTGTGTTGCTCTGGTTCCTTTAGATGTGGTTCAGTTCATTCACTCAAGCCCCAGCCACACTAAGCAGAAAAGCCCCAAGCCAGAGCCACAGGAGATTACAGAAAGACTCCTATTCATCATCTACAGTTTCCATGTTTTCGTAACAGTGAAACTGAAATAGAAGTTAAAATAACAAAACAGCAAGGCCATTCACAGACAGCAAAATACTGAAGCTAGATCAACATTTAGATAACTGACAACTCGCAGAGTAGAACTATTTCAGTGATCCTGAGAAGTCATGTAAAAATATCTATTTAGATGACAGTCTTTCATCTGTAACTTTAGAAAGTTACAGGGGAAAAATCCACTGTAGCAATTCTGAGATACAGTTTCCCATGGTTAAAATTACTTTTTACCAGGCTTCTTCCCAAATATCTTGGTAATGTTGTTACAGAGGCCAATTTTCCTTATCTTCTCCCTGTTACTAACATTTTGGTATTGCAGAAGCTTTGAAAAAATTTTGAAAAGGTGGTGGCTATGGTAAATGTATCCCCCTTACCAGACACTCTGTTTATAGTCTACCCAATAATGCTTTAATTATTTAAAGCTTTATGAGTAACCCAAGGGAGGGGAGAGGATTGTATTTAGTAAAATTACCACTGACTCTTGAATTAAGTTGTTCTGTCCATCTTAATTTTCTTCGAGGCAGTAGCAATTCAGCTGAAAGCACACCTGCAAAGAAAATATTGTAAACGTATATTAATTTCCAGATTTAAACTTTATCTACATGGAGAAACATTTACCTACTACAAGGGAAGAGGGCAGCAGTACATCCAAAAATGACACGTAATATTGGTTAGCTAGCCAATATATTTTGGTTTTGAACCCTTCCCTAGCACATTTATTATTACAGTATACTTTCAAACCAGTCTCATTCCCACTATAGAACAGGTAATAACTCTGAACACAACTTTAAAATATCGATGCATTAGAACACCAGTTTGCACAGACAGTAAATTAACTTTTGGTAATAAATAACTGACTTCCATACATGACAAAGAACAGTGGAAAGAAACAAAAGAGCAAAGCTACACTCTCAGTACCCTCATGCTGCAAACATGCCTAACAAAAATGGAAAGACAAGCCATCCAGCAGTCTTGTTCAAGAAGCATAACAGCTCATTGTTGAGTTTACAACATTAATACAAGGGGTAAGTTACGTATGGATTCAGTCTACAATTTTTTTTTTTTTGGGGGGGGGGGGGGGGCGGGGGGGAAGGAAGGGTTGTTTTTTTTAAGTCTCCCAGAAAAACCACACTCCTGCTTAGAAATTGCTCTTTGTAGAATTGCATGCATTCTTCAAATCCTTGCAGATATTCCATTTATTATTAAAAACAACAAATTGGTTGTTTTTAATCTAACAAAAAAGTTAGATTCTGCAACCTCATTTCAACGCTAAAAAAAAAGCCTACATCCTCCAGGCAATAGATGTTACTGATTTAAGCATTCTACTGACAAAATGTTCTGGTGTAAATTGACTTATGAACACTACAATACTTACCTAATCCAAGAGGACTGCACAAGGTGTTAGCACTGTGTGATTTGTATTCTTCCAGTTTGTCTTCCTTGAGATAATATCCCAAATTCTTGTTGATACTACATTTGTAGCTGTTTTACATAGACTTGACCTCACAGGAATCAGCTACCCATCCTTCTTGCTTATAGACTCTGCAAGGCTATTTCCGAAATTTTCCAAGTCTCTGACTTAAAAGGCTTGTTTTTTCTCTGAAAGATTCTTCTCTTGTCTATTCCATGTACATATCGCTATAGAAATCATCAGCTCCAGGTGAAATAAATACACTGTTTATGCCACCAACTGTAAAGCTGAAAATCCGAATTTCACATCTGAGCTGAGGAACATTTCCTAGCTTCAGGTAGCAGAGGCATTTGTAAACAACAGCTATCTGGATACCGCCATATTGCTTATTGGCAACAACATTTTCCAACAAAAATATTAAATAAAATATAAAAGAAGAAATGATAAACAAATTTCTGTTAGACTCTTCATTTAGAAAATATGTCTCAATGTAACATGACAAAAGGCTAAGTCAGAAAACCTAAAAAATAAAATAAGGGTAAAAATATATGCCATGAAACTTTTCAGTAATGTCTACACAGTGACTCAGGCTACATTTAACCTGGAGCCAGTCCACGAAACCAGTTACGCCTGTGACTCAGACAGAACGTTGCTTGGAAAAAAAAAGGTAACTAAAAACCTAAAAGCACTTTATTTGACAGCCGAAGCATTCCAAACTTGACAAATTCAGCTGCGTATCCATGCCATGCGGACAAAAGCATCCGAGGGTGAGGTGCTGTGCACTTCTAGAAAGCTCACGACTTCAAATTTCCAATTCACTTTCCCAGATGCCTAGTGATTGCTTCAGAAACCTTTGCAGGAGGAAGCACTTGGACAAATAATCCCCGAGCAGCGTCCGGTGTTTCTCCGCTCTCAAAGGAAGCAACTGCGGCAGGTCGACTTCCACCGTTCTTCCTCCCTACCACCAAAAGGCTCCAAATATCCCGGGCTCCCTCTGTGATCCGGATTGCCTAGGGGAAAAAGAACCAGAGCCATCAGCGCTTCTGAGACGCGAACCGGCGTGAGACAGAGCGGCGAAGCCGAGCGTTAGGAAACGAGCGCGCGTGCAGCCAGCCAAGGGAACCCTGACGCTGAGGGCCGGCGAGACCTGCGCTCGCATCCCCGGGCCGGCAGCGGGCTCGTTCAGCGGGGGCAGCGCCGCGGTGCCAGCGCTCTCCTGCCCTTCCACGGGCACCACGCGCTCCCTCCGCTCTGCCAGGAGCGGAAACCACCCGGACAGGAACCGGCACCGCCGGGTTTTACTGGGGGTGACGGAGCCGAAACAAACCCACTCCGCGGCTCCCCCCGCGGCGCCTTCGGAGGCCGTGAGGCGGCGGCGGGGCCCGGGGGCGGCTCCCGCTGCCCCCCGCGCGGCCGGGGCCTGCCCCCCGCGGGGCGCCCCCCTCACAGCGGCGCCGCCCCGGCCCCGCCGCGCCGCCTCCTCCTCCTCATCCTCCTCCTCCTCCTCCTCCGGATCCCCCCTGCCCCCCGCCCCCGGGCCGCGGGGGCCCGGCCGCCACCACAGGCGCACACACACACACACACACACACACACCCGCGTGCACGCGCACACACTCACACACACGCGCGCACCCTCACACACACACACACACACCGCTCGCCTCGCTCCCAAAATGGCGCCGCTCCGAGCCGCGACAGCGCCGCGCGGGCAAATCTCGCGAGAGCGCGCCGCGCTCGGGAGGGGAGGGGAGGGGGGGTGAGAGGAGAGGGGAGGGGCGGGGCGTCCCGCCGGTGAGGGGGGGTGGTGAAGGCCCCGCCCCGCCCCGCCCCGCCCCGCCGCCGAGAGGGAGCCCCCCTGCCGTGACGTCACGGGAACGATCCCGAAGGTTCCGCGCGCGGGGCGGCGGGGGGAATCCCCGGCGCGCGACGCGGAGAGACACGCCCCTGCGTCATGCCACGCCCCCTGCGTCATGCCACGCCCCCTGCGTCATGCCACGCCCCCTGCGTCATGCCACGCCCCCTCCTTCCAGCCACGCCCCCTCCTGCCACGCCCCTCCCCTAAACCACGCCCCTCCGCTAAAGCCACGCCCCCTCCCATAAGCCACGCCCCCCTCCAGCACCGGGCGTCGCTGCAGCGCCGCGGTGCCGCTGCGGGCACTGCGGGTCCTGCGGGGGTCGTTAAGCTACGGCGATAAAAGCCGGGCGCGTTCTGATTGTTCGCTGGTAAGGGAACCCTGGCGTGAATACAGGCACCGGTCACAAAGAGCAGGGGGAAGGGCGGGAGGCTGGCGGGCTGGTAAATCTGTCAAGTGGTGTTTTTAGTGATTTTTTGGCTGTAAAACATCCGATTTCTGAAGGAAGGTTGTGCCCGGACCTGGGATTATGCTGTCACAGAAGGGGGTGACAGCCTAGGAAAGTCTTCGGGCCGATAATGCTTTAGCACCTAGGGACACTTTAAATTTAAAGAATCAAGGGCAGTGCGACCACAGCGCTTGCTCCTAGTTCTGCCTTGCGTGGCCAGGGACCAGAAAGCGCAGCGGAGCGGGCCGTGACCAAGTCCTCAAATTTAGGAAGGAATCCTTCCCAGTCTTGCAGACCTTGTCTGGAAGAAGCCGTCGCACTGCAAGCTCTTGGCTCCCCATTATCCACACGTGTTTTCCAGATTCCTGAAACCAGCTATGCCAGGAGCGAAGTGTATAATTTCATAACGTGCTGGCTGCTCTTTGCAGCGTTTTTACCTCCTTTGCAGACAATAGGCCACGCCATCACACTGTTCCCTATTCCCATTTCGGATATTTTAGCAACTCCCACCCGTGACAGAAGATGACTAATTTTAAAAAGCTACCACCTAAACTGATGGTCACTTACAGCAAAGAAAATATATAAAATAAAGCAAATAAATTCACTTATATTTTGGCTTTTCAAACATTTTTTTCTATTTTTCATATAAAAATATAAATCAGGATTCCAGATCCTATTTCATCGCACTAGTAGCATTTCTGACTGTACTGCCTACCTGGTTGCTCAGAATACCTGTGAGGTCTTGATTTCCAATGTCTAACCACTTATACATGAGAAATGTTTAGTCGAAAGTCAAAACTGTTCAATTTTAATTGCATTTACTGAGATAAAACTGACATAGGTCTCAGGGACTCATATAAACATAAGAATTTGCTTAATAAGACTTGAACATACTGGGAGATAAAATAAATGTAATGCCATCAGTAACAAACATAATAGTACGCCATGCTAACAAGCAGCTTGCCTCAAGCAATAAACATTTAATATCAGACACTAAAAGTTAAAGCATTAAAGTGGCCTAATTTTAACAGAAGCAGCTTCTGAAACTAGGTAAGCTGAGCAGAACAATTTTGTCATGGAGAACTGAGTATGTGCTATTTTCATATGAATGTTTCTCTTTTGTTAGGCAGACTTGGACAAGTAGGCCCAGATTTTTGCCACAGATGCTCCCCCATGTTTTTAAAAGGCCTTCCACTGAGCCATGATAAAAGCAATGAGTAACTCGTGGAATTTGGACAACAACTGACAGTTAAGAACAAAGCTAAAAATTACTGGTTTGGAATGACTGAGGTACTTCCTGTAATTTGATGAAGAGAGGGGAAAAAAAAAATCATTTAGAACTTTAATCCAAATTTATTGTTCAGGATACTACATATAATTTAAGGTTCAGTTTGGTGTAGATCAGACTACATACTCTGAGATAAGTGAAGAGAGATGTAGTATAGGTGAAGCCATATTCAGGGATTGTCTATATCAGTATTTGAGAGCATTTGTTAAATACAATGAAACAAAAATCTACTGGAAATGCTGAGGTATAAGAAATAGAAACATTTTAACTCCCACGAAATACTAGCCATCCCTACTTAAAATACAAACCTCAGGGCTCATTTTAACATGAAAAAGAATATATATATAATTTAAAATTAAATCTTTTGCTCATAAAATTTGATGGTGAGATGAAGTGCTAAGCCTAAAGTTTAAAATGTTTTTTGGCAGGCACTGGAAATATCTTTGGCTTTAATTTGTTCTAGAGTAGAATACAAGATATATATAAAATTATATTATATACTCAAAAAGTTAATACTGTAAATATTAAAGAAAAAAGAATTTTAACTTCTTCCTATTACACATTTAATTGTCACTCCAAGATGTACAAAATACTTAACCTTGTACTAAAAACCCAGTGTGCCAAACACACAATCAATCTGAACCAAAGAATCAAGCAGAAGAACAAAATCAAAATATTTGTGTAGAAGCTTTAGAACCTTATTAATACAGATTTGACCCAGAAAGATTCTGACACAGTAAGCCCAAGATTTAAAAAACAGAGAGAAAATGGCCAACTAATTTTAATAGTAAAAAACAAGTTCTAACGCACGTTTTTCTCGGTACAGGAGTATTTGTACAATTAGATTCCAAACATGGCAAGAATTTATCATGACAGACACAGATAATAAACAGTACTTGTTTCCAAGTTTTAAATATCTTTCAGCTGCATGATCGCAATGTAAAACATTTTAAGGAACATAACCCAAAAAAATGTAAGTATTATACAAACGTACATAGCAACATCCAGACATTATCATTTGCAGTAACACGATGAACACTAGTATAAAGAATTTATGCTTGTCTATTTATATGTATTATCCCTTCCAGGAAAGTAAAGATGACTTTTCTAATTGCTTCAGGATTTCAGGGGTTCTACTTACAAAAATAAGAGAATGGGATTTGATTATATTAAATTAACATTATTATTTGCATCATAACATGTATATGTTAATTATTTCATTTTTCTGAGTATCTCAGTGTCCAGTGCACTTCAGTACACCTTGCAAATGCTAAAAATGTCTGAAAATTAGAACATAAGGGCTTGCCAAATTGTTCTTTTCTCAATTATTTTAATTTTAAAAATAGATTGATTTTGATAAGAACAACATTCAGTCTGTGCAGACTTCAATAAAGCTGTAGGTGACTGAATTCATACTTTGAGGTAATACTGAGGTATCACCAATGACATGTAAGTAAAAATTTTGTTCTATGTTATTGAAATCAGTCAATCATTTCATATTTCTAAAGGTAATGACTGTTTCTACTTGGAAGAATCGATATCTTTATGACACTAGTAAAAAGCCAGGATAAGAAGTCATACTTTTTTTTTTTTTTACTAATTGGAAGGTAAAATCTTTATTAAGAATCAAGCTTTTAGAAGAATAGTTTCTCCATTTGAGTTTTTCGCCCACATTGTAATCAAAAGCAGCCCAACCATTAACTTTTTCCCTTTTACCAGTAAAAGCATTAATCTCTAAGATTGTTTCAAAAACACTAGGAAATACTATACCAAGGGTAACATGAAACTGTTTTTATTGGTTTTCTACATTAAGCAGCAATGCTTACTTGTACATTATCCTGCTAATGAATTGAAGTTAAAAGAGTACAACCAGTTCTTTAAATACGTTCTGAAAGAATGTTACTACATGATATTTTTTTCTAAGTATAAAGTCATGCTATAAACCTTCTCTAAGATAATAAGGAAGCAAATCATAAACATACTCAAATTATGTGCTGTTTCTCCCTGGAAGCTGAAACAACAGCAAATTAATACACACTGTTCTAAATCTCACAAAGAACACAAAATAGTAACTATTAATCGCAAGGGGCAATTTAGATGAAAAGAGAAGGAACTATAAACAACATACAATAGTAAATCACTAATTTTTCATAAGCTACTTATCTTTTCCCTATCCTTTTCTCTATGAAATTAAATTCCTATGTTTTTCCTAAAATACACCTGAACTTAGGAACTTACAGCGTGTTGATTTTTGAAAGACCAGATGACCAGTATGGTGACAAGATCTTGCACATATCTGAATTAAATCAGATCTCATATTTTAATGCAGGTTCATTTCACTGCAAAATCTATTTGCTTTATCCATTTTTTTTCTTCTATAATCTGTATTGACAACAACTTAACATTTTATTTCCTTCCTGACTAAATTCATTTAGGAAATTTTCACATCTGAGTAAAGTGAACAAAACAGGTTTGGAAGGATTTTTTGCAAGTTTTGCCCACAATTAACATACAAATTTTCATGTTTTTTAAAAGTATGTGTATTTACTACTGATGGTTCCTTTAGGAGACTGGCCCAACACACCTATTACTTCCATACACAGACAAATCTGATGAAGAAATCGCATGTACAAAAGTCTGTCACTGTCTTCTCAGCTACATGAACTGAGATTAATTTAATAAAGATTAATTTAATATTAGTTATAATTTTATAACTAATAATAATTAGTCATTTTGTTATTTATTTATTTATTTATATTATTTTATAACTCATATTAATTGGTTATAATTTCATAACTAATATTAAATCTCCTACACTCCCCTCCCCCCCCAAAAAAAAGACACAGCTGTACTGCTTTTAGATCTATTTACTTGAAACCTAGATATTTTCTTATATACCAAACATTGTGGGAGATAACTCACGCTTCAAAGATCTTCAGTGTTTTGTAATGTGATCTCCAAAACAAATGACTGTCAAGGCCGGTACAGTAGGTTCAGCTTTTGCTACCAAACAGCCTTAGAAAGAAAGAAAATAAAATGTATCACATATGACCCACCTAAGACTCACCTACAAGTATTTTCAAGAGAGACCAAAAACATTTTTCTGACTAGTGGAAAATTTCTTCCATGCTTAAACCAGACTGAATTGCCACAGGATGCTCAAATATTCTAATGCTAAATGCAAAAGATTAAAAAGAGTGAAATCTACCTTTTTCTCAGCTGCTCTTCTTTTTCTGTTTTTCCTTTCATGGGCAAAAACAGGCAGCGGAAGTTTCTCCTATCTCTTGCATGGTTCTCTCACCTTAAATGATGAAAAAAAATACAAGGAGTTGATGGAGTAAAAGGCTGAGAACAGTCAAGCACAACTGAAATATTTTCTAAGACTTCTCTTCCTGGAGATATCTAATGCTCTTTTCCAGATTCTACTGAACAAACTTCAGAGAGGCCCTCCTTTATTCCTTCAGAATTGATAAGTAAGAGATACGGTTCCTTCTAACTGGACACCCACCCAACATAAGCGATACTCATACTCCTATACAGTGTCATTTTTGCATGTTGCTAGTAGATACTCTTTCTATTTGTAAATAAGTGGAAAATTAGTCAAAATGAGAAATCACCAAAATGCTAGCTTCAGTCTACACAGATGATGCAATTGCTTGAAATCAGCATTGTCTTGTTTTGATTTTCACTTCTGCCAGAGATCCTGCATTAGGCTTTGGCTGAGTTTTTCAACTTTTCTGTGCTTTAATTTCCACGTCTGCATAATATAACTGCTTATGTATCTTTGTGAACTTTTTAAAAGTTAGTGATGATACTTTTTATAATCTTGCTAATTATTATTACTTGGCTTAGAGGAAATGGGCAAAACACCCTCAACACACAAGTACAGGGCTTACTGTTTAGGAAATATTCCTTCTCATTCCTTCCAAAACAACAATATCATATTGCACTATACTAACTTTGCCAGAATGGCTAGTAGCATTACTTTACTAACAAAAGCAAATTTCCTGCAAATATTGTTCAAATTATGATGGCTATTATGTCAATGTTTAAAATATTCTGGGAGACACTGGAAAACACGATGTTTTTTTCCTTCCTGTAAATTGACACATCTGCTGATGCTATGGAAAATAAACTGGCAAGTTGCAATACTGTTCTTACCAGAAGATGATTTTTGTCATGCTCTTAATTGTTTACAGTTTAATCACACACCTACCCTTTCATTAAAAAACTCCTACACTCTTCCTTGCCCAACAGCAAGGCATACAGAGGAAGCAGTCGTGTTTTTCTACATGCAGTTGGCTAACAGTTGTTTTCAGTTAGATTGCAAGAGAAGTCATGTCCCAGCACACAGACATGTTGTGCTGACCAGAAAATCAGAAAGCAGTTTTCTCTAAGCAAGTTGCCTTTCCTGGGGAAAGCTGGGCCATCGAGGGTGCATGGGGCTCTTCCCCTTTGCTCATCCCCTGCTAAGGACTTACCACTCAGGAAGTGAGGAGCCATGTCACAGATGCATGGAAAAAGATGGAGAAGACTTCAGAGTCTAAAAAAAGGGAGAAATACAATATAGGAGCTCTGTAAGCAACATGTGAAGGGCAAACTGAACAAGATATTGGCTAGCTACAAACCCCATGGCGCTTGAAAATGAATGATAATAATAATAATAAAAAAAAAAAAAAAAGCACAAACTTTTCCAACAGAGAATAATTGTGAATAAAGAGCTCACTGAAAAACTGCTGCTTCTGGTAGAAGAGAGATGAGAGAGTAAATTGACCAGGAGAGCCAGGCTGCACAAGTTCCTGCTACAACCACTACCCTATTGTTTCCAACCTTTTATGATTGTATACAAATGAAATGATTTCAATTCACTAAAGAAACCATAAAATGTTCCCTAAATTAAAATATTAATTATGCACACATTTCACCATCTCTTACATACACCATCTCCATATGTACACGGGCTGTATCTGTCTGTCAGTCTGGGTAAAATATATCCTTGCTGTAAATCTGCTGCCTGGTGGGGAACCTTACCAGGAAAAAAAAAAAAAAAGCTGCTTTGCCTATTACTAAAATTAAACTAAAATATTATTATTACCATGAATAACAAAGCAGTTAAAAGTTTTTCTCCATGTTCTTTAGGGAGAAATTAAACTTTCTTTTTCATAAAAATGGTAGAACACTTACTGGCTTGAGGAGGAGGTAAGGGAAACTATTTTCTTTGAAAATTTGGCATGGGAGTAAGTCAGCAATTCTGATGGAAAAAGTCTAACTTCCTTACATTATATGCAAGTCTATTTGGTACTGTAAAACATTGTATTACTTTGACTTATGAAAATTAAAGCACAGGGAGACAGACACATCTAAGGGATTTAAAAATTCCGTGGTATATCTATTCTTTATTGCAAATATTATCCTCAAAACCATGTGTTGTGGTTTAACCCAGCAGGCAGCTCAACACCACACAGCCATTTGCTCTCTTCCCTCGTCCCTCCCTCCTCCCCTCCCCCCCGCCCCCCCCCCTCCAGTGGGATGGGAGAGAGAATCAGGAGGGAAAAAAATGTAAAATGTGTGCCTTGAGATAAAGGCAGTTTAATGGGACAGAAAAGGAAGGAGAAATAATGATAATAGTTATGATAAAGGAATATACAAAGCAAGCGATGTACAGTGCAGCTGCTCACCACGCGCTGACAGATGTCTAACCAGCCCCTGAGCAGTGGCCTGCCAACTTCCTCCTTTCCCCCTCCAGTCAAATCCCCCAGTTTATTGTTCAGCACAGCACCACACGGTGTGGGACACCCCTCTGGCCAGCCTGGGCCAGCTGTCCTGGCTGTGTCCCCTCCCAGCTCCTGGGGCACCCCCAGCCTCCTCGCTGGCAGGGCAGCACGAGGAGCTGAAACGTCCTGGGCTCTGTGCAAGCACTGCTCTGCAACAACTAAAACATCAGGATGCTATCAGAGTTTTTCTCATCCTGAAACCAAAACACAGCCCCATACCAGCTACTAGGAGGAAAATTAACTCTATCCCAGCCAAATCCAGGACAATGTCCACCCCTTATTTCATACCATAGAATCATACCATCTATGTCATGCTTGGGTGTCACTCTCTCTCATACATCCCAATTAATCAACACCACCTCTTCTGTCTTTTAATATACACACACACAGAGATATAATTCCCTTGGTCTGTGGGCCATCCCTCTAAAATTTCCACTGAGTTCATTTGGTCCACACCTTCAGTCCTAATCTGTCATAACAGTCCTTCAGGGCTGGAGAGGTGTGTGATGTTGGATTGCTGCATGCTGAAGCCAGTTCTGGTTCCATCACTGCTGCACTTGTCTGGTTCTATCACTGCTGCACTTTGCTTGGTTCCATCAAAGTTCATTCATCATTAATCTGCACGATTCTTATTGCAATACCCTGGACGTGATATATAGCAAACACAGTGATAACATACAGTATTGTACAGCAATTAGTGTCATACAATTTAAATCATGGGCTGTTCTCACCCAGCATCAAACCCCTTGAGGTGCACATCTGACTTCATTATTCTTCTGCATTACCCACCAAATGAACCCAAGTCCATGAGCAAAAGCAACCCCATAGATGGGTTTGCCTTTGCCTGAGGGAGGAATAACACAGACTGTCTTTCCAAACATGTTTTTATGTGCACTTCCAGGGAATTTATCCCCCTCTACCATACATACATTTTTTTATTGGGCAGGCACAGATCAATTGGCAGAATCCCTCGTGTTGACTAACCACGTGGCCTTTGCTAAAAGTGTATCCCCATGTTTGAATGTCCCAGCACCTATTGCTCTTGGCGTAGTCTTCAACAGCCCATTGCATTGTTCGATTTTCCCAGAAGTTGGTGCATGATAGTGGATGTGGTTCACCTGCTCATTGCCATGCTCTTTGGCCCAGGTGTCTATGAGGTTGTTTTGGAAGTGAGTCTCATTCTCTGAATCAATTCTTTCTGGGGTAAGACTTGATTTTCGTAGCCCAGAATAGCATTCTGTGCAGTGGCATGGGGCACAGGATGTGTTTCCAGCCATCCAGTGGTTGGTTCCACCATTGCAGCACATGGCACGTGCCCTGGTGGGTTTGTGGGGGTGTGATAAAATCAATCCACCAGGCTTCCCCGTATTTGCATTTCAGCTGTCATCCTCAATACCAGAGAGGCTTTAACTCCTTGGCTTGTTTAACTGCAGCACCATATTTCACATTTATGGATAACCTGTGCAATAGTGTTCACACTCAGGTCGACCCCTCGATCACAAGCCCATCTGTATGTTGTGTCTCTGCGTTGACGGCCTGAGATGACATGGGGCCAATGTCCGTAACAAATAATTCAGCCTTATGTTTCCAGTCCAGATCCATCTGAGCCACTTCAGTCTTAGCAGCCTGATCCACCTGCTGGTTGTTTTGATGTTCTTCAGTGCATGGACTCTTGCGTGCATGAGCATCTACGTTTCACACTTTTATAATCAGGTTCTCTACCTGGGTAGCAATATCTTGCCACAATGCATCAGCCCAGATGAGTTTGCTTCTGTGTTGCCAGCTGCTCTACTTCCATTGCTGTATCCACCCCCACCAGGCATTTGCCAGCATGGTTAATTCCTTCAGGTACTGGATAGCTCCCTCCCTCATGGTCCACTTGCCTGGGTGACATACATCTTCCCTGAAGGCATATCCTTCCTTCACACCTGACAGGAGGCCCCTCCAGAGGCTGAGGGCTTGTGCCTGTATTGCAGTCACTTGTCAATGCCGCCTTCGTAAAGAAGGATCCCAGCTGCTTGGCTTCCCTGCCCTCTCATTCCATGCCACCGGCCCTGCATCAGAGCAGCCAGGTGACAATATCCTCACCTGGATGACAGCTGAGAACTTTTCACATATCTCACAGCTCACTCAGGGACCGGGATGGGGTTGTGACTGCCACGTTTATGAGATACGCCTCTTCCTTCATCTGTTCTTGTGATGGCCATGCTTTAGAGTAGCCTGTCTTGTCCTCTTCTTCCTCCTTCCTCTTCATGGTAGGAGTTTCTTCCCTTACTAAATGAGCGTTGACATCCATAGTTTTGTCTTGCATGTAGGGGCGACTGACACCATCTCGGGTTGGTTCTCTGGCCCAGCAACAGGGCCTCTCTCAGGGGTTGGAGTAGCCACATTGTTTATCACAGGGCTTGGAGTGGCTCCAGGGCCTGTCTCAGGGGTTGGAGTAACGTTAATTGTGACTTGGTAGGCATGGGCCAGACCCCTGCACGTTGCAGTGATCTGTGTCTGTTTTGAATTGCCAGGGTGACGGCATACCTTTTTCAAACATTTTGCCAGTTTTTCAGGATTCTGCACTCGTTCGGGGGTGAAGTTCCAAAATACCAGAGGTGTCCACTGTCCTAGGTGCCTGCCCATATCTACCCCCCCACACTCCATGAGTGGTATTCTTGAATAGTTGTTTAACATTAAGCAAAGCCTGAAACACATTCAGGAGACATAACAATAGGAACACGCTGGTTTGAACATCTGAAGGATATTCAAAATTCTCAAGGGTTATTGTGGCTAGCTTGGAGGAGAAGGGGGAGAGGAATGAGAAAGGGAAGGTGAAGGAGCAGGGGGAAAGCATCCCCCCTTGCCCAGTGCCCAGCCAAACCCTGAGCAGCACCCCCAACTCCACCCTGACCAGATCCCCCAGTTTATTGTTCAGCATGACACCACATGGTGTGGGACACCCCTCTGGCCAGCCTGGGCCAGCTGTCCTGGCTGTGTCCCCTCCCAGCTCCTGGGGCACCCCCAGCCTCCTCGCTGGCAGGGCAGCACGAGGAGCTGAAACGTCCTGGGCTCTCTGTAAGCAGAGCTCTGCAATGACTAAAACATCAGCATGTTATCAGAGTTATTCTCATCCTAAATCCAAAACACTGTTCCATACCTGCTACTAGGAGGAAAATTAACTCTATCCTAGCCAAAACCAGGACACCATAGTATCTGAACACTGAGCAATGTGTCTAGCACTCGTAAGTGATGTCAGTAATGCCTATATGGGGTTCCTTCCTTCTTCCTTTCCTGAAAAAGCGGTGGTACAATTGCATCCTTTTTCATTTCCACCTTCCTCAAACAAGCTTACACCAGAAATTTCACTCTCCTCGCTCTTAACCTTGATTTGCTCCCAGTGAAAACCACCGAGAGACAAACCATGCTATAACAACATAGAACATAATCACACTACAGGTGTTGGTAGCAAAATGCAGCCCCCACTTGGATACAGAACCATAGCGTCCCTTTTCAAATCTTCAGAATTCAGTTATTCATCAGATTTTCATATTTCATTTTTTTTAGATATTGGAATCTGCAAATATTTGTGAGCTTTTCTCTCTCCTCTCTCTCTCTTTTTTTTTTTTTTTTAATAGGTGTAATTTCTGATCGCAAAACTTGACAAAATCTCAGGAAAAGACCAGAATATAAAATGTTATTTTTTCTCTCAGATTCATTTTAGAAGAAGGTAAGTATTACATCTTTTTCCTGTTTTGTAGCCTCCTGTCCACTACAATTCTGGGAACAGTAGTTTTCCAGAATCCTTTCTGCCTTCTATGACAGCTCAGGAAAACACCTAGTGACTTTCTGTGATAGAGCTATGAATTCATAATATTTTATCAAAGTGGTCTGAATTATAATTAAAAAAAGGTCTTCCCTTTGATCTACATCTGATAAAATATTTTAACTGGCAAATTAGCAGAAGATTTGGTACAGGATGCTTTTGACTGTGATAACATTTGTAGGAAATTGTTGTCAATTTCTGTATTTCTGCAAAGTGTTGGGATTTTTATTTTATTAAGATCATACCACCAGGTACATCAAAGGTAGGTAGTTCTACATCTTAAGGTGCTGTGTAGTTTGGAGGTACAAGAATAGTTTATACATTGGAATTAGAGTGAAATCAGCAGTGCAGCAAGCATTTGATAATTTACTCTGTTTATCAGAGCAACAGGTGCAGTAGAATAAAACAAACAGTACAGAGCTTGACTGCTTAAGTACCTAATCTAGCTGGGGATCACTACACCATCTGCAAACAGAACTCAGGCACATTTTATTGGGTTTACATGGCAAGGTTTTTGTAGCAGGGGGGCTGCAGGGGTGGCCTCTGTGAGCAGAGCCCAGCAGCTGCCCCATGTCAGAGCAGAGCCAGCTCCAAAAGGGACCTGCTGCTGGCCAGAGCCGAGCCAGGGAGCAGCGCTGGTTGGGCCTCTGGGAGAGCAGATTGAAGAAGGGGGAAAAAAAACAACTGCTGCACAACAGCAGCTGGGACAGAGGAGTGATAACCAGCCCTGGAGAGACCAAGGTCAGTGCAGAGGAGGGCAGGAGGTGTCC
This sequence comes from Anser brachyrhynchus, assembly GCF_964034855.1. Taxonomy (NCBI): domain Eukaryota; kingdom Metazoa; phylum Chordata; class Aves; order Anseriformes; family Anatidae; genus Anser; species Anser brachyrhynchus. The sequence goes on along the minus strand of NC_137697.1, from coordinate 15,080,262 downwards.
AGGCAGGCAGCAGCAGTTCCCCTGCGGCCTGCGGAGAGGCCCCTGGTGGAGCAGGCTGTCCCCCTGCAGCCCACGGGTCCCACACGGAGCAGATCTCCACGCTGCAGCCCGTGGAGGAGCCCCCGGTGGAGCAGGTGGATGTGGCCTGGAGGAGGCTGCGGCCCATGGAGAGCCCCCGCAGGAGCAGGCCCCGGGCCGGAGCTGCAGCCCGTGGAGAGGAGCCCACGCAGGAGCAGGGGGCCTGGGGGGAGCTGCCGCCCGTGGGGGACCCGTGCTGGAGCAGTTTGCTCCTGGGGGATGGACCCCGTGGTACGGAGCCGTGTGGGAGCAGGTCCTGAAGAGCTGCTGCCTGTGGGCAGCCCCCGCAGGCTCAGTTCGGGAAGGACGGCATCCCGTGGGAGGGACCCCGCGTGTAGGAAGGGGCAGAGAGGGACCGAGAAGGAGCGGCGGAGAGGAAGCCTCAGGGACTGACCGCAGCCCCATTCCCTGTTCCCCTGTGCTGCTCAGGACAAGGAGGTAGGTGAGGGTGGATGAGGGTAAGGTGTTTTTAGTATGTTTTTCGTTTCTCACTGTTCTATTCCACTAGTCATAGGGAATAAATTACATCAATCTCCTTATGCTGAGTCTGTTTTGCTCGTGACAGTAATTGTTGAGTGATCTCCCTGTCTTTATCTCAACCCTTGAGCCCTTTCCATGGTATTTTCTCCCCAGTTATCCTTTGAGGAGGGGGAGTGAGAGCGGTTGTGGTGGAGTTCTGCTGCCCAGCAGGGTAAAAGCACCACAAAGTGGGATTACTTTGTACATACAATGCACCCGTTTTTAAGTAGTAAAAACGCACTGCGAAGTAAATACCCCTTTCTCTGTTTAAGCCACGCTGCACAATCAAGAACAGCACGGTTCCTGGCATTATGTTTCCTGCCTCGAGACTGGTGGCACTTGAAGTGCTGCTGGTAACAACTCAGCTCTCCTACACCGGCACCGGGGGCCGGACCAAACTCGGGGTTAACGCACAGGTAACTAACACGCACCCCTCCTCCGCGGGCTGACACTTCGGCGCAGCCCTGCTGCCCGGGGACGGGGCTGTAAGTTACGGGACCCGGCACGCGGCACCACCACCGGGGCTCCCAGCGCTGGGCGGGGAGAGCCCGGCGGGGGCCGCGCCCCTCCCTCAGCCCCGGCTGCGCGGCGGCGGCGGGGCGCCCCCTCCGGTCGGGGCAGGCCCGGCGGGCCGCTGCCGGGGCGCTGCGGCGGCGCTGCCGGCGGCGGAGGCGGGGTCCCGGCGCCGCCTCCTCCGCCCCATCCCGGTGCCGCCGTCCCCTCGGCGCCCTCCCCGGCCGGCTCCGGCTGGGGCTCGGCGGCTGCCATTGGCTTAGCGGCCCCATCCGGGCACTCGGCGCAGCGCCGCCGCTCGGCCCCGATCGTCCCAATATGGCGGAGGTGAGCGGGGAAAGCGGGCCGGGGCGCCGGGGTTCGGCCGGCTCCCCGCCGCCCCCCGCCGCCGCAGCGCCCCCCGCGCCCGCATCGCCGCCGCCGTGAGGAGCCTGCGGGCCGGCCCGGCGGGGCGGCGGGGCTGGCGGGGCGGCGGGGCGGGCGGACGAGCCTCCGGCGCCGCCGGGGCAGCGGGAGCCTGCGCGACTAGGCCGCGCGGCGGGTGCCGGTGCGCAGCCCGCGGAACGGGGCCCCCCGGCGGGCCGGGACGGGGGAACGGGCGGCGGGGGGGGGAGCGGGAGCCAGCCCCGGGCTGCCGGGCGGGGAGAGGCGGCGGCCGGTCCCGGCTGCCTCCCGTCGCCGCCGGCCCCTGTCACGTCCCGCCCCGGCCGGGGTGGGAGGGAAGGAGCGGGAGCGGCGGGGCCGGTGCGGGGCCTGCGGCGGGGTGAGTGGGATGGAGGGGAGCGGGGGGAGCCCCGGCGGCGGAGGGGAGGGACGGGCGGCCGCGAGATGGGGAACGGTACCTGCGGCGGGACCCCGCGCCTCACCCCTCTCTCTCCTCTCCCCACAGGCTTCCTTTGGGAGTTCGAGCCCAGGTTCGTCCTCGCCAGCTTCTGCCCGGCACCCTGCCTGCCTGCCTGCCGCACGCCGCGCTCTCCCTCCTGATCCTCCCCGCAGTTATCTTCTCTTGCCTCGTAGCTTTTCTAGCGCAGCGCCTTCACGTAACTAATCGCCTGCATGATTTCCAAAGAAAGGGATGCGCGCCGAGAGTTCATCCCCTAACTCCCGGTGCAGTTAGTAATTGCCAGCTGGGAGCTCCAAACGAACACAAAGTTTTACAGTGCTTTTAAGTCAGCATCTCAGGAAAGCCATGTAGTCTGGGTAGAGAGAGAGAGAGACTGTTCCTCTTCTTGCTGATAACTACAGGCCTGTGTGAATATTTGACTTCTTAATATTACCAGAAAGCACTTAAAAGCATAGTTATATCCGACTGTTAAGGCTTGAACCACTGTTAAGGTTCTTTGGAATACCTTCCCTTTACACAAGCAAGCGTATTTAACTTCATCAGGGCTACTCATGAATAAGTATTCTGGGGAGTGCCTTTGCTTCTGTCCTGCTTCTATTCTGCATTAGCTACTTTTCTTCATTTTAACTGCTCTTACTGAATTTGGCAAGCTTGTGTTACTTGAGTATGGGTTGGATATTGAGTGCTCAAAGACGCTGAGGGGGGACTTTTTTTTGCCTAAAGTATGAGTTGTGTAGACCTTCCAATTCAGTTATTCAAATATAAAATTAGTTACAGCAGTGATTAGAAACAACAGTCTTGAGCATATGAGTATATATGCATGTGTATGTATATAGACATATGTATATATACTAGATTAAGATGTTTCTCAGTTCTTGAAAAGCTATGGGATCAGGATGCAATAGCTCACAGTGGAAAAAATTCAACACACAATGTAGTTACTGTAATTGGAGTAGTAGTATCAGCTATGCTGGGAGATCCATGAGACCACAATACAAATAGCATGTGAATAAAAAGCATTTTTGGCCTGAATGTTTCCTTATTGTATGGTATTATGAACTTGCACAGTATTGTCTTAAGCACGCTAAATGGACAACGTTTACTTTAATTACCTGCATGTAAGGAACAAACACTTATCGTAATTGCTGAAAATTAATTAGATGCTCTAAGACTCAGCAGTGTTAGTGTATACGAATGTCTCTTTGAAGGCTAGAATCAGTGCAGTGAGGGATACTGCTTTATTTTTTTGAAGAAAAGGATTGAAAATTTGTAGGTGTTTCCTTGATGCTCAAAAGAAGTTCTTCTGAGGAAATAATTCCTAATAAACCTTTTCTTTGCTTCTCATCAGCCAAGGATTGCAACAGAGCACTAGTATGTAATAACTAGAAGGCGAAACCAGAAGCGAAAGAAATATCCTAATCTGCTTACTTTTTCCATCCTGAAAGCCCTGAAAGCAAGTCCGCATTGAAGTATAAAACAACCCTGTATTTCTGTAGTTTTCTTTGACTTTGCAGTGCAGAATTATTTACATCTGAAAAACTTGTCGAATCTAATGATAAGGTTTCTTAGAGTTGACAAAATGCACTTAAAATAGTAACAGTACTTTTGGGTGACTTACCTCCTTGAGTAATGAAAAAGTCTCTGTCGGACCACCACAGAGCTGTCACAATGGCTGGTTAACTAAATGTGATCCATTAGAAGCATTTTGTTATTTCCCGTATATTTTCCTCTCTATTTCTTGAGACTCTGCAGTTTGTTCTTTCTTTCTAGATCAAGTGCCAAGACATGAGCTAAACTAAGTGTGAGGCTAAACTAAGCTGAAGTGAGTCTCACTGTGTATTTTGCTGTTAGTAGAAAGGTGGTTCGTCAGCTAAGGTAGCCATTTACCAGTGAAAAACTAGGCTAGTTACCATATAAATCATTATAAATAGAATCAGAGACTATAAATCACAGCCTCTGGATTTGCAAGGTACAACTGGCATGCCTGCAGCACCTGATATCTTGTGACATACATGCTTTATACTTCAACAGTGTTTTCAAGGATGATTTGAATGGTCTTTTATCCAGCAGAATACTCATTTGGGATTGTACTTCTGAAACTGTTTCAGTAGTTCAGATAGTTCTTCCAAGTACTGCAAGAGAGAAAATTATACCTATTACTTAGAAGTATGAAAAGGGAAGGCCAACTAAAACAGCTGAATTTGTCAGGTAGCTAGGTGTTTGTTCCAGTTATTCCATTGGAAGTTTTGACCCTATATGTAAAAGAATACATGCAATCTTTTTTTTTTTTTTCTGTGTTGTAACTTCATGTGTTGATGTAGAAAAAATAACTCAGATTAGGGTTTTTTTTATAGTTGGCTCTTTATCATCTGAGGATCATGACTTTGACCCTTCTGCTGAAATGCTGGTACATGATTATGACGATGAACGTACTCTTGAAGAAGAGGAAATGATGGAAGAAAGCAAAAATTTCAGCTCTGAAATTGAAGATTTAGAAAAGGTAAGAGTGACTAACCCTCTTCTAAATGTCCATATGTGTTGTACCCTTTTTACTGTAAAGAACACTCAACCTGTTCTTTAGTTTGCATTGTATAATGCAATTTCCTAAAAAACGCCTTTGCAGCTTGTTTAAGAAGAGGAAAAGAAAATCAGGTTTAGTTAGGAGATAGCACTGCGTTCTCACAAAAAGACTGAATTTGGCTTTTCAAAGGAATTAGTGACAGGTTAAGTTCAGACTCTTCTTCATTTAAGAACGCTTTTACTTTGGAGGAGAAACCACTGAAGCTGGCTTTAAAAGTCCTATTATCAAATACCACTTCTTATCACTCCTAAGTTTTAGAAGTTGGACATAAGTAGTAATTATACATTGTGAGTGCTCTTAAGTGACAACTAGCTGTATTTCATTCTGTTGGTCATTTTTTTTGCTTTTCCAGTCTGGAAACAAACATTTATGTTTTAGGCGTGATGGATCACATTCATTTGCTATGTAAATTGTAGTTTTCTGTCTCTGTTTTATCAGTTCGGCAGTCGGTGGGTGTACAGAATGACCAACATGCTCCTTGGCTTTTCATATTGTGTATTTTACACTGTTTAATTACATGCTTTTCCTGTTTACACCTCTTGTTCATCCGTGTCAGTGCATCACCCATTTTAAATGTCTGTTGAATGCTGAACACCCACAAATTGACGCTACTTGAATTACCATTCAGTGACCCACTTATATTGCTCAACATAACTGCAGATTTTGGTCGAGTTTCAGGAAAGTGTAATTTCTGGCATCAGATATGAAGCTGTATCTGTGTAGCCCATATAAAAAAAATTAAATACTGAATTGACAGTGAATTCAATGAACTCCTGATTTTTTGTCCTTCTACATGTACAATTACTTTTTTGCTGATTATGAACTTGTAGTTACAATAACAAAGGAGCTTGCCAAGTCTAGTGGTTAAAATGGAGTTATTACTCCACAAAATGATCTTATTGCCTCTATAATAGAAGGAAATAGAACTGAGAGCCACTCATCTTAAACACTTTATTACTTTAGGTCCCGATCCTGGAAAGACTTGGACATGTGTTTACGTTTACCCATTGTGAAAAGTCTTTGCAGGACTAACACCTTAGCTGACTAAAGAAAACAAGTAATTTAATCAGTGTATGAGTTCAACAAGAAATTTTTAAAGGTAATATAACTTTTAAAGGTATAAATATTGGAAAATATTTCTTATTCTTTGATGGCTTGAATCAGGTAAATTAATCTCCATGGTTTGTTGTTTTATTAATTGTCTTAGGTTGCAAATATGGTATTTAGTAGAATCATTTGATCAAAAACTGTCTGAAAAAATTATAAATCCAGCCTTTCTTTCGATTTTTTTTTCATTCTAAATCGTTAGCTGTCTTTCTCATATTAGCTGCTCAGCAGTCACTACCAAATATGTTGTGCGGAAAATGGAAATGAGGAATAAAGAGTTGCTATTTTGGTTTACTTTTGTGGGTTTTTGAACTTACACATGCAGCTGTAACTATGTAGGACTAAAATCTTCAAGTTTTTCTGCAGTTCTCTCTTGTAGGGGGGTTGTATTCCTAGTGTATCTTCTCTTGAAGAAATACAGGCAAATCATCAGATAAGGATCAATGTTTAGTAATCAATTACTATTTAGTTTCATCTAGTAAAGATTTTTCTTGAATAGTATGATTGGACTTCACTATATGCCAATAGAGGTGGTGATGAATTATTTCAATCCTGTGCCTGAAAATACTTAAAATCGTGATTCAAGTTTTCTGCTTTCAATTAAGTATTTCTTTGTTTGTTCTTACTTTTGTTTTTCAAAATACGTCTTATCCATTTAGGCCTGAACTGTTCACAAGTATTTGGCAATATGTTAAAGTGTTTGTAAATCCTCTTGTATTAGGAAGGAAACATGCCATTGGAAGATTTACTGGCATTCTATGGCTATGAACCCACAATTCCAGTTATAGCAGGTTCCAGTGCGGATAGCTCTCCAAGTGAACTTGCAGATGAACTTCCAGATATGACTCTAGATAAAGTAAGTTGGAGAGCCATCTTTACCGGTATTACAATTTAAAAGCAGAAATCCAAGTGACCTCAAATTATGTTTGACTACCTCTTTATGTTACACAATGTGTATCTTTGTCAATTTCAATATGCAATTGATAATTACTGTATTATTTTGAATTCATTAATTTTCAAGGACATTGAAGATCTGATTCTAGTTACACTTATTGCACTTAAAAATGCATGGCAGTTTCAATGGCAATTTTTAACAGCAAATTAGAAATTTTTCTAAAAGTTGAGATGAGAATGAGAAGTTTTTCTAAAATACGTCCAAAGAACTGTAGGGTTTTGTTTGTTTGTTTTTAAAGAGAAGTGGGATTTTTCCCCAAAGCTCTATATTTTATTTTAGTATATGCAACATCCAGAAATAATAATTCTGGATTCCAGCATACATGTTGCATATAAAAATTTATGTGGATAACTTGAAAATGCTGTCGTGGATGTTTGGAATGTTCCTTTCAGATATGTATCATTTGGGAAGATCTCAACTTCAGGGAGTGAGAGAGAGACTGTATTTACCTACAATGACTATATGCATTGCATTGCTGATGTAAAAACTTGAGCTTATGTGATTTGCAGGCTAACATTGAATTCTGAGATTTTAAGCTGATTTTTGGTTGTAAGGAGTATTCAGACAGTAATTTGGATTATAAAGTCTATAGGTAGTAAGTATATGCTTTTTTTTAATACTTTCTGAAAGTATGATGTAATGGTAAACTCCACGGAAAGTAGAGTATAACGATGGCTCTGCACATCTGATTCTCATTAGGATTCATGATTGTGTTGAGGCTACAAATATGTAGTCAGCTTGTTGTCTAATACCATTCTTCCCCTCCCTAACCTGCATTCAGAGGGATTCACACGTCTGCTAGTTGAGGAAGTGAGCTTTTTCTTTCTTTTTTTTTTTCTTTCTTTCTGCCTTCTTCCTTTTCTCTTGTTTAACCCATGGAAAATTCAATTTTTTGTGTATTTTGGTAAGATACTGGGTTGTCTATTTTCTGTAACTGTCTTTTCAGCAAAAGCCTACCAAAGTTCCTGGCAATTTTTTTTTTTCAGAGTTTAGAGGGTAGCAGGTTCTTAAAGTTTCAATGTATCTGTGATGTAAAAAATGGAAATTGTCTCAAAACTTTAGAATTCTGTCATTAGTGTTTTTCAGTGGAAGCAGTTGGAGGAATGTCTGAGATTGATAGTTGCAGAGGTTTTTTCTTGTACCTTTACTTTAATAGAGGACAAAAGGGAAATGAGCCCCTATGTCAACTCTGAAATAAACAGTTATATTTGTTCTTGGATTTAGGAAGAGCAAAGCAGCTTTTTAATGAAGGGAATACAATCTACTAAATGATTTCCTTCTGAATATGAGAGGGCACTTCTTTACTGTGAGGGTGACAGAGCACTGGAACAGGGTGCTCAGAGAGGCTGTGGAGTCTCCTCTGGAGATAGGGAAAACCCGCCTGGATGTGATCCTGTGCAGTGTGTGCTAGGTGACCCTGCCTGAGCAGGGGCTTGGACCAGATGATCTCCAGAGGTCTCTTTGAGCCTCAACCATCCTGTGATACTTAGGGTAAAATAATTCGTTTTAATTAAATTATCAAAATGTGATGAATCTGAATCCTTGCTGGTCTGTACTTAATAGATATTTTGAGGTTTTTTTATTGTTGTTTTTTAATATTATTTTGTTATTATTTTCATGATACAGGAGGAAATAGCTAAAGACCTTTTGTCGGGTGATGATGAAGAAACACAGTCGTCTGCTGATGACTTGACACCATCGGTTACTTCACATGAGGCTACAGACTTCTTTCCTCGGCCATTAAGATGTAGGAAAACTAATTTTGTAACAGTATTCTAAAGAGTCCTGGCATTATATACAGCTTCCTAGCTTAACTGTCAAATTTGCAGACTGCTAACTTTACTGGGAGCTAAGAAATAGTGCTTTGGGGGATGTTGGACATGAATGTTGTCTTTCGTAGTTATCACTAATTACCTGAAAGACCTATACTTGGTACCATGCTCAAAGAAATAAAATAAAATTGATTAATTTTGCTACAAATACAGTAACTTTTTATAATTACTATTTAGTGCTGTGTTGAGGAAAACTTTTATGATTTTCGGTATTTTAGTGAATGACATGAATATTCTTTTAAGTTAGTGTTTTTCTACTAAAACTTTGCTGCCATTTTTAAGCCAGTGAGTCCTCCATTCAGCCTGAGGATGTGAACGGGGCTGTGATTTCTTTGTGATTTTTTTCTTTCACAAATACAGCACTTTTCTATAGGACTTCATGGGGTGAGCCAAAGGATTTTTATCATGGTTTTAATTTGGCAAGTGTCTTAAGCTATTTCTGGGGGAGTTCAGCCTTCTAGAGATGAAGGATGATAAAGGTGCTGCCTCAGTCACCTGCAGTTGTAGTTCTTCACATGTTTCTAAGGTGTAGTCTAAGACATTCATATTGAAAGAGATATTCTAAACATTATATCCTAAAACCCTATTCTAAAACCTTAAAAATTACCGCGCACTCGTTAAATTAAGCAAACACCAAATTTGGTGGCACTTAAACGTTACTCATGAACCGTTAACAAATACGACACTGAAAATGAGGCAGCTTTATGGAAAAACCCTCATCTTGCTTAGGATTAAGAAACAGTTATCTTTGTTTTCAGCTACCATGTTTTTTCTATTAGAATGTTCCTCTTTCTCTATTAGAACTTTTGGTTGGTCATTTTAAATCAAATATTTACTAATTGACACCATTTTACTGTGTCTGTCCTGTTGGCAGTCTTCTCTTTTTTTGTGTTCCCTTTTCATTTCTCTAATACTAAGGTAAAGTTAAGTTAAACATTGGATTAATTGGAAATAAATAATTGCAAGTGATTATCCAGGTATAACGTTATTTCATAAATTCGCGTTAGCTTCTTATCTGCTTCTTCTAGCAGCAAAAAGAGAGAGACTAGTGATTCTAATAATGACGGAAGAGGAGCCTCTGTCAATATATTCTTGGATTTTGTCTGTGATGTTGACAGTTCTAGTAAGGTGTGACAAAGTTAAAAAATGCAACCCTATTTTTGAGCATGTTGTAGTTTGAGAATACAAAATAGCTTTAATCTTATTATAATGGTAGATCCCGTTCTACCAGGGATTGTACATCTATAAAAATAGAATTACTTCAGAATACTGTAGCAGACTGTTCCAGATTCTAAAATATGTGTTATTGTGTGAAGTACTGTATTTGAATTACATAGACCGCTCTGCTGTCTGCCTTCCCAAGGAGAGGAAAAAAAAAAGAGTAAAAAAGAGTAATCAGTGAGCTGTCTTTTGCTTATTCTGTTTTGTATACTGCTGCTGTATCTTCATGTTGAAGCAGCCTTGTTTAAAATAATGTTTTGAATACCCATTAAAACTTCTGGTTAAAGTCTTTGCTAGGTAAAAAAGACTTACCTTATACATTACCTTTTTTTTGATTAACTGGGGCTAAGTTTTAGCCCTGGAAGTTTTTTTATTTTCCCATACCTTTTCAATAAGGTACAAGCCTTAATTGAAAAAAAAAATGATGAAAAGAAAATGATTTTATTTCCTTTATCTGTTAGCAAATTGTTTCAGTTGCAGCGAGGATGAATGTTTCAGTTCTGTAGCATACAAGTACCAGTGCTTTCTGACTTAATGCTATAGTTTGCTATGGAAGGGTAGATCAACAGAATCATGATCAGTGTCTTCCTGAATAAAAGCAAGTGTTCCTTTCAAAAGCAAAAGATAACAAATTTCTTGTAGTTGTGTTTAAACTGAAAATGCTTCCCAGCTAAAACAAAACTTTTTTGTGTCTGAAGCAAACACTACGTGTGATGGAGATAAAGAATCAGATGGTGAAGATGTAGAAGCAGACAATGGTAATTCATCTGAAGATTTGAGAAAGGTAATTATTGTTTCTTAAAACAAACAAACAAAGTTAATGTATTTTTAGTAGTACAGTTTCGATTTTATATTTTCAGTACATATTTAAAATAATACCTTTGTTCTGAAATTCCCTGCTGAATGCCAAGTAAAGGGCATTTTTTAATGCTTCCTTATGAAAAAAAAATATTGATCATATTTTTCTCCTTTTTTTTTTTTTTTTTTTTAAATCTTCAGGAAATAATGGTTGGTTCACAGTACCAGGCTGAAATTCCACCTTACCTTGGCAGGTACAGTGATGAAGAAAAGGGTAAGTTCTTCTGCCTATTTTACTTTTTATCTTATGCTTTTATGTAGCAGTTGATGGAAAATATTAATTAAATTTTTTATTGTAAAGTCAATGACATAGTTAAAATCTCAGAGGCTTTAAAAATACTAAAAATGTGAAGTGATGCAACCACATAATTACTGCTCAGAAATGTGATTCTACAACTTCGAGAAGACATTCTCAAGAAGACATATGAGTGTGGATTACAACGTTAATTCAGAAGTAGCTAGTGATCTTAGGAGGAAGCAAACAATGGGTCAAGAAAGAAATACTTTCCTCAGAGAATCATAACTGGGCCGTGAGTTTGTAACTTAGTTTACAATGAAGATGTTCAAAACAGTATTTTTCTTTAATTGCTTTTTTTTTTTTGGCAAGCAAAACTGCGTGGGCTACAAAATGGATATAGAAAGCATAATAAACTATTTTTAATTTCCATGGTATGAGAAGGAGATATAGGTCCTGATACATTTTGTCTTTTACAAAACACATTTTAAGTACAATGTTATTCCTGTGTAAATTTGGATTAAAAAATGCAGTTGTGCTTGAATAGAAAAAATAATCTAAGAGTTTTATTTGGTGTCTTTAAAGGTTTTCACTATGAGAAAAGTGTAACACAGTTGGCTTTGATAATAAAAAAAAAAAAAATGAGAGAAATTTTCTCATGGCTAGAACAGCTGTGAAATTAAGGAACAGTTTGGGAGATACCTTAATAAATTTTTTTTCTGTAAGTTTTCAAAATTCTGTCAGTTACTTGCTTTCAAAACGACACATTTTGTGGGAATATTATTCTAATGAAGCATATCAAGTCTTTTCACCATTGCCAATGATTGTTTCTAATAGAGAAGAAGGCTGTTAACTGCAGAGCTGGAAGCATTAGTGAGTGCTGCCTAAGAGCCGTAGGGCAGCTTCCTGTTTTCGAAGATTCAGGCACGATGCTTACCAGTTGCAAGAAATGGAGGAATAAAACCAAGATTTTTCTGGATAGCCCTTATACTATTTATACTTCTTGACTTTTTATCAACCAAGAACTAGAGAATAACCAGAGGATGACCAGGAGGGAGTTAATCTAACAACTTTCAATGGAATGAGCTGATGCTAGAGAGAACTGGTGAGAGTCATGTCTGCTGGCCTTGCCAGCAATGTGGTAGCTGTCAGGATTGGAGAGCCCACGGAGCTCCTCTTGAGAATGTCAGGCATGGACTCCAGCAAGAAATGCTGGATTGTCTTGATTAATGAAAGAGGAAAAAAATAAAGGAGGTAGAACCTGAGGGTCAGCAGCACTCAGAGGTATAAGGTGGAGGTACTCTGAAACACTGCATGTACTGGAATAAACAGGCTTCAGAGTTTTGGAATTACACTGCAGCAATTCCAGAATCATCCCCCTCTACATAAAGGTGATCCTGCAATAGCCTCTTCTGTGCTAGCTGAAGAGGTGGTGATGGCAGACAGGCTTACATTTCTGCTGTGTAGTCCCAGCTGCTGGAACTGTCATAGATGGCAGTTCAGTTCTTCTATACACCTTACGCTTGTAACATATCCGTTCGAAATCTTTCTATATTCTTATGCCATAGCAGCACTTCCTGAGAAGATGTAGCACTATTCCTCACCTTTGCTTAGTACTGTTCCCTGCAGTTTTATGAGAGGTTTGAGAAAACTCTTTGCCTCTCTACTGTAACATCCATTACACTTGTGTGTGAAAAACTCTAAATATTGCATTACGAAGAGATTACATGAAACATTATGTGCAATGTTAATCACACCTATTGGTCAGAGTTAAATTCTAGATTATAGATCTTATAATGTTTGCACAGACTGGCAAAGGTTCAAGCCATCTTTTATAGGACTGATATGTTGTCTGTCAAGCTACTTTAGAGGTACAAACATGATTTCAGTCTGCTATGAAGGATTATCCATCCTTATTGTTTGTAAAACATGCAGTGTACAAGTTTACAAAATTTCGTTGTTAATGAACACAAAAAGAAATAACATTAAGACCTAAATTCTATTCAGTTAATTATGTTTTGGCAAATTATGGTTGAAAATGATCAGTTAGCCACCTCCTCTTCTTATTTTTTTATTCCCAGATGTATAATATTTGAAATATTAAAGTATTTTTCTACAATGTTATAGTAAACTATAGGTTATTTGTTGAAAACCAGTTTGCAGTGGTTTGGCAGTGATGGCTAGCTAAATTCCATAACGCTGCTTTCTCACTCCCCCTCCTGAAAGGATAAGGGGGAGAAAATACCATGCAAAGGGCTCAAGGGTTGAGATAAAGACAGGGAGATCACTCAACAATTATCATCATGGGCAAAACAGCCTCAGCAGAGGGAGATTGATGTAATTTATTGCCTATCACTAGCAGACTTAAAACAGGGAGAAACTAAAGGCAAACCAAAAACACCTTCCCTCCATCCACCCTCTCCTACCTCCTCCCCCCAAGCAGTGCAGGGGAATGGGGGCCTCGGTCAGTCCCTGATGCTTCATCTCCGCCGCTCCCTCACGGTCACTCTGTGCCCCTGCTCCACATGGGGTCCCTCCCACGGGATGCCGTCCTTCCCGAACTGAGCCTGCGGGGGCTGCCCACAGGCAGCAGCTCCTCAAGACCTGCTCCCACACGGCTCCGTACCACGGGGTCCATCCCCCAGGAGCAAACTGCTCCAGCACGGGTCCCCCACGGGCGGCAGCTCCCCCCAGACCCCCTGCTCCTGCGTGGGCTCCTCTCCACGGGCTGCAGCTCCGGCCCGGGGCCTGCTCCTGCGGGGGCTCTCCATGGGCCGCAGCCTCCTCCAGGCCACATCCACCTGCTCCACCGGGGGCTCCTCCACGGGCTGCAGCGTGGAGATCTGCTCCGTGTGGGACCCGTGGGCTGCAGGGGGACAGCCTGCTCCACCAGGGGCCTCTCCACAGGCCGCAGGGGAACTGCTGCTGCCTGCCTGGACACCTCCTGCTGTACTTACCTGGGGGGCTGCAGGGCTGGTTATCATTCCTCTGTCCCAGCTGCTGTTGTGCAGCAGGTTTTTTTTTCCCCCTTCTTCAATCTGCTCTCCCAGAGGCCCAACCAGCGCTGCTCCCTGGCTCAGCTCTGGCCAGCAGCAGGTCCCCTTTTGGAGCTGGCTCTGCTCTGACATGGGGCAGCTGCTGGGCTCTGCTCACAGAGGCCACCCCTGCAGCCCCCTGCTACCAAAACCTTGCCATGTAAACCTGATACACATCTGAATATAACAGAGTGGTTTGCTAGTTTGTTCGTATGAAGATGATGTGTATATATGCATAATATGATTGAATCATCTAGCAGAGTACAAACCATTCCTATGGAAAGACTCTGTCTGAAGAGTTCAGTCCCTAATCTCTCCCTCATGGAACCTGAATCTCTTTACCACACCATACTGCAGAATTTGTGTTTTAACTGAGGCATTTGTGCAAAAAGTGAGCTGCAATTTATAAGTGGCATGATGGTATTTGATTTGATTTCTTTTGTGTTCCTGTTCTCTGTCTTTGTAAAATAGCTTTTATGTTATAGTCTTTAAAATGTCACACCTGGTGTTAATGGATTTCTGTTTTAACAGCCTATGAAAACGAAGACCATTTACTTTGGAAGCCTGATGTGATCTCAGAAAATAAAGTTAAGGAATACCTTTTTGAAACCTTCTTAAGAACAGGAAATGAAAAAATGATTGGCAGAATTCCTGAAGGACTACATACACGGGACAATGAACAAGTATGTTTTATATCCTGTTCCATTTGTGACACATTGCTTTGTAATTAAGGTGTTCTCTTTCTTTGCTTGTATTATAAAGGCAGCAATACTCAACTTCATTATTTCTTCTTTTTTTTTTTTTAGCTTAGATATTATTGGGGTCAGGATCTTGTTTGTAATCTTAAGCATGTGCTTATTTAGGCAAGTTACATGTATTTGAATGTTGGCAGTGTTTTGATCTTCTAATTGCCATACTCTTGACAAATCCAGGTGTTTTTTAAATAACTGCATATTTTACATTTGCTCGTTTAAACCTTGCCTCAACGTTTTGATAGTTTTAGTTTTGACTGATTTTTTAAATATTTTTATCATGAATAAAGCCAAATTCTCTTTTTTGGACATGAGGCATGCTCACTGAAAGGCTAGTTTCATAAATTTAGATTATATATTTACAAACTTTAACTCTTTTTATAAAGAAGAAGATTCTTCTTTATAAAGTTTGCAAATATACAATCTTTGCATATATTTGCAAATACATGATCTAAATCTTCTTTTATTTTATAGGCTCTGTATGAACTTCTCAAGAGTAGCCATAACGTTAAAGAAGCAATTGAGAGATACTGTTCAAATGGAAAGGCATCTCAGGGTAAGAATTAGTATGTGATTTTTTAGAAATGCATTGGAAAAAAAATCTTAAAGTTATTTAGAAAAACCTTGAGTAAGAATCAGATTGACAAGCATTTCCCTTTCCATCATGTCTTTAGCACAGATTATACTTAATCTGTTGGAAATTTCTGCTAGGGAAGTTTGCAAATTTATGCAAGTTTACAGGATCAGCTTTTACACCTTTTCTTCCCTTCTTTCCTCCACTGCAGCTGTAAGAATGGCACAGACTGAGGGATGGGATAGAAGCTGTGATTTTGCTCCTGTAAGGCAGTTCTCACCCTTGTTGCAGTATTTTTTTGAGTTCATGGTCAACAATCATAGAATGTCTTGGGTTGAACGGGACCTTAAAGATCACCCAGTTGCATCCCCCCCTGCCAGGAATGCCACCACTAGACCAGGTTGCCCAGGTTGTCCAACCTGGTCTTGAACACCTCCAGCGACGGGGCACACACAACAATAGTTTGATGGCATTTATACCAGAATGAGGAAAACATAGCTGGCTACATCAATGAGCCACGCTCTCTTCTTCACTGCATCAACATTGTGTTATGTCAACCCTAATCTGATTCCGCCGTATTGTTCTGTAGGCCTTTGGTAGAATTTGGAAAGCTTTGTTTGAATTAAGTGGAAAATGGACTTCTGCCTTGCTTGCCCGTAGTTTTATTACTTCCTTACATGAAAATCAAAGTTTATCGTGAGCTGGCAATGTATTCTTGCAGTCCTGTTCAGCTCTGGGTTCCACAGCACAAGAAGGGCATGGGCGTATTAGAGAGAGTCTAGAGGAGGGCCACAAGGGTGCTCAGAGGGCTGGAGCAGCTCTCCTATGAAGACAGGCTGCGGGAGTTGGGGTTGCTCAGCCTGGAGAAGGGAAGGCTCCGGGGAGACCTTACAGCGGCCTTCCAGTACCTAAAGGGGGCCTGCAGGAAAGCTGGGGAGGGACTCTGTCAGTGAGTGGAGTGATAGGACAAGAAGAAATAGCTTTAAACTAAAAGAGGGTAGGTTTAGATGAGATAAAAGGAAGAGATTATTTACTGTGAGCGTGGTGAGACACTGGCACAGGCTGCCCAGAGAAGCTGCGGATGCCCCATCCCTGGAAGTGTTCAAGGCCAGGCTGGATGGGGCTTTGGGCAACCTGGTCTGGTGGGAGGTGTCCCTGCCCACGGCAGGGGATTGGAACTGGGTGATCTTTAAGGTCCCTTCCAACCTAAACCATTCTGTGATTTAGCAAAAAAAGTTCTGGAGTCTTAACATACATACTGCATAAAGCAGAAATGAGCTATGAGTGCTGCTGTAAGTTGATACTCAGTTGATATTGATCAGTGACCTATGCAAGAAGTATGTCAGAAAATTAATCTGATACTTTCATGATGTTTTAAGTCTTTTTTTGTGACAAATTTCATAGGAAATAATCAGTTTTTGAATATCCTTTGCCCTCAAAGATAAAAGATTTTAGAAATCAAACTTTTCTATGAGTCTTTATAAATAAGAGTGTTAGATTTGGGGTAGAATATCTATACAGTAGAGGAAAGAACTAGGTCTGAATAACCTATTGTTCTTAAGAGTGTGTTTGCATATTCATGCATTAGCAACACGATTATTTTATTCTCTGTAAAAGTTTCTTGAGCACAAATAATATGCTGTTTTTGTTATTGGCTAGAAGAGATGACAGCATGGACAGAAGAAGAATGCAGAAGCTTTGAACATGCACTTCTGATTTATGGAAAAGACTTCCATCTCATACAGAAAAACAAGGTTAGTGTTTTACAATTAAATGGAAGAACTGGTAGATGATATGATGCTGGAAATCTCTCAGAGCAATAAATTTGTCCAAAGTCATGTAGAAGTGTGAGATAACAACCAACATACTACAACCAGTTTGGTGTTTTTGTGCTAAGTTTACCTCAGATGTCATTGAAAAAGCTAAATGAGTTGATGTACTGTCTCTGAAATTGACTTACACTGACATCACTTATATTTATGCATTTATATTATGTTTTAGTTAAAAGGCTTGTCTCTCCTCAAAGTATAAAACTTGCATACTGTGGCTGTGGGAAGGGAAAACACATCTTAACTTTCTTTTTATCACAAGAAAGGTGTAATTGTACAAAAGCAGGCTTAGCTCTTTGTGTTTTCAGAAGGTACTGTCCTCATCCATCAGGATTGTGTTTTCTGGCTAATTGAAGGAATTCTAATCTTGATCTGGATTGCTTCTAATTAACTCATTTGTGGTTGAAGAATAAGGATTGGATATTTTTTGATCAAAAATATATATCAGTATGGACACTTCCAAACTTTCTGTGTACTTCGTTTATGTTTTGATACCATCTTGAGTATTTTTTCTTTATGAGACTGATGTGTTTGTCATATTTCAGGTAAACTTTACAGTGTTCTGGTTGCTATTGAACAATTATTGTCAATTAGTCCTGCTCTATACCTGGCTTAACCTGCCTTATGATAAATATTTGGGTAGTTCAAATTACAGATGGACCTTACCAATAAACAGTAATTCACCAGAGATTCGAAGAAGTAATTTTTAAATTTATTTTTAGTATTTTTTTCAACATGCAACAAAGCACATGATTTGAAGTATATGTCACTACGGACTGGAATTTGTCTAAGAAAACCACTAGTTTTTATTCAAATAGGTAGAATGTCAGAAAGTCTGGGAAAAGTTCTGGGACCCAGCATAAACTGATGTCACTTGTGTATTGAAAGTATCAGTTAGTCAAGAGTTAGTGCACGGAGAACTTTTATGAAATATATTTCCTTATCACTCTACTACAAAGCGTTGGCTGGGACTTCAGATACTAGGTGGTGTATATAGACATCTGTTCATCTCCTTCCCTTCTTGCTATGTTGGTGCCTAAAATAGTGAGGCTTATTACTGCACCCAAGGCAGTTTGGATTTGCCTCTGATGCTTTTGTAAGTTTGATCAAGCTCAATTACAGTTTACTACCATACTGTATCAGGATATGTTTGTATATCCTAGCATATAGTAAAACTTAAACTGGAACTGTGAGCTGATGGTGATTTGAAATGTTTCTGCATCCAAAAATGGATATATTTTATAAGAATATTGGCAGAAGTAACATTTTTTTTCTCCAAGAATCTGACTTGTCATCCACTTTGGAGAAAAAGAACAGTTAACACAGATTAAAATGAATCTTAGGAGTCCTTAATACCTTCTCAACAAGACAACAATTTTGTTTTGTTTAAACATACTGCTGTGCATATCTGTTTTCAAGCCTCAACAGTTCCTGACTTTACGAAAAGAAATCAGTACTGAGTGTCTTTTCTAGTTCACTACTCTTGGGTTATTGATCTGATGAGTTTTTTCCATTCTAAGAGCCTGTCGTATAATTTAAAAATTGTTACATAGTTTATCAGCTGAAATATTTCAGATACAGATACAGTTTCAATCTATTAAAAAGAACATACAACAATGTAATACAGTAGAACAGACATAACAGTTACATGAAACTTTAGATCTCTTCAAAATCTGTTTATTGAATTGGTTTGTTCCAGATCCTGGAGTAATAAATCTAACAATATTGCAGGGATATGGGAGCTGCAGAGATGACAAAACGTCTGTGCATTAATCTTGTCAGTCCTTCTTGCCTTTTTTTAGGTAAGAACCAGAACAGTTGCTGAGTGTGTGGCTTTCTATTACATGTGGAAGAAGTCAGAACGTTATGATTATTTTGCTCAGCAAACAAGATTTGGAAAGAAGAGATATAATCATCATCCAGGAGTTACGTAAGTACAATGCTAGAATATGTTTTCTGTTGCAAATCCTGAATGTAGAAGATTTTTTTCTCCCATCATTGCCGTGTAATGCTGCTGTGGCTATGGCAACTAAGATTAAGTTTTGTCATCATTCTATGCTCTGATTTCATGTTAAGTAACCCATTGTGGTTGTACTATTCTTTTAGGGACTACATGGATCGTTTGGTAGATGAAGCAGAAGCCCTTGGTGGAGCAGTGCACACTTCAGCCTTAACATCTAATAGTCGAACAGAAACCATTCCTGATCAACAGCTAAGCATTCTGAACTCTATCACTGCCAATGAGTTGACAGGTAAATCAAAGAAAACAGAACTTTTAACTGTTGTGACTACATAAACTACTGTTTCATTTACATTTGTGTTCGTCTGTTTTTCCAGCATTGACAAATAGTGTAGCTACAGTCTGCCATGCTTCAGATGTGAACTGCCTGGATGATGCCTTTCCTCCTATGGACAGCTTACCCCGAGCACCAGTTAATCATGTGCCTGTTGGAACAGAAGAGTTGCTTAACTTGCCAAGCAATGGTGAAAGTGATTGTTTCAATTTATTTGAGACTGGCTTTTATCATTCAGAGCTAAACCCAATGAACATGTGCAGTGAGGATACAGAAAGACCCGCAAAGAGATTGAAAATGGGAATTGCTGTCCCAGAATCCTTCATGAATGATGTCTCTGTAAATAACCTTGGTGTGGACTTTGAGAACCATACGCACCATATTACCAGTGCCAAAATGGCTGTTTCAGTGGCTGACTTCAGTAGTCTATCTTCAAATGAGACAAACGGTTTTATCAACACCCACACTCTTCACCAACATACTGCCCTTCACTCAGAATGACTGTGGAAAATGAAACAAACAGTGGGTACTTTATGCAGTAGTAGTAAACTTGATGGGAGCTATCAGGTTTGCTTAGTCTTTCACTGGAAGTTTGAACATTATGACATCAGTGATGTCTTTGTATGTATAGAACTATATCTTGATTTATCAAGAGTAATTTCTTTTTTCAGTCCATAAATGTGGAAATGTCATAGGATGTTTGGCAGAGTTTGGGACTATGAGAACTCTGTGGTGCAGCTTTAAGCTCTGCTTCAATTTTTTTTTAAAGCCTGTAGACAGAGGCCACCATTTCAAAACCAGCACAGAAGTTCTGAACTGATTGGAGTGGCTTTTTAGTCTAAGTTACTTTTGCTGTAACAATTGCAGTGGAATAACAATGTTTACAGGTACCGATCCTGATCCCTGCCCAATGTAGCATTTTTTTTTTCTTATAAAGGCAGGGATGGGCTTCTTTAATTTAAACTGCACAAACATACAAGGATGTTTTTTAAATGGAACCTTCTCTCATGTGATACTAAACTAGAGCACTTCAGTTTACAAAACAGCAAGTTCATCTTGGTGGAAGCTAGCACAAGGGACTTAACACGAGTAAAGTATGAAGACCTACACTTGGATGCTGTTGCAAAATTATAGGCCATGGCTACCTTACAAGAAGTAATTATACTGCCAGAGGTGTCTGTGTACTTTAAACTGACTGGCTTAAACAGATGCATTTTAGGCTGTTGTATTCTGCTGGGGTTTGTCCACAACTTGAAGAGTAACGTAATTGTGTAATTTAACTTTCCTAAGGCAGCTGTTGTTGCATAAACCTACAGTCTGCACAGTTTAGGATTTACCACTAAACAGTCTTATGTTTTGGAAGACATCTTAAATTGTTTGGAGCACTGCAGTTCAAAGTGTTACAGTTTTGAGGGACTGTCTAGTTTATACAGAAGTAGTAGAACCTTGAAGTATGTATTTAAAAGCTTTTCTTTAGTGTGGATTGCATTTATTTGTTTTGTCAAAGTCATTGGCTGAAAAATGGCATTTTGCTAGCTTGGTCACATAGGAAAGGACAAGTGAAAATGTTTCCCATAAAAGTAACTATTTTACTTCAGTGAATTTTTGTTCCGTACATTGGGTCCAGTTCAGCCATCCAGAAAGTCTGTCTTGCAAACGCTTGTTCTAATTCTTGTGGGAGAGTCAAATCAAACACAGTATTGGTGTGTAGCATGTTGTAGCATACAACTTGCAGGTTTTTTAATAGGAATTTTTTTAATAGGAATCCAAACCTTATTTCAGTAAGATTACTGCTTTCCCTCCATACTTTTCTTTGCACTGTTCATATTATAAACTTAATTGCCACTAACTTGTTTTCATTGTTCAAGTGATTTGATTATTCAAGTGATTTGCTTTGTTGATATATGTAATAGTTGCTTCAAGGTCATTCTGAGTAATTAGAAAGTAGTGACTAATATTTGAAAGGGAAGAGGGTATTTATTATGCATACTGTGAACTGCATTGTCATCCTGACTTTTGGATGCAGAGTATGGAGTTTATGGCATTGTAATGAAGATTGCTTTGAATTGTTTACACAATAGCACATTTACCATATTAAATGCAGATCAGTTTAGCACAGTGGACAAAAGTAGAGATAATTTGTAATCAGTTCTTAATTTATACATCCGGAACGTGTAATTTTGGTAAGTACACAGTAAATAACGGGTAGCCTTGGCCCTGTGTTGTACTCTGACATTTTTTAGCCAAGTTGTCAGCTTCTTGTTGCTGTGTTTTGTGCTGAACTTTGTATCTTGTTTCTTTTGTTTATGAATCAACACATTTTTATGTAATTTTGTAAAATACTGGCCATAATCCTTCATTGTTATACATTCAATTTTATCTATGGGTTTACAGTGAGTGGCTGGTGTGTATAAAAATCATTATACAAAGATGACTGAATGCTTATACCAGTTGCACTTAAATGAACATGCCCATTCTCATTAGCTGATGCAGTAATATATTCAGTTTATCTATGCATTGCTGAGATCTTAATGTAGACAGAGACTTGTCTAAGGTTTGGATTGTCAGCAAGTTGAATGGACACTTTAGTTATTTAATAAAGACTTTTGACCAAAATTCAGAAAATGATATGAGAGAAAAATGAATTCCGGCTAGTCTAGTAGATTTTTAAATGCTGATCTTATTTAGCCTGTTGGCTAGCTAGCTGGTATCGTTTACTTTTAATTCCTTGTTAAAATGAGGCAATAATTTGCAAGATTTTGTAAATATGTAAATTCTTCATATCTTTTTAGATATCTATTTCAATATTTTCTGACTACTTCTGTGTATAGGAACATTTTTGTGCATGCTTGATGTGACATTCATAAATTTGTACCACTATGACTTTATCCATGTAAAATAGCTATTTATTGAATTTTTCTTTTAAAAGCTGGACTTACATATTTTTCTCTCAGTTTAAACATTTAAATGGAGAACTTGTTACTGTTTATTAAAAGAATTGCGTTTTGAAAGTCAGCACGAAGATAACTGAATTGCAAGCATATGAAGAAATTACCTTGCCTTGGTTCTTAGATGGTGAAGCACAATTCTTATAACAAACTGTGATGAATTCTTTGTTCTTTGCCACGCTTTTTCTTCATAAAAACAAACCAAAAATCCATAATGGGCAATTGCAGTGTTGGTAAATGTATCCTTTTTATGTACAGGGAATCTGAAGAGGATAGCTGATTCATTTAGAAGTGTAACTGGTGCTGTGATTATAGCAATACTTTTACTTTTGTTAGTCATACATCATCTTCTCATGCTAGATTTTTAAATGTTTAGTTTTCCTCTTGTCATGCTCAAACTGCTGAATTTACTTGAAGGATGTACAATACTGTTTGAAGAATACTAAATTGTGTACAATTAGGTCAATGAATTGTACAATTGTTTCCTGTTTTTAATTTTTAAAACTGAGGGTCAAAAATGAATGAAAAAATCAGATCCAGTAGAACATAGTGATATTACATAACTTAACCAAAGTCTCTAGTGAATATTTTAACTTTGAATGTAAACTAATGGATAAACTGACCAATAGGGACATTATTTGCCCAGCATTACAAGCACATTGTCTACAGATGGGAAAACTAAATACAGTAATTTATAAAATAATGACCAGGTTACTATTTTTTTCTTTTATTCCTATTTTTAACTGAAAAAAAGGAAAATACTATCAACTGTAAAATAAGTACATATGGTTATAGTCCTCTTAATAAAACAGAGATTCCAGTTATTCTCAGTTCAAAGTAAGTACCCTGTGCATAACAATAAATTTAGTGACAATCGGAACATGTTTTAGTATCAGATGTTCAAGAGGAAGTCGCTATTGCATTGGTTTTAATATTTGTACATAAACACTGATTTTTTTGAGCATTATTTTGTATTTGTTGTATTTTAATATCTGGTGTACAGTTCCAGAAATAAATGTCTGGAAACCCTTCTTTACTTGTAAAGCTTTTCATGCATCTGCACCATGTTTGTTACTTCATTTTCAGAATTATTTAGCACTAACTGACCATGTTATAACATTCCGGGTAACACTAAAGTACATGCTCCCGCTCTGCCTCATGTAATGTGAAGCATGACAAATGTAACATGCAGATATACAAGTAAAATAATAAGCAATGGTTTTCCTCAAACATTAGGGGTTAAGCACAGCAAAATCTTAGATAGGACTTGAGCATGGCTTCCAAGTAACAGCACAACAGCATAACCCGTTATTCAAACTACATAGTAAGCTGTGGGGAATACGTCTCTGTTCCTTCATTCCTTGCCCAAATCCATAAAGCCACAGCATAGATCCACACATCAGGCTCAATCACAGGTGTGGATAGGAAAAAATCGACTCTGCTTAGTCTTAGTACTTAAATTGTCCTATTTAAAATGTTATTTATAATCTTATTTTCTCTCATGAAAAAGGATTACTGATCTTGAACCCTGAAAAGCACTGCATTACTTCTGAGACCTCACATAACAATTCCATCAGAGACCAGAATTTGTGCTGTGCTTTCCTAGGTCCAGGGTGCTTGTTTCTGAAATGACTGGCACAATAAAGATTCATGTAAAGAAAAGATGACGGTGATTAAATTAGCTAGGAGCACAAGCTGATATAAATCTAACCAGCAAGAAGTAATTTGCCAAGTAATTTAATGAGCTTTCCTTCCCCTTCTCAAGGAGCTAAGATGAAGAGTTTAAAAACATATCTTACAGTACTATAGTGGATAGGGGAAGAGCAATGGACATCATCTACCTGGACTTGTGCAAAGCATTTGACGCTGTCCACCATGACATCCTTGTCTCTAAATTGGAGAGATGTGGATTTGACAGATGGGCCATTCCTGGGGGGGTAAGGAATTGGCTGGGTGGGAGCACTCAAAGAGTTGTGGTCAATGAACTCAATGTTCAGGTGGAGATCAGTAATGAGTGGTGTTCCTCAGGGGTCAGTACTGGGACCAGAGCTGTTTAACATCTTTGTAGGTGACACGGACAGTGGACCCGCACCTAGTTTGCCAATGGCACCAAGCTGTGCAGTGCAGTCAACATGCTGGAGGGCAGGGATGCCATCCAGAGGGACCTGGGCAGGCCTGAGAGGTGGGCCTGTGCGAACCTCATGAGGTTCACCAAGGCCAAGAGCAAGGTGCTGCACCTGGGTCAGGGCAATCCCAAGCACAAATACAGGCTGGGAGGAGAATGGATTGAGAGCAGCGCTGAGGAGAAGGACCTGGGGGTGCTGGTTGATGGGAAGCTCAACATGAGCCTGCAATGTGCACTTGCAGTCCAGAAAGCCAACCATGTCCTGGGCTGCATCAAAAGCAGCGTGGCCAGCAGGGCTGGGGAGGTGGTTGTCCCCCTCTGCTCCGCTCTTGTGAGAAGAGCATGTCCTGTGAGGAGAGGCTGAGGGAACTGGGGTTGTTCAGTCTGGAGAAGAGAAGGCTCAGAGGTGGCCTCATTGCTCTCTGCAACTTCCTGAAGAGGGGAAGCGGAGAGGGAGGCACCGGTCTCTGCTCCCTGGGAACCGATGGCAGGACACGAGGGAACAGCACAAAGCTGCACCAGGAGAGGTGCAGACTGGATATTGTGAAAAATTGCTTTACCATGAGGGTGGTCAAACACAGGCTTCCTAGAGAGGTGGCTGATGCCCCATGCCTGTCTGTGTTCAGGACGTGTTTGGACAATGCCCTCACCAATAGTCTTAACTTTTGGTTAGCCCTGAAGCAGTGAGGCAGTTGGACTTGATGCTCTTTGAAGATCCCTTCCAACTGAACTGTTCTGTTCTGTTCCATTCTATAAATAAATTATTATTAACAAACAAACAATAGATTACGTTGAGAACTACAGGGGTATTATCAGAGTGCACATCACATCTGAAGTTGTGTCATAACATATCCTGCTCTTTGCCTCTACGGGTGTCTATTTGGTAGGAATGGACACAGAGAATTGGAATGACTGTCACCTTTCTTTAACGATGAAACGGATCCTAAGAAGACAAGGAAACACTCGATAGGCCTGAAGCCATTCCACAGACTGTACCATTTCACTGAACTGTTATTTTAACCCTTCCATTTTCTTCTCTCCTGCTCCATCCCCATGTTGTGTTACTCCTTGCTATTGAGTACCACCTGGCTGCACCTCTTCCCCCTGCTGGCTTTTGGTTTTCTACAGACTGGACCCACCTGGCTCAGAGGGGGAAACGTTTCCTGGTCTGTAACTCGGCGAGACTGATTGAGAGGGCTTTAAACTAGGATCAGCGTGGGAGGAGGACACCATCAGGAACACTGAGATTAAGCTGAGGGATGGCACAGCACCATCTGAGGGTGGCAAAGCTAAGGGGGTGCTGCAGATTCAGGAACACGTCTGAAATGCTTGCACACCAACACACGTTTGTTCCAACACGAGGAGCAAACGGGATGAACGGGAAGCCTTGGTCCTTCCCCCGAGCTGTGTTGGCACTATTGAGACAGGACTGGCATGCAGGCTCTTCGGTGGTTCAGGAGAGACGGGCAGGGCAGGTGGATGTGGAGCTGCTGTACCTAAGGGAGAGATGAGGCTGTACAGCCCTTGCTGTTAGGGATGACACGGTAGAGCCTCTGGGTGAGGATTAAGGGGATGGACAGCAGAGCAGATGTTGTCCAGAGTATTTACTGCAGCACCAGTTTTAGACGTTTGTACAATGCCTTCACTAACGTTCTCTGACTTTTGGTTAGCCCTGAAGCGGTGAGGCAGCTGGACGAGATGATCTTTAAAGATCCCTTCCAACTGAACTGCTGTATTCTGTTCTGTAGCCACCAGCAGACAGAGACCAATCGCTGCTGCCAGTTGCAGGCCAGGTCCTGCTTTCCTTCGTGTACTACCCGTCACCAACGCAGGCTGTCAGGTTTCAGTGTTTGAGCAGGATGAAACCAGTGCCACCCGTCTTGTTAGGAGACACGCAGCCCGCACTTCAGCACTGCAGTCCTCCACTACCAGGTACATTCAGACCCAGGAGACAGCCACTGCACTAAAGAAATGCTTTCCTAACAAAATAGCTGTAAAATAAGTTCCACAGTTGTCAGACGGGAGTTTATTTTCAAACCTGGTCATTTAAAAATCACTAGCAAGTGTGTTAGCGAGACAGCTGAAGTAATCTGTGCCCTTGCATAAACAGCACCTCAGCCTGGAGACACGAACAGCACCTGCCTTTCCTGGCAGGCTCAGACTGGTGTTCCCCCCCAGCCATAAGCCCTGACCTGTTCAGCCATGCAACACCGCAGGCACCCTGACAAACAGTCCCCTGCTCACAGACCAAGAGATGCCCAGTAACTTCCTCCGAGAGAGCTGGGGGAGAAGGCCCAGCCCAGGAGAGAAGGGATCTTCACAGGGATGGGGGATGAGTTGTTCTCTTCCGTAGGCTGGAGACCACCCCCTGCTCTAACCCGTTACCACACAGTGCAGGCACGGTGAGGTCTGTCCCTGGGGGCTGTTCCCAGCAGCTTCGTCAGCCTCGCATGACCCGTGCTGAGCCGCACGCCGCTGTCCTGTAGCTCTGTTCTTTACGTCTTCCTGAAACTCCCAGCCTTTTCTGACTGAGGGCGTCTAGATGAATACGAAAGGCAAGCTTCAGGCTTGGAAGGAGAACAAGTAAAACACACTGAAAAGCTATGGATTCTGAAAAAGAGAGTAGGTGCTTCTGCAGCTAAGCAAGGCACCTTGGCTGCCCCAGCCACTACCAGATTTGACAGACGTCGCTTCCCGGCTCCTCATTTCTCATGAGCTCATGCCAACCACAGATTCAGCAGGAGGCTTGCTTGGACCTTTGCAGTAAGTACCGGGATGATTTTTTCTCGTTCCAAGAAAGCTGTTTAGCCAGATCTGAAGACTGACAAGCTGTCTCCTGTTTACTTTGTGAAAGCAGTTTGCAGACAGCACCAAGAATTAATGTGGGAATGACTGGTTCTGCTTATGCCAGTAACTCATCAAAAAAATACACAGCACACTCAGTTGGCGTCGCTTCCCACAGCTACTCCACAACTCGAAGTTCTCTGTTTGAGAACAGGAGCTATGAAAGCTCCTGCCACGTGCCAGGAAACCCACAGCACCACAGAAACTGGAGTTGGACGGCACCTTGATATATCAGACTAATTTTCCTCCTGATTTAAAAGTAAGCAGCTGAAGTTGTACTTTTTGTGACTGCGCACCCTGCAGGCACATCCTAAGTACATACTGACCCTGCTCCTTCCGAAAGGCTTCATAAAAGATGTGCTTAACTGCCTACACTGAAATACTTTCTGTAAGGAAAGAGATACCAACGGGAGTGGAACTGACTCCAAGAAAAACAGAATAAGAACCAGTAATCACCACAAACTACTGAGCATTGCCTGAGAAACACTTCATGAGAGGAATACTTCTTACAAACTGTGTCCATTGTAAGCATGAGCAACGAAGTGGCAAAATACTGAGTCCCAGTTACAGAAAACTGTGTAAACTAGAAGATTAAATGACACGTACAGAACTTAAATTTTTATTTTATGAGCTGTATGGACAGCTGAAAAGCAATAAGCAATAATATCCATGATAGGAGGTAGCTGAAAACCTAGTGATGTAAACAGTTAAACCTTCACCACTGCACCACATGTGGCGTAATCTCAGGGAAATATAAGCCCACAACTTTCTTTCTAAAGGCTGAAGTTACAGCTCTCCATTGTGTAAAAATGCTCATGAAGCTTGACGTACACACAAAAAGTATTGTAATGGTACAGACTTCTTCAGTCCTGAATCTATTAATTCAATTGATGACAGTGTAGTAATTAGAAAAAAGTTCTTCTCCTTGCTTGATGTCTCTGAGAGTGACAAGCACTACACACCTCAGGGGGCTGTAAAAAATGAAAAGCAAAACGTGTAAGCAAACAACTAAGATGTCAGGAAGCCTGTGAAAAGAACACTGAAACAGCGAGAGTAAACAGATTCAGAACTGGTATCATTACCAAAAAAAGCGTAGCCCATGTGGTATGCAAATAGTGTTTCCATTCACACAGTGACTCAGAAATTAAATGGACTAATCACGACAGAGGAAAAGACACTAATAAAGACAGGATAAGAAGCTACAGCCCTTTCTGAAACAGTCCCATCTTTACTCACTGTGCTTTCACACTTCAAGCACAGCATCCAGGTTTTCTTAAAGTTCAGTCTTACCTCTTCTTTAACTAGCATTTCTTTAGTTATCTGAAGTTTACAAGTGCATCTTTAACTTTGCCTCTACAAAGCCTAAGGTCAATCAGAAAAGCCACTTTTCCAACATGTACCGTAACTCTCTCCAATCAAGATTCAGTTTTAGAATACCTCCAGAAATAGATTCAAAGTCTAGATGGTTTTCTCTAAAATCCTTATGCATCCTCTAGGTTAAGAGAATTATTTGTTTCCTGGGGTAGCAACTGGACCAGAAACTCAAATTCTTTGGTGTATTATATTCAGGACGTACTTCAGGACATACAACTTACTTCTTCACATTTCCAGTCAGCTCCATATAAATACTGTCACTTTCCACACACCTCCAGTGAGAAACCTAAAGAAGCTTTCCAAATGTTTTAAGTTCTAAAAGAGGTGGAAATTCAGTTCACAACAAGCATGCTTTAATTGTTTAACCAGAAATGATATGCCTTTATGCTTCCTGTCTTCAGAGGCATGCTTATCTCATGTCCAAATATGTGGGAAAGGAACAAAAAGACACCATCCTGTAAGCCATTTAAAACGGACCTATTCAAAGACATAAATTGTCCTTACAGGTACACGCTTCTATGTAACTCATCCTCACATGGAATAATATTCTCTTCGACCATGTTTGCCCTTTTCACAAATGCAGCAGGCTCTGTGTCACACAAATCTTTGAGCTCTTTGACTGACTGCTAACCTCTGTATGTCATGGCTGTAGACGATGTTTGGCAGGTACTGTTTCAGCTCTACTGGAAAGCATCTTGGCACATCAAATTCCTGATAACACACGTTGGCTGCTTTCTCTAGAAATAAGAAAAAAAATCCTATGATGCTGAGAAATTCTCAGGTAAGGGTTAGAGATGTGTAAAAAATGTACTGCTGCAAAAGTAGCAGATGCTTCATCAAGCCTGAAAACCATGCCTCTGCTGAGAGCTACTACACTCCCCTGAAGTCCTATTGTGAATTTACACAAGCAGCTATAAACAACATAACCAGCTGTTGGAGGTTAATTTATCCTTATTACATTAAAAAAAGATGACCTGATTATCAGCATGGATATGAAGGGGCACAACTTGCAGTGCACCAGAGACAGCTTACAGCATTGCTAATATCTAGGACAACATTTACTTGTACAGTTAACAAGTAAATTTGTTAACAAAAAATTTACTTGTACAGTTAACAAGTAAATGTTGTCAAATGGTGTCAATTTCCACGTTAGCAAAATATGTCACAAAAACAGACAGGGAGAAAATCACCATCTGTCCAGCAGAAACACTGGAATTTTCTTTACAGGGATTCTGGACCTGGAATGTGCGGATTGATGGGACAGAGCTTTGTCCACGTGCCAGTCAATACGTGTTTAATTACTCTACCTTTCTGGATGCTACTTGGAAGCAGAATAGTATCGGTGTAATGCAGGCTATGAAAGCCACTTACAGGCTACCTATGGTAGCCATTAAACTTTCTGTATCTCACAACCATCTGCATAAGTCCCACTTTTTCCCCCAAACCTTAAGACCGACACATACTGTGAGGCAAAAGAAATAAATTGTTCTCGTCATGTCCCACAGTTGTCATACTAACAACTTCCTGTATTTTGTGCACTTCTATTTCTTAAGTTTAAAAAAGTATTATAGTCCATAATGAAGAGTGACAGAATCTTTTTGTACATGCCACTTCGCACGTGGTTTTCTCAAGAAGTCTGCTGGAACTGTACTGGGAATCTCAATCTGTACTGCCTCAATCCAGAACTGCTTTGGCAGGTATCTATTCCCAAATACTTGCACTCTGGGATGTGTGCCTTCTGTACCACATACCAGCAAGGAGACATCTGGGGGAGTTGGTGAGAAAAGCTTAAGGAAGTTCTGAGAGTTGCTGCGATGAGCGATTTTAACACACGGTTTTCACAAAGAGCCTCAGAAACTCCTTGCTCCTTGTTTATCTTGCTTTAAACAGTTTTGCCCTTCATCCCCCATCAATATTTGATTCTCCTTGTCACTTGCAAAGTAATTTATATCCACACAGACAAACTCAACCTTTGAAAATTTACCTGGCAACTTACCATACGAGCAGTTGTTAACATACTGTCCCACTGCCAGTGGGTTTTGTGGAGCAGCCGTGAGCCAGCTCACATCACTCATCTGGAACGGGCCGAGCTGATCCCTCCTGCTGCAAGACCTGAAATGACCCACAGTGTTAACATATATCACTGCTCCTTCACTTACCAAGTGGTACGTACTTCCATCTGCACAAATAGCCAGGACAACATTTGGAAGGAACAATACCTTGATGACTGCTTAAAAAGTACATTTAAAACTCCTATCAGGAAGTGGTTGTCTCTGACACTCCAAGAGAACCAGCATGAAAACGCCATGTACAATTCCAGAAATCTGCATCCAACTTTACGATCACAGAAGAGCCTTGTTCACCTCTGAAGATGTGAAGGCTCACTACAGCATCATCATCAAACTCATTCCCAGAATTCAAACCTGGTATTAGTTGGCCCTTACTTTAGATCCTTTTTGCTTGTTAGTCATTTTATTTTCAAACACAGAAACTGCTCCACAAAAGTTCCTACAACTTGTATTTTAAGGTAAGCTAGAACAGTCCACTTCATGTCAGCTCTGTGCTTACTGCTAAGGGCTGCAGCTCCCTTCTTATGTGCTGCCCATCTGCAGACCAGAGACAGAGATGACAGATTCGCCCTTCTGCTATTAGCAGGTCCATATGGAGGCTTTTTTTTTTCCCCATTCACAAAGCAGATTTGATTAAAGAGTTCTGAAGCATGTTAAAAAATATGCTAAGTCCTGTTCCTACTAAAACTATTTTCTTTACAAGAAACAGTCCCTGTATACAACTTTCATCAAAATGCTTCTCACTGGTGTTACAGAGGCACAAGTACATAGTAGATCATGTCCAGCAGCTCTTACCCTTGTGCTGTTTTACAACATGACATACACAGAAGTGGATGATATTTCAAATAAAAATAAAATTAGGGTAAGACAAGAGAGACCTGACAATATTAGTACTAGCTTCTGAAATACCAGCTGAGTACCATTCCCCTATTTCTTATGATTGCTTACCTGTACACTGCTTTTGATAGTCCTTTATCATTTCCATCAATAAGGACACCGTCTATGCACCTAAAAATAAAAGGATTGCCAAGGGACTGGAAAAAGATGGGCTCGTGCTTTCTGTATACTGTACCTGTTGCAAGACAGATACGATTATTTCAGAAGAAAATACGTTAACTTTGAGAACAGGCTTACAACATCATCCAGCCTCCTCTACACAGAACCTGAAGAGACAGAAGGAATAGGCAAGATCTCTTCTCTCAGCTCATGACCTTGACTCTTGTAAATGTCTGCAAGCTTTTAGATGCATCTTTGTGGGATACAAAAAATCTACGTCAGCTGAGATATTCCAAAGAGAAGCCATTGAAGGAAATTGTTAAAAAGAAGAACCCATGTGAGAGGTAGATGAAACATTGAAACAACACAACCAACTGGTCTGAGAGAGAAAAAGTGATCAGAAAGGAAAAAGTGATGATTGAATTTGTAGAGGAAAAGGTGATGTCTACTCAGGAAAGCACCCCTGAAGATACCCAGCTGCTTTGTTACTACTGTGCCAGAAGTCTGAAAAGCACACATACAAGCAAAAAACATGAAATCCCCCCCCTCCATCACCCTGATCAGAGGTTTTGCTTGACACAAGAGAGGGGAAAATTCCATGCTGCCACACCAAGGACAAATCATTTTAGCACAACATTCCCCAGATCTACACCCTGCACTTCAAACATAGACAAGTGAGAGCTGACTGGCTTGTCGTTTTTCCTGACATTGCAGTTGTGCATCCCTCACAGCCACTACATCTTCAGCAACCCCCTGCAGAAAACCTCCAGTGACATCTTGCAGGCTGATAGGCAAGGAACCCCTCTGGCAGGCTGAATTCACTGCCAAACAACAGCCAGGAGAGCAGTGGATGACCTGGTCTCGCCACTGGTCCCTTCCCCAGCCAGCAGCCCTCTGGTTTCCCTGTCACCTATGAAAAAGGCATTTCAACAGCTCGTCCTCATTTTGCTGGATGAGCTGCTGCACGAGACCCTCAGTGAGCCTACGTGTCTAACACATGCCTGAAATCCAAAGTGAGCTGCAAGGTTGCAGGCTTGTTCCTCGTGATTTTCATGGGACATTTACTCAGTTTACAGGTCAATGGCAATAGCCAGACAGCCCTACTTTGGCACGGCAAAATAACCTGCATGGCCCAGTTCTTGGACTGGACCCACTCTGGTACCACTGGCAGAAGCTGCAGGGATCACGTGCAGGGGATGCTTCTGTTGACGGATGAAACAGAAACAAATCCCAGCTCTTCAACAGAGCTGCCCTGGCTTGACCATACCTATACAACTACGAATCTTTTAAAAAACGTAACCAAATACAGTTCCAAGATATGAGGAAGAGGAAGCACGTTTCCAAACATGCTTTATGGAGAAGAGTTCCACTAAATAAGGGGTTTAGTTTCATTCTCCAATATATATCTTTGTGCTTTGAAGAAGAAAGTGTGTGGACCCCCTCATCTGTGTGGACACCTCAAACCCCCATTTCTTCAGACAGGCATCCAAAACAGAAACCCCAAAGAACTACACCGTGCTGTCCACCTGCTTCAAGTTGCTCCCACACATCTGCGTGTACAGAATCTGGAACAACTTCTCTAAGCAGGTGAAAAATCAGGCCTTCATACTAAGAGGCTGTTTGATTTTTTGGGTAAAATCCCCTCCATTCCCCCAATACCGCTTTGCTCATTTGCACAATAACCCGGGTTGGCTTCTCCACGGAAACACCCTCGTCCACCACAGCCCGTGAGGTGACGATAGGACAGGACACAGGCGGAACCCTCAGCGCAGCACCCCGCCGCCCTGCCCGAGCCCGGTGGGGCGGCGGCGCGCAGTTACCGGGGTACATGGCCACCACCGCCCCTCGCCGCGCGCCGCCCCTGCTGACGAAGACCCCGGTGCCGGCGGCGGGCAGGGAGCTCCTGCCGCGGGCGAGGCCGAAGCCCAGCGCCTGGAACAGGACCTCCTGGGGACCGAGGGCCCGCTGGCTCCGGGCACCCTCCTCTGACCGCCGGGGCTCCGCGGGCGCCGGCTCCTCGTATTTGCGCCTGATTTCCGGGCGCACGGCCAGGACGGGCGCCTGCCTGCCGAGGTCGTTCGCGAACAACGCCGCGAACACTTTCAGCAGCGTTTCTAAGACGTCTTCGTCGGGGATAATTTTGTCCTGGGAGCTCTCGGGGACGTACCGGAGGGTCCTGGAGAGGAAGAGGAGCGTTTGAACACGACGGCGGCGTGTTAACCCCCTTTCCCCCCTCCGCCGCCGCCTCACCTGCGCTGGCGGCGGAGGTTGAGGGCCAGCCAGGGCACGAAGCGGTACCGGTAGGCGGCCCAGCGCCGCCGCAGCCCCCGCAGCATGGCGCCGCGCAGCCCCGCGACATGGCCGCCCCGTGCGTCGCAGCCAATCCGCGCCCGGGCAGCGCGCCGCTATTTGCATACGGAGATGCTATTGGTGGGTACGGGGCGGGGGAAGAGGGAGGTGGCGGCAGCATGGCCGCGGGCTGTGTGTGGGGGGCGATGTCTGCACCCGCCCAGGCAGCGGTAAATGCAGCCGTGCTCACGGTGCCCGTCGCTTTAAAGGCCAAACGTCCGCGGCTGGTGCCTCCGAAGGCTTCCGAAGACCGACAGATAACGGCTTCTCCTTGCTCACGGCTTGGGGTTGAAATAGGAGAATGCAAACACACAGTGGTGTGAAAGCCAAGCCGTCTGTGTGGAAAGCACAGCTCTGTGAGCTGCTCGGTCACTCTCGTGGTCTGCACAAGTGTGGTCCCCAGGCTCTTTGGTGCCTCACAAAACATGGAGGACGTCCCCCAAAAGCACTACAAAGTTACTCCCCTGTAACCGGGGGTGCTCCCAGCAGCTCACTTCCCCTGTATTCGCTCACGCAGCAGCTACCTGTCCCACTGGAGCGCTGGCTGAGGCTCCCCTCTCTCCTTCGGTACCTCCTTTCGTAAAACTTTGTCTCTGGATGCTGATCTTGACCTCCCGTTTTACTCAAAGTCTGCTGCTGAAGTAAAAATCTACTGGGAAGACAAGATGGAACATGACAGCACAGATCTTGCTTTCTTAGGAAACCAGTTGTAAAAATAACCATAAAGAGATAGCATTTGGTCGAGCAGAGAAAGCAGAGAAAGCAAATTGTCAAGGCTTATTGTACTCCTAACTGCGCACCTGAGCTCTTGACAAGAGTTTGGGCCTGTGAGCCAGGCCCACCAGTGCTATGACATGAACAGAATTCCCTTCCCACCTCAGAGCCTTGCAAATGCATATAAATCGCCTCTCGATTTGCTCCATATTTGCTTTAATTCTATTATTGGCCCTGTACATTTCTTCAAAGCGCAGGAACTGAACGATGCAAACTGAAATAACCTAGGGAAATGACAACAGCACAGTGTGTCAGGGTAAGCCTTAGTCTTTGGCTCCATCAAAGTGCTTTCCTGCCCTCTTCTGGACATTCTGGATAATGACACCGAAGAAACATTCACAACCGAAATTCTGAATTCAAACAGCAGTGTGCCGTAATTAGAAAATACCATACAGGTTTGCCACAGTATATTGCTGCTCTTAAAAAGACGACTGTCACATTCAGGACTCAGCTCAGCAACGAACACTAAGCCATGAGAAAAATTAATCAGGGGATGGATATAAAAGAATGCAAGGGGTTGTCCTGCAAGGTAGGCACAGGAAGGACAGAACAGCCACTTTGATAGACACGCGATCCTCCTGACATTCCCATGTGCTCTGAAAGCAATTATTAACTTTCAGTGAGATCTTGCAAAGCTGAAACACTGTCAAACCTCAACCTATGACCATCACGTAGAACTTTAGTTAGAAATAGAAATTTAGTATTGTTCCCACCAAAGGAAATCAAAATGAGGATAACTTAATATTTGCCTGTGGAAGAACTGAATATGTCTTCATTTGAAAAGGTATTTCCAAAAACAGGTGTCTTGACTTTTACTCCCCAATGCTGGTGACAGGTGCTCTTTGCCATCCCTTGTTCTCAAACAGGAACATTTATACTCAGTTTACTCAGTTTATCTGAGTTCTGTCATGTATTTGCCTTCTTGACATTACAGTGTGTTTTCCATCTTTTAAAAATCATAATTTAACTGCTGATTGCTGCTGCCAAGTTTTGCTGTTAAACTTATGCATTAACCTCTATTTTCAGAAAACTGCGTAAGTAATGAAGGAAATAAAGAGGTTGATCCTTTAACATGTGGAATTCAGTAGTGACAAAACAACACTTTAAAATTAATCATTTTTTAAATAAAAATATTCCCCCTTCATCCCCCCCCCCCCCAAAAAAAGAGGCAATCACCAGAAACACATGCCCTAGCTTTACAATACATATTCAGGCTGTTTGGAGGGAAAAAAAAGAGTTTATGTTTACTAAATCAGAAGCAGCAGAACCACTTCACTGAAAATCATAAGAGTGGATTAACTTCGAAGGTATATAGTAACTCAAACTAAAAATGGGGAGGGTTTAGATTAGATATAAGGAAGGAATTCATCATGATGAGGGTTGTGAGGCACTGGAACACATTGGTAAACTCAACGTATTGACAATAAGCAAAGGACAATATTTGTTCAAAAACTTTTATTTACTATAAAGACAAAAACACCAAAATAGGTACAAATTATACTATATAAAATTGGTTCAATGGGGTAAAAACTTTTAATTAAAATATCTTGATATATTTAAAATAACAAAGGATATAATGAAGCCAAATTTCTTAACCCAGAGATTTCTGTAAAATTTGCTTGCACAGTAAGGTGCTAATAGAAGTTAGCCCTTAAGCCCTGGAAATCTTAGGAATCAGTCACATAGCAAATATAATTTCATTGTGAAAGTGAACTTTGGTAGAAGAAACTCTATAGGACACCTGAGGTAGTAGAAACTGGAATAAACAGCAGTAGACGTTATTTACAACTTAAGTACCAAATAACATTAAGAACACAAAAAATAATTACACAATACAATTTTCAGTCCAGCTTTGATCCAAAGAATAAGAATATTACATCACATCTGCATTTTAAAAACACCACAATTACCAGCAAGCTGAGGGAAACGCAAACAAACTCAAACAAAATGCATTTGGACATCTAGAGGCAGTTTGAGTTTGAAATGTGGTAGGCATGGTGATCTACAAAGTAATACTGATTAGCTGAGGTTCATCAGTTTATACAGTTTACATTTCTGCCAGAAACAGTATTAATCTGACAACTGATCTTCCAGTACATGAATTGGCAAGAGTGCATCCTTTAAAGCTTGCACATAAGAAAGACATGGAAACAATCTTATTAGAATGAGAAATTCTAAAGTGGTCAAAAAAAAAGTCAAGTACAAAACAGTTAGAGCTACCAAACTTCACATTTCGGTATTATCTTTTTAACTCTTCAAAGTCCGCCAATCTGCCAAGACAAAGGAATGTAAAATTTCCAAAAGAAAGACATTCACAACTAATGACACTGCTTTTTTTTTATTAGTATGAGCACTATCATTACTGTAAACTTATCTTTAAGATGTTTTACTTCCAATTTGTATTGTACATTTTTAAACGTACTATAGCTTATTTAGTTTGTCCTGAGTCTTTGAAAATAACCAATTCTATTTCAGTCCCACAATTCAACTGGCTTCTGAAGAGTTAAAACACAAACAGTATTTTTATCAAATGGATTAAACACAATCAGTATATGATTTAAAAATATCCCCATTAAAAAAAGCAAAAGAAAAGCTGCCATTTTCCTTCAGAATTACATGCATCAGAATCTAAAAACCTGCCTTTAGAATCATTTTAAAAACATGTTTTAAAAACACACCTGCTAAAAACAAAAGTTTTGCACTATATATAGGTGAAGCTTTACTTCACATTTTATCTTGCTTTTCAAGTCCAAGTTTTTCTTGTTAAAATAAATACCTTTCTTATGGTAAATTTTTTTTTAAACATTTAGAAATTAACTTATCACTAACAGCTACAGTAAATAGATGATGTATGGCAGAAGGAAAACAGCAGGTAAAACTTATTATCAGTAACGTATGCGACCTCAGTTTTGCTACAGAAAGAATGAGATTTACTCATAGTTGGCACCTGCTCCCACAGAAGTACAGGACAAAGTCTCCCATAAACTTCAATGTGAACTGGGTTTGAGGCCTTTGACTTGAAGTTTCTCTACTTAATTTGCCAGAACAGATTGTACAAAAAGCTATATGAAAAGAAGGCTCAACAACTTTTTGCGTGATTCAGACTCTGAATTGTTTTACGCAGAACATTTTTTTTTATAGTAAACTATACTATGAGAGCCTGAAACACTGACTTGTTGAAGGTGGCATTTTATTTCATTCCATATTTCCAGCAAATCTGTTTTTAAAACTTGTGTCAGCAAGATATTCAGTGACACAGTTTGCATCTTTTTCTAAAGACTATTTTAAAAGATCACCTTTCCCTGAAAGTTAAAAATACAATGAAAGCACAAAACTTTAATTTCAAAAGAAATTACACAGCCAGCAGTAAATGCACAGTGAACCTCAACTGCCTGCTCTTACTTTAAGGAAGGCAATTTTTTCTTTTTTTTTTTTTTTTAAAGTATCCATCAACATTTGGATTTCTTACACAGAGAACTTTGTATAATCAAAAGGGACAGATACATAACTTCCTTTTAACCAGTGCTGAAAACTGACTGTAATTGCAGAATCCTCTGCTGACATGTATGTGATGTAAGATGGAACAGTAA
Source organism: Anser brachyrhynchus (assembly GCF_964034855.1). NCBI lineage: Eukaryota > Metazoa > Chordata > Aves > Anseriformes > Anatidae > Anser > Anser brachyrhynchus. Next base: position 15,041,966 of record NC_137697.1, on the reverse strand, counting down.
CTGCTATATTAAAATAGATCCTGAGCCCCTCAGCCGCTAATATTGCTGAAAAAGTGCTCCAAATAAAGTAAAAATCACTTATCTGCTAAATAATCATGCAGACTTAAAGCAAAATGCTTTTGTGTTGACACAGAGCCAGATGTTCGAAAAGGCACAGTTTACAAATCTCTGCACATGTTGTGAAATGTTGAATACTAAGCTTAGGTAAAAGATCTCGATCTGTCAATCACATACTTAAGTAGGGTCCTCCACTGGCCTTAAGTCCTTGATGTATCTGTCATTAAGGCCATCAGAATAACACAAGCTGCTGTGCTTAACTGCACTGAAAGACAGTTATTACATATTCAGTAGCATCTTCTTCAGTATATCAGCCTTACACATAATTAACTACCACGTAGTACGGAAGACTGGGTGTTTCAGCAGCTCTCTCGATGGGGGTCTGTCCTGAGGTTGAAGTTCTAAACATCGAAGAGTCACATCCCTCAAACCAGGAGATAGATGTGAAGGGATTGATGGAGCAGTAGTTGCACTAGCAATCTGAACAAAAGAGAAAAAATTTTTAGAAGTCAGTGACTCTTAAGCCCCCTCTTCTACCCCAAAAACCTTCAACAAGCTGATCATTTTCAGCTGTCAAGTTATTCCACATACTTTTATTACCCACTTAGCACATTTCCCACTGCAGTTTGAGGATTACATCAATTAATTCTTCAGTGACCAGCTGCAGGACATGCCATAAGAAAAAGCTTTTATGTCAAACTTGTGGGTATTCTTTAGTCTACTACTTGCCATTGGTGTTAACTGCCATCATGGAAGAAAGCATGGACACAGCTTGACATACCATTATGCAACATTGCTCAGTTAAATCTAGGTTTGCTCTCTTGCTTTGTCTTTACTGTGTTTCTGCTACCACCCCACAAGACAATCTTTTTTCAGATGGAAGAAGATTACTCCCCAAATTCATTTTCACCTTCGCTAGACAAGATTGAGAACACTACGGTGACACCACCAGATTCACACAGACATCAAATCATTAAGACAATTACATTTCTTATTTGAATACTACTGTGCTAATTTTGTTTAGTGTGGAAAGTGTGGAAACACTTTCTTCAGTCATGCTAGTGAAGACGATTATCACTTTCTTTACCCGTGGCAGTATTTTCTTCATTCATGCCTACAGTTCATCTAGATTTTTAGAATTAAATATATCTAATTTTAGTAAGAAGCACGAATGCTGAAATTGATGACCTAGAAAAGGGAGGGACAATATTTATATACAGCATGACATAATGATAGATAATCTTCTGGTGAAATCTGGTCATGGAACATCAGGTTTTACCGAAGGACATTCCCCACTATGAAATATGAATACACAAATGTTTTATGGTAGAAACAGTTTTCTTTTGCTCCCATACTTTACAGATCTGTAAGTAAGAGTTCAAATCCTTGACTAGAGAAAGATGATTTGATCATCTCTATTCCTAATTTCTTTTTTGGCCTGATACATTATGTATCTCAGAACAGAGCTTTTTCTGCATATTAAGAAGGGCCATTGCAACAATTCCTACAACCTGTATGCTTTTCTAAAATTCACACTGCTATATAGATGAAACTGGTTGGCGTCTTTTGTAGCATATTTGTAGCAACAAATACCTCACCTTAAATATTAGAGCAAGGTGATTGGAGTGTTTCTCTGCATTCCAGGGAGGTTTAGCACAAGCCATTTCTATAACAACACATCCAACACTCCACACATCGCAGCTCCTACCATACTGCTGACCTCTCAGAACCTGAACAGAGAGACAAAACAAAGCTCAGATTATCCACTTCAAAGTTTCTTAACTCTAAGTAAGTTAAATTCTGTCAAAAAAATAATCAAGTGCATTCTGATCAACATTTCTAGTTAACAGTGATAAGTGATGTAAATGCCACTAGAAAGCCATAGAGGAGAGCTAGTGAAGTGCCTGATTAAGGGACAAATCAAATAATCTTGCACTCTTTTGACCAAATGGTCACTTGGGCTTTTGTAATAATACTCATGATATATCTTGCAAAAAAACTACATGTATCAACTTTGACAACAATAAAGAAATGTCATTATTCCTATGTTGGTATCACTCCTATTCTTTAGAGCAACTAAATTTAAAATACATTAGAAGCATTTATAGCAGTGTTCTGTTATTTAGCTGTATGATTTAGCTTACAGAGTTCAAACAATTTTTCAAGTAACTTTCAAAACTGCTTTCTTACCTCCGGGGCCATAAATGCAATAGTTCCCAACAACTGTCCCTGAAACTCCCCAGCACCAGTTCCTTTTGATGCCAACCTGGCTGCAGCTCCAAAATCAGCAATTCTTAATCTATGACCTGTGCTGTCAATTAGCAAATTGGCACCTGTCAACAGCATAATAAAAATACTGCTAGTTGGGTTTCTATTAAAGGCAAATGGATGAACAGACAATTTTCCTCCCTCCATTTCAAAACTATATGTTCACATTCCACCCCCACTATCAAGGAAATCTAAAAAGTCAAGGACAAGTCTAATAATGTCACTTTTTTGTTATGCCCAAATGATACTGCACATAGGTTTAGGCCGTCTGAGAGATTTAGAGAAGGAATCAAACTTTCTAAGTAGGGCAAACACAGGATTCTGGAACAATGCCTGGAGCTCAAACAATGAAAGAAAAACCCTGGAGGTTTTCATTGTCTGCAGCTCCCTATAAAATTTAAACTTATTTCATCCTTTGGTAGCTTTGAGACGTTTTAAAAAGAATTACATAGCAAATGAAAGTTTTCCTATTTTAAGGAGAAATATTAAAAGACAAGTGTTTGCCATTATTAGGTTGATACTTATCTGGGTCTATCTCTTGTTTGTGGACAGATATAGTGATATTAAAGGCAGAAGTTTAATAAGGCTTGAACTTCCCAGTGAAGTCCAAATTTTGTTTTTGTCAAACAGCACAACTGTGTTTACGTTCGATCAGGATAAAAGAAGAAATCACAATATTGCCATACATTAGAAACCTGACCTCCTTGTTTTGTCTTGTTCAGATTTTATTATCATTTCACAGTAAATATTTACATGAATTTAACTAATTAACATTTAAAGCTACATGGTGACTTTGTATTTCAATTTAGCAATCCAGAAAACAAATTTTTCTATATCTCTGGCATAGGTAGGAAATATCCCCAAGCATGCTATGAATGTTTGATTAATTTCTGTAGAACAAAGGTTCCTAAGTTGATCAGATGTACTCAGCAGACACCACTCTAGAGATGGTATCCAAGAGAAACACCAGCTCTCACGCCACAATAGATGCTGCTTTCCAAACATTAAGCTTTAGGAGACCTTTTAAATAATTCTTACCTTTAACATCTCTGTGGATTATCTGATTCTCGTGGAGGTAAGAAAGGCCACGTAACAGTTGTTCTGTGTAATTAATAATAACTGATTCTTTGAAAGCTCCATATTTACTTAACAAATGAGCAACTGATCCCCCTAGAAAATAAAAACAGAATTTATCAACACTCATATTTCATATAATGGAATGTAGCATTGCCTCCTAAAATTGCAGTTCTCTAGGTAAACAGAAATATAGTTGATTACTTGATTACTTTCTGCCAGGAACTGTACATATTATAATGACATAGATGTTTATGCTTCCTAGAAACATCAACCTTCCTTACAAAAAAAATACAAATACTTTAACACACCAAGTACTGGTATATAGATCCTCAAGGATCTGGATTTTACACTGTGCTTTCAAAGTACAGTAATATATCTTGGGCTCGAGTGATGTAAAGACATCTGACATTTTATTACTTAAGTAATATTATTTCAGAAAAATAAAGAAAAAAGATGTTCTGCACTACTGGGTGTAAAAACACCCAAGCTTTGCTTGTTAGCAGCCTGGTATTACCAAGTAGTTTCTGCCAGAGACCATAAAGTGCAATGCTTTCTTGCATAGGAAACATGCAATAGAATGTCTAAACCACCAAATCTAGTCTTGATAACTAGACCACAACAACATAAAATCCCATTCATAAAATAAAGCTCCTTCCTAAAGAAAAAAAAAACACTTTCTTGTCCCTGCCGTATGAAATAATGAAAAAAAATACTACTAAATTACAAATTAATAGATTTTGAACTACCTTTTTTTTTTTCTTGAAGCATCCTACTTACTCTATATTATTAGAAAGTTACTTTAAATTCTCAAATGCCTTTGTGTGTCTTCTGACACAGTTTTTAAGAAAATGCTTGGGACAGAAACAAGTGATGGGTATTGCAAAATTTCTAGCAAAGTTATTTTAAATAATTATTTAAACTTATTTACATTATTAAATTATTTAAACAGAGCCACACAGAAAACTCTGGAAACATATAAAGCTGAAGGTGTCTGTCTCAAAGTTTGGCACCTTCTTTAGATGCAGAATATGAATAAAGTATTAAAATTTCTGTTCAGGGCTTTCAACTGCATTAACTGTATAACAAATCAGACATGGAAAATTTCAAGCCAAAAAAGAATCCCAGTAAGAAAACCGCTATGACTGCTTCAACTGTTTCGTAAGCAAGTAAATCTTTATTCTTTAATCAACACAAATCTTTAAATCAGCAAAGAAAAGAAGTTTGCAAACTTAAGCAACACAGGGAATATTTTGCTGTATATTTTTGCAGAAACTACAGTTCCAAGACAACTGATACTTTCATTTTCTTCCACATGCAGTTGTTTACCTGCCATCCATTCAATAAAGAGGTTATAGTTGCTCTTCTCACATGTAGCACCCAACATGCGAATAATATTAGGATGGTTCAGATGACTCATCATACGTATCTCCTCCCTCAGTGCTTCAACTACCTCTTCTTGCTCAGATGATGTGTTCCTGACATATGTCACCTGTTTTGAAATATGACATTCAGATTTACTTCACATAATTATCTGTTCTGTAACTGTGCCCCCTCCCCAAATCCTTTCAGTACAGCAACAAGAATGGATGGCTTTCTATCTCTGTTCACCATCCAAAAACTTCAATTGTTCTTTTAATCTCAAATCCCTTCAGCTGAGAATTCATCTCTATGCAAGACGGTCAAGAGTGATCTTGTGAGAGTGATCTTCTGGGGGAAACACTAACAATCTCTGGAGTAGAGAACCTTTCCTTTTCACTTTGCTGTGCTTAAACTAGGAAAATAGGGCGTCACTTTGGAACCAAGAAATCTGTGCTCCATTCCTAACTGTCACTGATGTGTAAACTTGATAAAAGCAAAAATGCACTTGAAAAACTACAAAAAAAAAGGACCATATAAAAATATATTTCAAAATGTATATTAGAAAGTACAGTATTTTTTATTTTATTAAAAAGTGAAAGACTGAAAATATTATGTTAATAACATGAATATAAAGATTTTGTATTATGTGTTATGTGAGTACATATGACATGGAGCAAAAGAACTAGGGAACAGTCTGAGAGCAGGTTTTTACACAAAATATTCCCCCCAAAATATTGAAGAACAAGCAGAATACATTGAAGGAAGTGAAATATTTACCTGTTTTACAGCCATTAATGTCCCTGTTCCCACATCTTGAGCTTGGTAGCAGGAAGAGAAAGCTCCAAGACCAATTTGCTGACCTTTAAGCCATTCTGCATCTTCTCTGTAATGGTGTTTTGCTTTGGTATGTCCAGGCAGGGTTTCTGGTGTCTAAAAGTTAAATTCCGAATCAATTACTTGTTTAGCATGCATCTAAAATGTAGATGTTCTGGAAAGCTATGAAATTTCCATGTTTATATGCCTCTCTTTGCCCATACATTTATTTATATTGCATGTTAGACATGTTTCAGATGAGATCAGAACACTCATTTTCCATAATCCACACATTCCTACAATATCTAATAACAGAGTGCTTCCTCTATGTTAGTGAGCAAAGGTGAAAGGCAAGATATAAAGACACAAATAGGAGCAGGGCTTTTTTCTATTTCTGAACTAATTTCTAGTCAGGTTTTTACTTATCGTCTACTCTAAAGAACCAAAATCATGTTTTCTACTTAATATACTACTGGCAATTTGTGCTTCACATGTTGTTACCTCATGCAAATGATCGCAAAAAACAATGTAAGATTTCTTTCTTCTTCCCAGCAACATTACCAATTCTGCCACCTTTCCTAGGCATGTAGCCTCAAAAGCTTTCAGCACGTCTCTTACTCCATCAAGTCAATACACTCAACCATTTTAGTGAACTTTCATAAAATACTCCTTTCTCTCTCTATTGTTATTTCTTGTGCTTCTGTTCACTTGCAATCATTGTTTTTCTGGCTTCTAAATATCTCGCAGCTTCTGTCTCAACACATGCTGACAGCATGATCTCTTCCTACTCCTCTTTTTCTTACAGAAACTAATTTAGTATTACATGATAGCCTTCACAGTAAATCAGCACTAAGACCCAGTTCAGTTCTACTCCTTCCTGAAAACTCTCATATTCTGCTTCCTCACTTTTACACTTCCTTATTTGCTTTTTTAAAGGTTGGCACATTAAATGTCTCTCTTCCAAACACCTTCTCTAAATTTGTTAATAACCACAGAAGGTTTCTATTTGCACATGCAATATGCGTACCGAGGGTGTATGTTTATATTCCAACTTCTAGGAGAGGATATTGAGTCTGTGTTTCTGTAACTCTGAAAACATACCAACACTGCTTTAAATTCCATGAATCTCAATTTATGCTAAATTTCCATGTGTATACTTACATCCTGCTGGATAATTATGATATCTTCACCATTTTCAACCTGTAGTTGGGGAATTATTGGCAGGGCATCTTGAGACGCTGACATTGCCATAGCAATAGCTAAAGCTTCCTCTTCTTCAGCTTCCATCTTTTCCTTGCATTTTTGATTATGATTTACATCATCTTTGTAAGTATCATCATTTTCCGCCCGCTCAGGAGAAAGAACTGCAACTTCGGACTTGAACGTAACTGTGCCATCACTTGTTGGCATGGAAGCCTCGAGTAGGTCCTCAATACTGGAGTTGAGCTCTGCATTAACATCCAAGCGACACTTCTCATCTACCGGTGTGAACACCGTCTCTTCACTTGGAATAACTGCGCTGCTATTACTACTATTGCCGTCACACTGTGAAATATCGTTCAGGTCAAGCGTCATACCATTTTTTGACGTTTCCCCCTGCTTGCTCATATCACATGGAGTGGGTCGTGATGGCTTTGGCCTGTGTATGTGACTGGATGGCAATGGCCTGGCTTGGGTGAAGACTGGAGAAAGTTTCTCTGCTTCTTTATTTTCGGAACAGTTTCTCTGAAACTGGAGAGAGAGTTTCCGCTGTGTTTGAGGAGAAGGTGAGGGGATTTTGCAGGGAATGAATCCCTGAGGTCTGAGTTTAGAGACATCTGTTACAGTGCCAGCTGGTACAGATGGGTTTGAAGGAGAGAGAAGTGTTGGGAATAGTGACTGGGAATGATTGGATGAGGAAGAAGAGTTCAAACACTGACTGTGGGGTTTTCCTTTTGTTTGAACAGCTGGCTTTGGTTGCTCAGTGGTTACTGATGAAACAGGAAGTCCCACAGCAAGGCCAGCCAGTGTCTCAGAAATGTCCTCTGGACTGGCACTCATTTTTTTGTCACTTAAACCTTTCCCACTTTTCCCTGATAACTGGACAGTATTGTTAGGTGTATTATTTTCTGTAGCTTCTGGAGAGTTATCTGGTACAGGTAGCTGCAAAAAGTCTTCATGTCGACAATCCCCGGACTGCATTTCTTCCATGCCTAGCTGGATAGCTTCTGCAATTTCCATTTCATCTGCTATTGCCATCAAACGTCGACGCATCCTTGCATAATGAGTCGAGCTTGTCACACTCAACATTTCTAAAAGCTTTAAAAAAACATGAGGCACTCTTGCCACCATTCTTGCGGCACTCAAAAATACTCTCCGCGACAGTTTACCAACCATTGAGTGGGAATTGTCAATTGACTGCAAGGCGAAATTTAAGAGGGAGAGAAGTTTCTTATACCTGACAAAAAAAAAGATAATGTTTTATACAATGATATGCTCTAGTTAACTTGTGCTAAGAAAGCCATTTCAAGACAAAGTATTTAGCTATCAGTTCTGCAGTAGCAAAAAGACTTACTGCTGCACTGATGCTTCAGAAGTATTTAACAGATCAGAAATTTAAAAATGGCAACGATTTGCTCTAAAGTTGGTTCACTGTTTCCTGTAGTATACACTATTTGTCTACAGGAATTACACCTGCCATTTTTTGAGAGATCACCAACAATATGCTCAACTACAAAGACTAATAGTCAAATAGTGTAAGCAAGTACCTGTCTACTACAGTATCGGCCTGTAAAACATCTCCACAGACAATGTGAGGATAAAATTCACCAGGAAATTCCAACAGAAGTCTGTCTATAAGACAAAGTCGTCCCAGTAGCGCTTGCCAGTTGCTAGATTCAGTTTGGGTTCCAAGAATACAATTTAAGACATAATCAACACCACCAATACCAATGGACCCTAAAAAAAAAGTAGTTAAAAATAAGGATTAGATACATACCTTCACTGTTTAAATTCCATAGGGATCAGAACTGCGTCACACAGAAATACACCTGTGCCCACCTCTAACCCCGTCTCTCTATGGGGTAGTAACCCCATCTCTAAACTCCAAAGAGCAATGCTGTTGCTGATTTTGTATAAATTTTGTACTTAATTTAAAACACTTCAGTATGTTTGCTTGTAATTATAATTCATTTATATATGAAGAGCTATTATTACCAGACTTAAGTATTTCTCTCCCAACCGCCAGCTCTCCTGCTTGGCCTTTACACATCTCCAGTAGTGTTGAGACTGAAAGTTGACTCGTTCGACTACAAGAAATTAAAAACAAAATTATCTCTTTTAGCTGATGATTTCAAGGGAAAACATTAAAACATTTTAATAACCATTAGCTTGGAACTCTGCTTGGAAATCAACTTCACATCATTTTATTCCAATCGCCTTGTATAATGCTCTATCTTGTAAGCTACCGCTAGCCGTGAGATTTTTACAAGGGCATTTCCAGAAACTTAGTATCTATCACTAACAAATAAATAAAACAAATAGCAGTCAGCTTCCCTATCTCTCAGTACATCCCCATTTCTCAAATTCTTAGAGAGATGTTTTTAGGCAATAATCTCTTTTATTAAAGAAATCATTCAACAGTGCGTAAGAACTGTCTCTTGTAAAAACAGGACAAATTCAGAAATCCAACAACAGCTTTATTTCACTTTTTCTTTTATTTTAGATGCTCTATTGCTAGACTATTGCTGGTGGGGGTAGGGAACATCTCCAGCTGATTTTAGAAGCAATGCTGCTTATTAGGAACTAAACCAAAAGAGAAATCATGCTGATGGTCTTCTGCATCTAGTACAAAACACAGCTGAAGAAATGCTTGGTCTGGCAGAGCAGACAGGGTAGCTTGGGACTGGAGGACAAAGCCTGCTCAAGCCAGAACGGCCAGAAGACATTCATTCAAGAACAGCCATCTTCTATCATTATGCTACGAAGTAAGAACTAACAGTATTATATTAACACTTAAGGAAATAGATCTACAACAGACTTTGCTTTAGTAGGAAACATGCAAATATATTAAACACATAAAACCTGGTAATTGGTTCTTGCTATAGAGTTTTAAAGGGGAGTCAGGATAATTACACTAAAGCAGTTCAACCAGTTGAAAAGGATGCTGAAAGGCTGAAGACTGCACCTGACATTTTCTTTCATTTTATGGGAAAAAGTCTTTATGAAAGCAAAGCATTATATAAGATCTGTAAACACTGGAAAAATATTACCAGATGTGTTCAAAACCTGTGTCTTTCAAGACTGAAGTTGGCTGTAGCAACTACTCTTTAACAAAAACATACCATGGTATGTTTATACTTATGGTCCATATATAGTTTACCACCACCTGTAAATGGTCTTCTAGTTTCACATAAAATATCAATAAATTAAGCTTCAAGGCATTTCAGTAACAATAGGTATGATGTTCATGGGACACCATACCTGTTGGCATCTGCACATTTAACTAATATTGTCTCCACAACTGGCTTGAGAAGTCGCTGTAGTTTAGTCCTTTCTGCCAAAGTATGACAAGGAGTATATACCAGCATGGCTCTTAAGGTTTTCTGAGAGAAAGGAGAAAAAACAATATATATGAAATTAGTTTAGTTATACATTTTGTTTGCTTTTTAAATTAAAGTTGCAAATAGTTTTATATAAATTAAAAATATCAGTGAAATTTTAAAAAGATAAATAGCTTAATATGTACTAGCTGTTAGAAGTAGTCATGCATCCTTTGAGATTGGCAAGAAGTCAGCGATACAGTTACTGTTAATACTAAACACTGTAGCAAGCATTTCCTTATTTTTATCCAGTAGAGTCACGCCAACTCATTCTTTCTGTGGATCTTATTCATCCTGCTTTCAGATACTTAATAGTCAAGTCATCAGTGATGCTTAACAATATTTACAATTTCTGACTTCATACACCTACTCCTTCTCCCTCCCCTTTCAGAAGTGAAGTAACTTTGAAATTACCCGAATACAATGAGTAAACAACTACTTACTAAAGCAGCAACATACACTTTGTAGACAGGGTCAGCACAGACCATGGACAGCACACTGCAGCAGGATTCCACCACAACATCTCCTGAGATACTGGTCTGAGATGACCCACTAGCTGCTCCCAGAGCTCCAGCACTTGTGTTGTTTCCATTGCTACTTCCAGAATTTCCAGTGCTTTCACCATTAGCCAGTAGTAGAGCACCACTAACATCATGTGAAAGACGTCTAAGTGCCATCTCTCTTATATTCCAGTTTCGAGAAAACAAGCAGCCAACTAACTCCATCCCAAACACCTGCCAAGGAAGAAGCAACCTTGCATGAGTCAAATTGAATAACACTACAACTTAAGAGCAGCAATAAGAAAAGAGAAAAATGTTTCTGTTGAAATACCATCTTTACAAATAAGTCTAATAGCAAGAATGTGTCAGAGGGTATACAGTATTTCTTAAAAAAAAATCTATGATAGAAATGAACTCTCATAAATGATGTGTCATCAGTTCTCCAGAAACTCTGCTAGGACAAGTTGGGAGATGATGGTGTGGCCAGTTTCACTGTGTTTCAATCACTCACTACACAGTCTCTTTGTATACCTTGGTATAAACAACCCTAAAGCCAAGTTCTAGCTATATTAGGCAAAAGTTGCAACAGAAATAAAGGTGAAACGAGTTCCACCATTCTTCTTTAAACAGTGTGATCCTTGCTCAGCTGAGCCCACCTCTAGGTTGGAGAGTATTTATCTTATATGGCTCCAGCAATCCATTGTAGGTAACAGTAATTGACAACTTTGTATTTATGTGATACCTGCACAGTCAAGATGAGGATTAGAAATATTACATTTTATTACATGGACCTTTAATAATAGGCCTCAGATTAATTCTGAAACTAAAAAAGGAAAAAAAAGTGAAAACATGACTGGGAAACCTTTCTTTCTTTGTGCAAATTGAATATAATTATTTCCAATAATAGCCAACCATAAAACTGATGGGATTCAGAGTAAGTTTCTGAATTGTTACAAGTGCTCTAGAATTAGACACTCATACAATAGAATCCTATTGTAGCTCTACCTCAAATAGTCCACTTTAAGCAAAGAGAGAAGGCCCCGTGCAAACAACATGTGATTTATGTTCACAAGTGCAAGGTCCTGCATCTGGCTTGGAACAATCCCAAACATGAATACAGGCTAGGTGACATCCGGATAGAGAGCAGCCCTGCACAGAGGGACTTGGGGGTACCAGTGGATGATAAGCTCAACATGATCTGGCGAAGACCACCTCCAGCCCAGAAAGCCAACTGTATCCTGGGCTGCATCAAAAGAAGAGTGACTAGCGGGGTGAGGGAGGTGATTCTCGCCCCCTGTTCTGCTCTTGTGAGACCCCACCTGGAGTCCTAGCATTCAGCTCTGATGCCCCCAGCATTAAGGTGGACATGGACCTGTTACAGAAGGTCCAGAGGAGGGCCACAAAGATGATCACAGGGCTGGAGCACCTCTCCTGCAAAGACAGGCTGAGAGAACTGGGGTCATTTAGCCTAAAGACGACATGGCTCTGGGGAGAGCTTTATTGCAGCCATTCAATACCTAAAGTGGGCCTACGGGAGACATGGGGAGAGACTCTTTATCAGGGAGTGTAGTAACAGAACAAGGGGTAATGGTTTTAAACTAAAAAACTTAGATTTAGATTGGATATTAGGAAGAAATTCTTTACTATGAGGCCCAGGTTGCCCAGAGAAGCTGTGGATGCCCCATCCCTGGAAGTGCTCAATGCCAGGCTGGACAGGTCTTTGAGCAACTTGGTCTGGTGGGAGGTGTCCCTGCGCATGGCAGGGGTGGGGGTGGAACTGAGTGACCTTTAATGTCCCTTCCAGCTCAAACCAATGATCCCTATGATCTTTGTGCTAATGTTCTCTTATACCCGGTCGATTCACTAGATACCACCACAACCACCATCGTAACCTTTTTCAGAATCAATAGTATTAAGAAACTCACTTTTTCCTCTTTTCTCCACATTTGCATCCACAGATAGCATCAACAATGCAAAATTTAAATGTGAAACAAAGTTGGAGGTATAAAACAAAACGTTACTCCTCTTATTCCAAGCTCTTTCAAAAAATCCTTTAGTAATTAAGAATAGCAGAACAAGTGAATATACAAGCATGTTTCATGCTTTCCAGAAGACACAATGATCATAGCTTCTTCTGAAGGAAATGCAAGTAGTTTTGCATTAGTGCTGTGCAAATGTAATATTCACTAAGAGCAGCAAATCTGTTCAAAATGTTTTTGTAAAAGAAGCTTCAGATATAAAAAGAAAAATTACCTGAATCCATGGCTCAGCTAAATCTTTATAAGCAGAAGGAATCTGCTGGACCCCATAATGAGTAAGGTTAAAATTGCTCTCTTGGGTTCTTCTCTGTGATCCAACCGTAGATTGCTGTTGAGTTTGTTGCTGAACCACACGGAGGACAGATGATTCCACAGGGCTAGGCAATTCATGACTACAGATTAACAACAAACAGCACAGATCAATGAATGAAACATTAACCAAAGTAAACACTTTACCATATTTAAGAACATAAACAGAGATCCAGAAACAGACAGTTATATTCAGACTGACCACTTACCTATAGAAATCATGAGATCTCCATTTAGATCTGCAAAGAGGACATATAAGTGGCTCTCTGTTTCTTCTACATTCTTCTGCCCCTGGAAAAAAGCAACAGGATAATATATATTACTGTGTATATAACTGGAAGATGGCATTAGTAAGTTCAAGATTTACTGAAGAACGTCAGTTTCAGGATGCACACTTCTGAACTGAGCCATCTCCAGCAGCCTAATAAATGTGTAGTTAAACTTTTCTGCTTCAATAAGTGCTTCATTTGAGTACTGTAATATTACAAGTAATAAACTGAAATATGGGTCTCAAACATAAGCAATATTTTTTAAAAAAGTATAAACATACATAGGGCTGAATTTTATTTGTTAAAACGAACTATTTGTATACTTCATTTAATGTAGTATGCAAGAATACTCCGTAATTCATTACATAATCCAAGCTGACAGTGGATGACTTTCATGCATTCTAATGGCAAGTCACTGAGGAGTAAAAGTCTGTTCCTAACCTTACTCTGATTGGACATACTCTTTAAGTTAAAAGAGAGTGAAATTTCTATCATTGCAGTTAACTTCTCAAAACACAAAATTACAAGCTTGATTGTGAATAACTGATATAACACAGCGTATCAGTAGTCCCTAGAATGGTACCAAAGTCTCACAGAGTTGCAATTACCATGTACGGGCATTTTTTTGTTTGTTAACTTTTATCTTTTAAAACAAACAAAATAATGAAACTCACTATGTTATAATACTTTTGTATATTTAGAGTCACCACAGTTTAATGAGACAAAGATGACAACATACATATTGACATGCAGTGGTGATGTAATTTGTTCCTGCATCCATCTTCACACACAGTCAGGCTTTCTTCATCCAGCATGCCTAACAAACAAATGGGACACATCTGTTCTTCTTCATCCTTCATACTACAAAAAAAAAAGGTAATTGTGACTATTAAAACAGCATATCAGAATTCAGAACAGGCTTTAACCATAAAAAAAATAAGTTCCAGTTTGGAACAATCACTTCTAAATTACTATGTGCTATTCAGGAATAATTTTCCTTAAAACTTGGTCTGCATAAGCAAGCAACCAAATTTTTAGAAGCACTGAGGATAGACAACATTTTGTTGAAATGAAAGTCACAAAACACATGACATCTTTTCAAACTAGGTCAGATACCAATTAGAGACTGAAAGGCCCAGCCTAGGGCACTTAGATTCACCCCCCTGCCCCCCCACTCTCCCCCAAGGCTTCTTTAACAAACCAAGCTTTGCTTTTTTACTTATTGTTTAGTCTTGAAAAGCTAGGAGCTTTTCAGATTTTTAAAGCTACATACTTTTTTTTTTCCCCCATCATACTCCTTTCAGAGTACTGAGTCATGAGTGAGTCTTTAGAGCATTACAGAAAACTGTAAATACTATTTGATGAACGTAAGTAAACTCAAGAATTAACAAAAGATAACACTCAAGTTTTCTGTCATTGACAGAAACAGATGTAATGAATTCACTAATAAAGTGAATATACCAACATATCCCACATAGATTTAAAAAAACACCATTTGCCTATTTTGCACGTTGCTTCCATTTTATCAACCCCATACCTTAAGTTTTAAATTCATGTAACGGGTGATTTCAACAGGAAAAAGAATAAAAATTAAACAGCATTTAAAGAAAAACTGATATAATCTTCTGTAATATTCCTTAAACATGCAAAATTTATTATTCATATTAAAATCTTAAGTTATAGTTGGCATGTCTAGAAGTTTTAAGGAATCTTGTATTTGTTCAGCAACAGTAGTCTTTAAAATAAAAATATTTTGTATACACATTTGTTTCTCTACATATATATTCATTACTATTTTCCTTGCAAACTTGATATTTTTCCACTGTGAAACTTATTTTTGAAGAATTAGTAATAAACCAAAAATAACTGCAAATCACAGTAAATATCAGAACTGAGTAAACTTTTATCTCAAATGAATCTGATGCTCACTGTTCTCCAATACTTATATAATGCAAACACAGACTTGCACAAAATAGTAACCTCTCGCATTGAACCAGTAATGCTTGAAAATAGCCATGAGGTGTACTGGCAAACAACGGAAATATCTTTTATCCTGCCAAAAATGATAAGCACTACAATGAAGTTCACAATCCAGTGAAGCCATCCTGATGAAAAAAATAATTCTAGACAAGATATCTAATTAAAAGAACTGGCCACATAAGTGATTGCAGAGTAGATTATGTATTTATCTTGTTTTTTTAAAACTTCGTTTATTTATAGTGACTATTTGAAAAAAACAGACAATGGAAAGACAATGGGAAATCGAGGTCACAATCTGTACATCAATATTATAAACCTGTCTGAATATAGTCATCTAGCCATATGATTATAATCAAAAATAATACACCAAGGTAGTCCTTATATTAGAGTTTCACTTTACAGAAAAAGTCTCAGTTCTGGTTGCCTTCTGTGGTTTGGCCTCTCTAGAGGATGCCTAGTTCACTCAGCCCACTAATTCATGCACAAATCATTTGTTTAAGAAACAAGATCTTTAATATCAGGAAAAGAACATGCAAGAGCACGAGTAATAGAGGTTAGTAGAAAAAAAGAAAGCTATCAAATAATCAAATATCACTTAAAACTGAAAAAAGACATCTTTTAATATGGTATAAACTAGAAAAATCACATTAATTTAACTCCCTTCAAAGTATTTTAATCATTCATTTTTCATGAAAAAGGCTTTTAAGAATTTATCTAAACATATGCTCAGATATTTTAGTATATGTTTACAAGCATGCAGCGTGTTTACCCAGAAAATTTTCAGTGTATTCTCATACGTACAAGCATATCTCCAAAGTAGTACAAATTTACTAGGACATGAGAAAAAATGAAACCCTGTTTCTTCATTTGTCAACATTTGCACAACTGCTGTATTTGAACAAATGCACATAAATAATTGTTTCTAAAGTTAATATATGTTTCAGTCTTGCATATAATCACATTTCTAAAACTTGTTTCCCAAATTAATAAATAGTAAAAATTCTTTTCCCAATTCTAGTTAACATTTTTCATATGGAAGGTATAAAGCAAATATGCCCACTTCTTACCACAATGACTAACACACGTTTGAGTCTTGATTGTTTGCAAATATAGATATTTAACATGGTTTGAAATGAAAGCAGCTTTAAACAAAAAGAATGTAGGTGATTCTAAACCTCCAAAATTATATAAAAACTACATAATAAAGCTTTTAATTCCTTTAGAAAAATACTAACCTGTGTTCTGAACTAGATGTAGAAGTACTAGATGATGACAATGTATGAGAATTTGACATGCGTGAGACAAACTTCTGGATGGTGTTACGAGATGGAGCTTTGATCCTCGAGCTACGCCTACTGTGATATTTCTGGAACAAACTCTCAACCTAACATCAGAAAAAGATAGCAACAGTAGCATTTATGCTATGAATAGCTTGTATTTAAAGACAACATTACTGAAGCTTAACTATTACTAGAAGAAATCTGTTGACCTTCTTAATAATATATTAGCAGCAGAACTACCAGGAATTTCAGAAGTTTTACTAATAAACAGATCACAACAAACACCATTTACATCAAAAACCTATTTATTAAGAATAACTAATCATTTTAAGTATACACACAACCTTCTGAAGACTCACGTTTTATTTAACTTTCGGCTAATCAGAGATGCAAATAAATAGCTTTGACTAGAAAATCCAAGATTTGAATCATTCACCACACTGCAACTCTCTACTAATTCTTTTAGTTACACCTTTTATTTGCAGGTTTTTTTCTATCTACATCTCTCTGAAGATTAGATGAAAAACAATTAAAAACTAATTCTCATTGCTTTGAAATACTGCAGTTTTCAGCATTTTTAAAATAGTGCCCTGAAGGCTTTTACCTGACAGATTTTAGATTGCCATTAGATCTTTATGAGATTGATTACCTCGAAGTTCTTCAGTGTCTTTCTCCATAGCATTGGGTCTGAGGGTTCAAGCTGGAACACTCGCAGCATAACAAACAATAGATGAATACAAAATGTTCCACGACCACAGCTACAAGTCTGCAAAGAAAAATATATGCTAGGGCTCTACTGACTAGATAATTACATGGATCAGTTTTCCACACTGAGGTGCATTAAAGAGATATGTACTAGGCCCTCCTATTTTTCAAAAAAAGCAAAATAGTATTTTATATAAGTGTATAAATATCTTCTTACATGGCCCTACATAAAGTGAATTCCCAAAACATTATTCAGGAATGCATATAAAAAAATCAGACAATCATAATACCAGTTTTCTCCTTTCATTTTTTAAAAATCAACTGAAAGCTATAGCTATTCTCTATACTAAAAGAAATTTATGCATTTAATCTTAAAAAATATCTCTACCATAACAGCAAACTTAAATGAGATGCTTCTGTTTACACAAAAGCCGTATGTTCTCCAATACAGAAACAAGGCAGTCCTATCAAAGTCTCTGAAAATGATATAATTATGGGTATTAACGGTATTATCACTCCATTAGAGTAATTGTGACATTGCTTGTCATTTATACATACTCCATTAAAAAAAAAGGAAAGGAAGTATTTCAGGGTGAGAAACTAGGAAAGCTGCCAAATTTTAGCCAAAAATGCTTAATAAGACATGCTTAGGAGCCACTTGTAGGAATAAGAAATTTACAAAGAAAAAGACTCTAGTTAAAAAAAGTCATAAGAGAAGCTCTGGACAAAAATAGTACTTGCTATAAATACCTGACATATCTGACAAAAATACAAGCTAAGCACAGACTGCATCTTTTAAGCAATTAGGTATCTTTGCAGAACCATTAGCAAAGGTTGGTGACTGAATCCGTTTTGGTTTTGTACACAATTTTCCAAGATTAAATATGAATTAATAAAAGCTATAGATAACACAAACATGTTCATTACCTGAGGCCCAATAAAGACTCTGTATTTATTATCAGGGCTGTCTCCTCCGATTAAGAAAGAGTTTGGTCCTATCTGCTGCAGCAGGTACAGCCTGGCTCTCATAACTTTGTTGACACGACGATTTGTTTCCTCAGGGCTGTATGGAGAGAAGCCATCTGGAGATGGGGCTCTTCGAGGTGGTGTTATACGTCCACTCTGAAACTACAGAAGTGGTTCTATCATTTCCAGTTCCATCAGTTCAGCTACGTATTTTGTTCAGGATGACATACAGTACATGTCCCCCAGACCTGAAACCACGACCTGCTTAGACTTCATGAATTTAAAGGGATTCATTTTCACTTCTATGATCAGAAATAGAAGAAAAACTACAATTATGTAACTAAAATAGTCTGATATTATGAGGGAAAGAGTCTTTTAAGTTGCTTAAATTTTCAAATCTTCATTGATAAACTTACCATATTACTACTGAATTAGGACGTATAATTCAACCAGATCATCATTTGCTCATGACTCAATAGATCAAGTTATGAAATATTAAATTAAATTTGTAGTGTTAATACAAGTGAAGAAATCCTATGCCTAGAGTTTACAAAAGGAAATAAGAATTGACTTTAAGAAATTCCAAAGAAAAATGATACAGCTCCCTCTCCTTTACACAATTAGAGCAACTATTGGCTCAGGTTGTTATTTTTGATGATGAGAAACAACAACAACAACAACAACAACAAGAAAGTGGCCCTTTCTTATTAAAATCGTTTTCATTTGAATTTTTCACATTTCTAATGTTATGAAATACTTTAATGACTATCCAATTTCAAATCTTCTGCTTTGATTTGCATTTACTTGGAATTTTAAGTTATGATGCAGAAGGTTGTAATTGACTTATTGTCCATCAGTTAAGTAAAGGATATTCTAAACTTCAGGGTTTCTCAAGTGAAAGGTAGATATAAAATAAAAAATGAACAATTACGAACAATTTTAAAAAAGCTGAACAATTTTATTATTATTATTTTTTTTATTTTTTTTTAACGTTTTCATTTCTCTCATCAGGAGGAAAGGAGTTCTACAGTGCTGTGCAATATTCATCCCTAGTTCAGTGGAACAGCAGTATATATTTTAGTGATTTTGGAAACCTTGTTTAGAACAATGGGACAGTGAAGGCTATTAGATTTTATTCTTACTGTAATTGCACTGTGAAATTGTAGATGAGTCGAATGAGGATGAGCATGTTTGCAGTAACAAATCTGTTAGACACTATTGCTCAAACTGTTATATTCCCAAACTTGTCTGATAAACCTAGTTCTTAATGTTCAAAATATTCCATTCCATTCCTATCTTCTCAAATGTAATGGTATAGATTTTACCTTCTAAGAATGCATGTACTAAAACTTCCCGAATCTGTACATAAAGATCAGTCCTGAAACAGAGGATCACAAATAGCATACCAGTAACTGTTCTGGTTACTGGTATGTAGCCAGAACCAGGTATGTAATTCTCTAATGTTACTCTAATCATCAATCCTGTCCTCAAGGGATTATATCGGCTTGGAGAACTGACATGCAAAACTACAGTAAAACCAAACTCCTGGCATCTCCTTGTGCAAATCAAGCTAGGAGAACATTCATATCTATACTTCCTCATTTATTTCCTAAAAAAATAATATAAAAATCGATAGCTTGACTGAATTAAAAGGAAGAAACACCTAAGAGCGTAGAATAAAATTCCACGCGAGAGAAATGTAACATAAGATATGCTCTGCGTATCTCACTCTCAAGTGAGACACTCTGTGTTGTAACACCTCTACATGAGCATCTTGCCTTACCCAGTGAGAATTACATATTTATTGCCTCTCTATTTAAGCAAAAGATTGTAGAATATATCCAAATCAATAATTACATCACAGCTTGCAACTTACAGGTACTGGAGATACCCTTTTTCTTCTAACACCTGGTGATTCAGATTTAACAGTCCTGGAGGATGATGAAGAAGAGCTACTAGGAGAAGGACTACGCCTTCCTTTCTGCGTAGGTGAAGAAGCAGTGCTTTGTCCTTCAGCTTGAGGTTCTAGCGATAGCTTGTTCATTTCAGATCCATCTCCCTTCACAGGGATAGGTTTCACCACCTTGCAAGAATTAAACCATGAACATTAGAATTATAAATTAATCATTTTATATTAAAGCAACACAAATCCATCAAAACTTGCTTTGCTAGCATTATATAACTAAGCCATTATTCAGACATATGAATTTTGCACATTTCCTAAACTTCGTTAACATCTCATAGGCATTATATCTTGTTAGTCTATATACTAAACATAGAAAAGAAAGAACATTTTTACTGTCCTTTTGTGCCACTTATGTTAATTGTTGCAGCAACTGATTTATTCTTGAAGTGTTTCTCTGTCAGTCATGGTATATCAAAGGACAACAGTTTCCCCATTGGGACAGTAAGATCGAAAGGAATATTTTCCTCCAGACACTGACTGCCTATATAAGAGTTATCTACCAACTACTCTAAGTATCAGTTGAGAAATATCAGGGTTACTATTTTTACAGAACAATATGACCACTCGTTGCAAAATAAGATTACTTTAAACCTGGAACCAAGTACACCAAAATTAAGGTGTGCTGTGCCCCTTGAGAACCCTGCAATACAACTGGAACAGCTACATCACTTCTGATAAGTGAGCTAATCTCAGTGCTCAGTGCCACACTACCTGCACAGGTATGTGCTCAACCAGAGTGAGCATTTACACTCCTAATACAGGTTGCGTTGACACCAAATTTCAGCACTGAGATATGGAATATTTCAACATAACTTTCAGATGTCTGGCCCTAAGACCTACATAATCTATGGGAAAATATAATTAAATAATAATAACTAAATTAAAATTTTAATTATATACTTAAAAGCTGAGTATAATTGAAAGCAATCCCACCAATTAAGAGTCAGTTTTAATTCTACGTTTCTCTGTGACTCAGAGGCTTGACTCAAAGCTGAAGGGAAGTCCAGACAATGTTTCAGATTAGAAGAGCAGACCTCTCTTGTGAAGTTGCAGAGGTCTCTCTTCTTTTGTCTAACATTTTTTTTTTTCCTAAAACCAAATAGGTCAGGGGGAAGGGGTTCTCCCTGCTTAGGGCATGTAAGACAAAACATCTAGACCAGTTTCCTTTCTTCCTGTATTGGACTGCAACCACAAGGTAGTGATGCTATTTTTTAAACAGGATTTAACTGATCTAACCATAGCAACGCTGTTGTCCAGAAATGCATCGAGTTTCAGCAGGCTGAAGGGAAAATACGACAATGAGGAGTTTGGACATATGGACAAGTCACAGTTACCAGTTGCTATTGCTTGAGAGATGTTGAATATTAAAATACTAGTAAATGAGAATCTGGAGCATAGAAAGTTACAGTAAAAACCCAGACACCTCAAAGAAAGTGAGCTAAACAGAGAAACATAATTTCAAGCTATGCAATAACTATTTCTGTAGTATAGCAATAACTATTTCAAGCTATGCAATAATAAGATACGTTCAAAAAAATTAAGAACTGTTTTGTGTTAGAGGTTTTGAGGTATTGCTTTTTTTGTGCACTGTTACGTATTTTCAGCATTCTTTTTTATTACAGAAACTTACCAATAGACCATTTTTCTTTTATTTCAGTACACTTGTGTACTATGTCAGATGATCTTAGCTTTAAATTAGCGCTCCCGTCAAGTGACACTGGGAGTCACATTGACGAGTGCAACCACATTTGCATGCAACTAATTGCTATTGATTAACTAGCATTATACTTAACGTTGGTGTAAGAATTGTTTAATAAGTTTGGGGGTTGATCTGTCTGCAATTTCTTAAAAATAAAATTACTTAAGAAAGAACCTGAGGGAAGAGCATGGGGGCTGCAATGGGAAAGCTCAGGCTGGGTGTTAGGGAAAGGTCCTTCACCCAGAGGGTGGTCAGGCTCTGGGACAGGCTCCGCAGGGCAGCGGTCACTGAACCTGCTGGAGTTCAAGGAGGGTTTGGACAATGCTCTCAGATATCTGATTTTATTTTCGGGTGGTGCTGTGTGGAGCCAGGAGTTGGACACAATGATCTTTGCAGGTGCCTTCCGGCTCAGAATACTCTATGATTCTAAAACTATTTCTGAGCCATTTATACAAAAAAAAAACACACTGAAAAAGGCTAATGAGGTTCTCTGGCATCCAAAGTTTATCAGAGTTAAGACTTATGTGAAGGAGCTACTCAGATTTGCTTTTCCCTGTTTCTAGTATGCTTGCAGGTTTTTTTTTTTGTTTGTTTGTTTGCTGTTTGTTTCATTTTTCCTATCTAACAAAAATTCCATATGCTTACATTACAACATGCTGAAAACCTCAATTTAACTTTCTCAAACTATGGAAATAAAGCCATAAAACCTTTAAGAATGAAGGCAGTACAGAATACTAGCGTGCAGTTTTGCACTCAGTTTTTTACCGAATGAAAAACAGTTACTTTTGTTGTTGACATAAGAGGGCAGTATTGCCACAGCAGTACTCCATACTACAAAACCAGCAGAGCAGCTATACGTTTGTTTCTGAAAGTGTACCTTTAAGAAAGTGAACCACAGTTTCCTGTTAAACAGACTAAAAAAATGAACAAGAGGATCACAGTTAAGAGCCTGCAAACTGTTAAGATAAATAGGTTTCTAAAAGAAAATCTTAAGGAACTTTTATTTGTAATAGTTGTTACAGATAACACCCGCCCTTCAATGCTGCTTACCACAGGGCCTCTCCTGCTTCTTCTTTCCAGCCATTCATGTTTCCAAGCTGGCATACACGTTGCCTTGAGTTTCTCCCTGATCATGCGCTCTTCTGGGCGGTCATCCATTTTCTGCAGCCCCCTCAAGGTTTCTTTATTCTCCATGTCACGACTACAGCAAAGAAAAAAAAAATATACAGTTATTTTTAGTTAAGTATAATACTATAGCATTCTTAATCTTTGTACCAACCTATTCTCCCTCTCCTTACAATGAATCTACTAAAAAAAACATTAATTCCAACTGATTGCAGCAACTCTCTTAAGAATTGCTGCAACTAATTTGCTATTCTTCACTCTGCAGCATACATCTTAAAGAAATACTCCTCAAAAAATGTATTTATTGCTTGTATTGGACAACCACTAAAAATGGAATAATTGGAATTATAATGTCAATTATTGGAATAAAAATGGAATTGGCAAATATTAAACCAATACAAAAATTACCCTATATGTTAGGCCATTCTCCAAAAGTTTCAGAAGTGTTGTTCATGCATGCATTGGCAGTTCAAAGCTTGCCATCTCTATTTCAAAAACAATTTGCAAAATGAGTATAAATGAAAAACTCACATCTTCATTGGATGCAAAAGCATGCAACTATGTAGTGCCTCTTCCCATACATGAACTCCTCAAAAAAAAAGAGGGCTTGTAAACTAATACACAAAGTACGTTTAAACCAGGCACAGAAGTCACAAAAGTAATGCAAGTGTCCTTGAGAGTTGCTTTGAGTGACTGATGACTCAAAAGCACTCCTAGTCAGCTACAATTATAGCAAAATTCACAGCAAGTTCACATCTGTAAAATGAAAGTGTAATCCATCTGGCTTGTACTTTTTTGACCTACAGCAATGTAGCTGCCTGTGATTGCTGGCAACAACAGGAAATAAAGAAAAAAAACCCTTCTCAGACACTGAAAAAGAAATATGAGCAGTCTGGAAGATTTCCTGATTCTGTTGAGCTATCTGCTAAATCACCAAGAAAACCACATTCTTAAGCAGTAGCACATGATCCCCGCCCACCTTCTTGATGTTGGCTGTCTTTAAAAATAAGCAAGCCTAATTAAGCCAACTCTCATGATGAAGTTTTATTTCAAAAAAATAAAGTCACAACTCTTAAGTGGAAGGTGATAACTGCTAGATAATAACTTAGTTACAACGAGAAGCAACTACATATTTACAGCTGCAGCTTTCATGCCTGCAGTCTTCAACATCTAAAATGTTTAGCTATGCAATCACAACTGCATTTATGTACTGGGTGACTGCATGACAGCGTGACCTAAAACTTTCCCTACAACATTCCCTGGAATAAAAAGATGTTAAAATTACAACATCTTTCTTCACCAGCACTACATTACTGAGGTTCATTTATTACAAATCTGGACTTGGAATAATGAGAGCATTTCACTGATCAGAAAGAGAATGCATGATGTTTTTTCTTCTCTTATTGTAGAGACAAAGGAAACAAAGTATTCTGAGACAGGAAATAACTCTTCCTGTTCAGTGCTGAAATGTAATAAGCAGATGGATACTGTAAACAAAATACATTTTCTTTCAAGCAACATTTAAACCTACCATTAATAACCCATTTTAGATACTCAGAACCGTGTTTAATGATTAAAGAATGATTAAAGTTTAAAAATAGAAAAACAATTGACCAAAGAATTTTTTTTTCAGATGTTAAGTGGTAAGCCTTAACTTCAAAACTAAAGCAAGTGACATAGAAATTATTTTTGTTCTGGCACTGAAATTATACTGTTACTTTCTAGAAAAAGACACAAGAACTAGTGATTCTTCATTCACAGAAAAGACATTACAGCAACAGGAAAAGTTCAAACATGCCAGAAGCTTAAAATGGGGGGAAGGGGGAGAGGCAGACCTGTTGTCTATTCTTATACAGGTTTGATTATTTTTTTTTTTGTCTGGGGAAAAAAATGTAAAGTCCAAAGACAAAAATCTTCATCTACATAAGAAAAACAAAGCTCCAAAAAATACAGGTGCAAATTAAAAATATAGGTTAGTTTGTTTTTTGTATTAGATATTCCATGACAAAAACCATTTCAATTGCATGAATACAAGATATTCAGTTGCTTTGTATACAAGAGAGAAAACACTATCCCAGCAGTGAAAGAATGACACAGTATGTTATTTCTTATATAAGCCTTATTAGAGTTCCCAACAGATATTAAAAAGTCTTTTAGAGGCCCTTGGACTCAAATTCATGAACAATGTAATACAACAGCAAAGGCTTCACAATTTGTACTTGTTCTCTAAAAACTAGAAGCAACTATCTTCCTCTCATGTGACAGTTAAACCAATCTGCTCTTGCCTGCACAAAGAACTCTTGTGCTTTTCTTACATGCAGGTGGAAAGACCAAGTCTGAAAGCTTTTGCTTAGCAAAACCAATTTTTTTTTTTGCAGATTTTAAGTAACGTGTGAGTTTTCATAGAACAGTTTCCAAAACGTTCCAGAAAGCTTCATATTTTAACTCAAACTCGGCTAAAATTATAATTTGTTATGTATTCTTATGCTGTTGAGTCTGTGCATTGACAGGAAAAATATTTTTTCCATTAAGTCTCCTGTATACTGGCAGACACCCTCATTTTGTGTCCTGAACCTACAGAGGTTTTGTTTCTTTATTTTTAATCTAAAACAAAAAAAAATATTCTAGTCAAACTTAGGTTTGCCCATGTGACTGGGCTGTCAGTCCCTGTATTGCTGTAACTTAGTACTAAACAAAAACAGTAAAAAACCCACAGGGCACACCACAGAGGATTTGACCCTGCAAGAAGATACAGGGCATCCTGATCTTGATACAGCAAAAGCTGTTCTTGAGTCAAGGTAATGATGTAAGTGACTGTCAGGTGGTACTTGATTTGAACAGCAATTCAAAGCTAAAGAGCAGGTCACTAATCTCAGTTAATGTGCTAGCTTGGGCTAGGGAGCCTGACATTTCTTGACATACCACCTCCTGCTTCATCAGGAATCAAAGACTTTGCTCTTAAATCTTTCAGCTTTTCATGGATCAACCAAAAAGAATACAAGGCTTTTTCTAGGAAAAAGAAAACAGCAACTTTTGAAGTCATTGCTCTGTCAAACCAAGAAGACAGCATTAAGCATCCTTTAAATTCTTTTTTTAAGTAGTTTTACAGATACACAGCTGATAAATACTGTTTTTTAATGAATTTCAGTGGTATGCATCTTAATAACTGCATTTTTCACTGTGAATTAATTGCTTCATGAACTACAAAGCTAAGATTAATGCACTGTATGGGAACATACATGTCTAACGAAATCTTGTGAAATACAGAAGACAAAACTTTGTCCTGTGCTTCTGTCCTAATTTTGAAGGCTTGCAAACAGTAATTGAACTAGTTAGACTATTAACAACTGGATTTCTATGGATTAATGATTCAATATTTTAATACGAGGTATGCAATACACACATTAATCAGTGAACTATTGTGAAAGATACAAACAAACTTTACTTCTGAGCAGCTCACTGAATTTAATACTAATTCTTTGCAAGTATTTTTCTTACAAATGTCATATAACAGTAGTAAAAAAGCTGAATGGTAGCTCCAGTACATTTTCCTGAGTTTCTCAATGCTTAGAAACTGTTAGTTAAATGTCTTGGCTTCTCTGCTATCTTATTTGGGTGAACAGCTTTATCCAAAAAACACATTGGACCAGATTTTCTTGTTAGCAATAGGAAAACAGGAAAGAGGTCTGAAAGTTCTGAAATAGGAAAGAATCAATTCACCAGTAAAAGGGAAGCTCTGTCTGCCATATCCACAAATACCCAATTGTAGGGAGGAAAATTAACTGCTGAGTAACTCTTTTTCAAATACTTGTCTGAAACACGTTTGTAAAGGTGACTTGCATACCAGCAGCAGTCAAACGATGACCACAGCTATAGTAAATATTGATGAAGAAAAGTGGTCACACAGGAGCTCTATCAGGGAACAATTGATGCATTTAACAGCAGGTTGTGAGGAGGAGAGCCCGGAGTTAGATGGGAAAAGCAGCGAATGAGAAGGAAAGAGTATGGGAGGAATCCTATATTCTTCTCAGTGCAAATTCGCTCGACTACGAAGGCCAGCTACTAGTGTTTTAGATAACTTCTGGCCACTAACATTTGCAGTAGTGCTTAGAGTTTCTTTAGCAATTAAATATTTGTACTGTTATCAAGACCATTAAAATCAGATCAGGATGGGCAGGCAAGACACAGTCTGACCTCCTGCCAGTCTTCTGCTCCTTTTCTTCCTGAACAACTATTGCAGGCATCCATCGCCTAACCATCTGTGTCCATCCTAACAAAGCAAAAGATGAAGTATGACACCTTCCTTTACAATGAAAAACTTAACAGGAAACTCTCTCGACCTAACTCTAAATGGCAACAACTGCCACAAAAAGACAGTACTAAACACACTACTTCACAGAGACTAATGAATCTGGCTTCCTAAAATAGTTACAGGGATTTCAGCCAAAAGTTATGTAAGTGTGAAATTAAGTTCCATTCTTCTATTAGAGTAGCTGACAAATAAAAAAGGGGAAACAATAAATAGTATTCCCTTTTTCCTAGCTCCCTTGGCTTCTCCAATAGCTCTTCATCATCTTCCCTTGAGAACAACACAGACCGTTACATTTGGCCAACACACTGTCCCCTGAAGCTCACAAGGAGAATGTATTGAGTGGTGCTCTGCATTTATGGCTTGCCTTTCCCTCACACCAACAAGATTGTCACTTTGATGAATCACTGCAAAATATTTTGTGTTAGAAACACCTTTCTATTTACCTCAAGCATATTAACATGCATCTTCTACATACATTTTGAAGCATACTTACTGATTATATATACATTTACATGCTAGAAAAAAACACAGAAAAAGAATAAATGGGGCCTGTGAAGTAATGAAACAGACAAAACTAAATACCAGGAAGGCTTCTGTGGAACCTCCACTGATCTCTGGATTCCAGACAACAGTGTGAGAAACCATTGTGGAAAACACCGTTAGGTGACAGCCATTGCATTTTCATGGCAAATTAGTTTTAATAGCTAGAGCCTACGCTATTTCTTCCATGATTTTTCTGTAAAAGGGAAAAAAAATCCATAGAATATGAAAACATAGCAGAAAAAAAATTGTTATTTGATTGTAAACCCAAAGCTGCTGAGCCTCCGCTAGTTTAGTAATATTCATTACCTACTCAGTTTGGTTAAATCCCTCATCTTCTCTCCCTATAAAGTCATTTGCCCTCAAAGGCCACTACAGCCAAGCGTATCTGACTGACATGTCAAAAGGTACATTTGTCAAAGAAAACGTTTCACCAGTAACAGGACACAGAAGAAATGTACAAACTGAGCCATCAGCTCCAGCAGAATCTCGTAAGCCCTGGTGATGAAGGACCACTCAAAGACTCAGACCTTCAGAAGACAGATGTCTAAAGTTATGAAGGTATACCATCTGCCTGCATTTTCTAACCCCTAAGAAGTCAAATCTACTTATCTCAAGTATTAAAAAAAGTTAGCTGGATTGCTTGCTCTGAAGCCACCTAGTCATAGGGACTATTCGGTACCACTGAAAATAAGCCCTCCTACAAAGCAGGACTAGAAATGCTGGCCTCTGTCTGCAACGGATGCTTACCAGAAAAGCAGTGACATGCACTTCTGTTCTGCTGGCTTCCTAGGAAAGCAGTCAGACATCTGAAGTGAATATGACGGAAACTCCTAGGTCTCTCTAATCCCTCCTGCTGTTACTTAATCTTTCAATACTAACTCAAATGCACCAAGGTATCCACGTGCTATTTTCAAAACATAAAAACAGCAGTTCCTTTACAGGATCTATCAAACACTTTGTTTTCATACCAGAAGGTTTGCAGAGGGAGATTGGTATTTTATCTCTGTACAGTTAAAAGATTATTCCATTATTGAGTAGAATTTCTGGAAGAACAGTCTCATGAGAAATACACAACTGTTTATATTGATGGAGACCCAAGGCCACTAACAGTTATGCAGCTTAATTCTTTTCTCATAACAATGTATTCGAACATATCTAAGCGTGATAACAGAGCTTACACAAGGATTCAATACGTTTATTACTATATGACAAACTCCAGATACCCAGAGAGAAGGATCCAGTTCATGCCCAGTTCATGCTGGGGCAACAGAAGAGAATGTGCGTGTCCTGCGCCCATCCCTGTGTGACACACTACTGGGCACTACTCCAAGAACTGCAGTAATGTCATTAAAAACAAAGATTGCAATATGAATGCTCACTGACAGTCAACTATGCAATTAATTCATCTACACAAAGTCACAGGATTGCATGCGTAGAGTATCAGAAAGGGACTTTTCCATAGGCTA
This sequence comes from Anser brachyrhynchus, assembly GCF_964034855.1. NCBI lineage: Eukaryota > Metazoa > Chordata > Aves > Anseriformes > Anatidae > Anser > Anser brachyrhynchus. The sequence goes on along the minus strand of NC_137697.1, from coordinate 15,012,653 downwards.
GTCCATCTGAGCCCTCTGCTCTCTTGCGCTGAAGTAAAAGACCAAGTACTCGCTTGGTCATGCACCACCTAACTCAACTACACTTTTAACAATCAAATTCTTCACTGGTGTTACACAGTTTAATCTCTTAAGCACCAAACTGAACTTCGGCTTCAGTTTCTTTAAGTCTGTCATACCCCAAAACAAGAGTATTAGGTGAAATGTAATTGGCCTAGATTCAGAAGAGGTCAGGTCAAAATACATGTCATCCTTGCTGATGTAGAAATCTAAAATCATTGGCAGAAAAATGGGATAAAAGGTATGATAAAACCCAAAACAGGAGCCATAGTTCCCAATGCAGTCGGTTTATTGCGTACCCATATACTAAATGTATAAGAACATTCATGCTGTTTTGAGTTCATGTCTGTCCTGCTTCAAAGCTGAAATTGCCTACTGCATGTTGGATGACTGCCTCCACCCATAATGCATGGGATAAACTTTCTTAGACAATTTGACTCCCCTAGCCTCAACAGATAAGAACATCAGACATTTAAAATAAAAGTTATACTCTGAATCAGCTAAAGATGATAGGGATGAGAAGATAAAACCATGCACAATACAATCCCACTTCAAAACGGATGGGGTAAATAAGTGTAAAAAGAAGTAACTTGGACAGGACTAGCTACACAGATTTTCCAAAGCTACAACCTATTAAATAATTTCTGAAGGACTTAAAAGAAAAAAATTTGGACCATTCTGGCACTGCTCAAAACTGTAGAATTATCAGCAGATATTAGCTGTTCCAAGATTGCTCCTAGAATGAGAATTTTAAAGTACACTCAGCAAAAGATCATAGAAGTAAGCCACATAAGACAGCAAATAAAAAAATACAACGTTATAAACATTATTTCTAGCAAACAAACATAACAGTCTAAAATTTTTAAGTTTAAATAACTGGTTAGACTGCAAATGGTATGCAAGGCAAATGGATAACCAAACTTATTCTTTTCGAAACAAACAATAAATCTGTAAGTGACTTAGAGCTAAGTTCAAAAAGTTATAAAACCCACCAATCCACAGCCTTACAGAAGGAGCCCAGAGACACAGAAAGACTTTTAACAAGTTCGCTCTGGTTGTTTCTGAAGAATGATTTGAATGCCATGCATCCAGGGTAAAAATCAGATTTCTCCCCAGGGTTATGTTTCATGGCATTGTAACAAATTGTCATCTACTAGTTGGACAAAAGCAGCATTTAAGGATGCACGAAGCAGGACCCTAGTACGTTAATCATCTCAATTTATTTTCTTATGTATCTTGCCTGTGTCTGGCTTTGTTATTTGGTATTCAACTTTTGGAATCTTATACTCTAATTTGTTAAGTATACATACAAGCTATATAAGGTGAGAAGAAAAAAACTGAGTTACACTGGAATTAGTATCATGGATTTGACTCTTTATGATACGGAGATTCAATAAGCTGTATTAAAGAAGCACTAAACCATGCTAAAGAGAGGTCCGTCTCACTCACTGACACTGATCACCAGACACTATTCAAATGTCCTTGTCCTGCAAATACTCATGCATACGCTGAACTTTGCTCCAACAGCCAAACAGGACTAGACAGTTTTGCATATATTTCTGACTCTGGCATAAAAATCTTTCCTAGGGTGCAGAAATAAAGTAAAAAAAACCACCTTGCCACTCTATTTTGAGTAACTGCTGGGTGAAGAAACACCAACCTATACAGACATACTAAACCCCTTCACGCACATGGTAGATCCATCATGGATGGGTTATTTCTGATCAGCAGAAAGTCAGAGGTTCTCTCTGCTCTTGCCTTCCAGAGGGACTGAGGATCTTCAGTTCCTAAGCTCTGGCACATATAGTGCTCTTGCATGCCACACAAAATTCTGTGTGCCGTATGGGGAGAGCACTACCTCTCTGTGCAACTGGGAGCGAATACCTGGGGATGTCCATCAACTAGTCTAGACACAGGCCAAGCATACAGTAACTACACCCACTCTTAACAATGGCTGCTGCTATTAAATGTTTATTTTTGTAAGATAATAACAAGCTAGCATGACAAAACAAATGGCAGGAAAAGGCATTCAAAACTTCTGCAAGCATACGGCTAAAAATGGTTATGGTCTCAGCATCTCCTGTCTCAGTTTCTTTAAAATCCATAGAATATAAAGATTCATGCACTTATTTTATCTTATCTGATGAGGAGAGTATTTAGTAACGTAACTCAAGCAATTGCAATTAAAAAAAGAGTAATAAACAAATACACCTGTGACAACAAGGCAAGGAAGCTGACTATGGGACAGCAAGTATATGGACTACTCCTTAAAAAAATACATATACTTTTTTTGTTATTATTCTCAGTCTATTCCTGAGAGAGGATCTTTGCTACATTCCTATGCCATTTTTAATGATGTTCTCAAGTTTTTTAACTTATAGCAGGCACACTTTAGAAATATAATTCTTGATACTAAATTGCATATTGTCAGAGAAAAAGCAGTGAATTCACACCTCTTTCTTATGGGTCTGGATAAAGGAAAAGGGATATCTTCAGCATTTGCTTAAAACTTGACACAAAAACTGCAAACACATTCATATAGTAAGTAGTGTGAATGCATACCATTAAAGAAACATCATTTTACAACAGCCCCCTTTTGTCACCAGTAATTTGAGAAAGGATACAGTGATCCATGAAGGAAACAGAATTTGGTTAAAAAGTCCTTGCATCCAGGTTTCAGGAGAGCCATCCTCTCCCAGGATGCCAGACAACACATTCTCCTGCAAGCAAGCACCTAGGAAAAAAAAGTTTCAAAAAACGATGGGCACCCTGCCATAAAATATACAAATAGCATTACGTAAATCTAAAAAGATGTGGGAGCACAGGCATATATTACTTAGCAAAGCACACTCATAGAAAAATAGTCAAATTCCCTTAAGACATACTGTGCATCAGTAACTAGAAATAGTATTAAACATTTATACAGTATTTGAGGGAAGATGCAACAAGTAAGAGCTATTCAGTCAGCTGGATATCATTTTTTTTTTCCTCCCTGTGAAACAATACTAATAAATGCAGCAAGTAAAATTTCTTTTTATCTAGCAAAACGTATGTGGTCCTACTAAGTCCAGATTCATGACAAAGCATCAGTACTTGATATAAAAGTGCAATGCCTTGCTTTGAAGAAGACATTGGTCTGATTTGTATAAATAGAGATGCCCCCGTTACCTTCAGACTTGGGTTAAGACAGTGACTGCCGATGTACAGCTGCCAGCCTCCATCAGGTTTTGTGGGCCATCAAGAACTCTGTCAACCCTTTGCTTCCTGAACCCTCTGCTGAGTACGTGCAGCTCTTCATGCTGGCTACTGCATCCCACTTGGACTACACCCACGACTCTCTAGATCAACAGCTTCAGTAACCAGTACAGGGAAAGTTGCACAGGGGAAAAATAATAATAAAGCAAACCCGCATGCATTGCAAAAAGTCAGACAATGTTTCGGATTCAAATCAAGGAAATAATCGGAATTTGGAGGTGGTGATTTCACTTCTGCCTTCCAGCAGTCTACCGACTTCTCACTTCTCGAATTTCTTTTTGAAATTATCAGCAACTTCTGACCTAAGGATAGCACTTTTCAGGACTGCCATGCTTTCCAGCTACAAGAAATCTTTTCCTTCCATCAAGGCCGTGTAGAGCAATCATTTTGCAAGATTTTGTAAAGTATCATCACTTTACTGATTAAGCCACCGTGCTATTTTGAACACTGAAAGCAATTTTGTATCTAAGGAAGTACAGAAAGAAATGACCAACATGACAACATAAACCACAGCATGGAACAAAAAATCTGCCCTGATTTTCAGCTGCTTCCCACTATTACATTACCCAAGTATTCTGGTGCATATACCTACATGGTAGTTGAAATTAGAGTAGAGACAGATTTGGTCCATCTGGGACTTTAAGGCCATAAAATATATTGAAAATAAGTAGTGATATTATTTTAATGTGAGTAATACACTTCAGATCGTGCCAACTGCACCTATGTTTGGCTGAACTATGAACTACCCCAAAAAATCTCTTTTCTGCATTCCTCAAAGTTTTCTATGAAATCTCCTCCCCAAAGTAATAGTATTGGTTTTGACCAGGATAAAGTTACTGTTGTAACTCAAACTTTCAGACATACTATCATTAAAACAAAATCAGAGCAGCTAAATTTACCAATGTTATCTTTTTATTGATCTAAAAGAATCGGGGAATGAAAAAAATAAACTTGTGAAAAACATGAAATTTGTAAACAGGGATAAGCACAGATCAAGAACACAAGTTCTGCAGACACTAGTATTTTTGATTGGAACTTCAAAAACACTTATTTCAACTGCAGCCCTCAGGTAATTTTCTTTAATTTGATACTTTGATACAGTGACTCATAAGAAAGATTTATAATTCATGCTAACCTACAAGCACAAAAAGAAATGACCTCTCTGTCTTAGAAAAGGAAGTAGTCTCACACAGCTGAAACTACAAGTATTATTAAAAAAAAGCATTTAGTTGCTTATTGAGAGAACTGCATTAAACAGCACTGGTTATAGGATAAGCTCCTAAGGTATTTTCAGTGAGATGCGTGCCAAACATACAAGAATTATCTAGAGCATTGGCATATATTTGTTTACTTCAGGCAGAGGAGACATTTTCAATGGCAATGATCTCTCTATCATCATGTTCTCTTAAAAAATGAACTTACATAGAAATATTGTGATACACTTAAAATTCATGTTTGTGTTTCTCTGGGGCTTGTTTTAAAATACTCAGTATCAGTATTTATTCCATCTTGGATGTTTGTCAGTATTAAATATTTAAAAGTGTGTGACTTCAGATTCTTCTCATGAATTATCTGCCCATAAGTTTCTTATATAAAATGCCTTAGACTATTTTTGAACATTCTAAAAGCAAACCCATATTTTAGCAGGTTCGCACAGCAACAGAATGAGCTCCACCTTAGAATGAAACCTCATGCTTTAAGTAACAGGAGATCCTCATTCATTAGTGCTGGAAAAGATGCTCAGGGCAAGTAGTGACCACGTTACTTCTTTTCCATTTTCCTACTATCCTAGTACTTATCTTTAGTTTCCATTAGAAACACATCAAAACTTTCTTTATAATTGTCTTTGCCAGTTTCTTATTACATCTACCTTCTCTCCTCGTAGCATTTGCTGTTTTTATATATAGAGATATATCATAAATAAATCACATATATATACACACGATACATTCACATAACTTCAAAAAGAACAGCTACTTGGTTTTGGACAAGTAACAATACCAAATCAATTTTACTTGCCAGGTAAAGGTTACACGGGTATTATTTATACTGGGGTAAACTGGGACAATGCAAACAAATGTGCTTCCCTTTCCATCCACGCTGCCATGGCTGTGCACACGGACAGTACCATTTTAAGCTGCTGCAGTCAAACTCTACAAGAATTTGCCTACTAGAGCCCACAGTCAAACAACACAAACTCTCACAGAAGTGGAAAGAAGCAAACCCCAAACCTCTGATACGGCAACAAAAACAAACCTCCCTGTTCAGAGTTTCTCAAAACTCTGTTGGGATCTTTACAGTACACGTCAATTTCCAGAAGCTAATTTATTTGCTCATTCTGAAACAGAGATATCCAGTGGATTTATTACGTCCCAGGCTTTATGCATACAGTCCAAGAGTTCACTTCCGTAAATGTACTCTCCAGGCTTCACATTTAATTGAGAAAAATGTTCATGTTGAAAGAATATATTTTAAAATTATTAAGACTTACATTGTCAGACATTGACTGCCAGCATTCAAGCTAGTAGGTTCCGATTTCTTATATGTTGCCAGTCAGTCATTAATTACCATTTAAGACCAGTGATATCACCAGGGAAAGCACGGTTTTAAGAATGGCCACGCAGTCAACCCATGCTATAGGACCCAGAAAGGTACAGATAGGTTATTAATCATTTGCACAGTATCCTCAAACGTTGCTTCAGCTGAGATAGCAACATTCAGTGAAGTCCACAGCTTCAAAGAAAAAGCATGAACACATAAGCATGCTTTCAGCTTTTTAAATTGCTCCCCCAAATACCTCACCTCTGCTCCCCCCACCTTTAAAAAAAAAAGAAAAAAGTTGTCTTCCATCAGTAAGTAGATCTGGAGACTAACAGCATGACTTTTGCTTCTGTGGCTGTATTTTATTCATTTGTATTCGACCCTTGAAATCTTTAGCACAGAAGTTCACTACCAACAAACACACTCAACTGGGAACACTTTCTTGGCTTAACTGATGTTTTCCTACATTTCTGAAAGTGACTCCCCCAAAAATAACATCCTCAAGTGATATCCTCCTGAAGCCACCTGAAGAGATGTAGAAGTACAGATAGGTTGTTTATCTTCCTCAGCTTCTTAGATGCCAATGCCACTAGTGCGTGATTAAAAGAATAATCATTACTAGGAAACAGTGAGAGTGATTCATGAAGCAGTGGAATTAACCAGATTTTTGCATTTTATTTAGAATAGCGCTGGAGAAACTTAAATTCTGCATTACAGAGATTTTATTCAAATTATCCCTGCATGGTTTTATTTTTATGCAGTAAAGTATCAGCTTTGACTTTCAGCTTCACAGGCTGTGATTACTCCAAGATTTTCAGTTTGGTTAGAAATCTAACTCAGCCATAATCTACAAAACTCTGAAGTGTTTAATATGCTTTTAAACATGAAAAACTACATTGATTTTTTTTTTTTAAAGTCAAATGGCAAAGAGTCCATAAAAGATTATATGCAAGTAGGATCTTGAATTTGCCACTAAAATAATCTTAGATCAAGTACTAACATTAGAACTGGAGTGACAGCGAGCACAGAAACATGTTAGGTAATTTAAATACCTAGGCCCTGAATAAACAGCTACATACGCCACTACAGAGGAAGAAAGGGTCAGAAGCTACCCTAGTCTTGGTAGGTGACTCGCTGAAACAGTTCCATATTCTATCTTCTCAGCAGCATTATCAGTTTAAGGAGTTCCTCCTCTCTACCTATGTTATTCACTTCTACTCCTTCCCACTGCTGTAGACCTGACTTTAAAAAACATTTTTGAAACTTGAAGATGGAGAGGAAGAAGGAAAAATGGAAAAGCATTGAGCTCGATTTGCTCTGCAATGCAATTCCTAGCACGGTCCCACAACAGTTTCCCTGGAAAACAGACAGGACGGCATTTCTTAGCAACAAACTTCAGTCATTCTCTGCAGACACAGTACTTAGGTCTTCCATATGCACACAGCATGTATATATACACTGTGATACACTTTCCAGTAGAGAAGATGTCCCAAACACAGCAATGGAATTTAACAAACTGATGAACACTGTTTCATAGGATGGAGAAAGATTTATTACTAAAATGAAGCTGAAGAAGTAGGAATTACAGCCATACCAAAATCTGAAGTTTGTTTTCTTTCAATCTGAATTTGCTCAGCAAGATATCGGGGCTAGAACCTGCAGCCACGAGGTTATTTGTATTGGAGGACTTAACGCTCTGAAAGCGATTAATGCTACTTTTTGATTTTTCTGTTCAAGAGGTTACTCCCCAAAATAACTACTTCCTTTGTTCACTACTTACGGTAGGAAGAAAAACATTTTCAGGACAGAAAGGAAGTGTGATAGGACTATTTGAAGACAAACATAGGAATCAGCTTACAGGCAACTACCTACAGCTACTGCACATTCATTAGGCTTCCAGCTGCAGTCTGCGACTCCACAGAACCTCCCATGAGAGCATCTTTATTAAGATCATTTTTATAAAATCAAACCCAAAGTCCATCTAGCCTAGTATCCTACATCAAATGGCAACTACCTGTGGATATCATGGCAAAACTACAAGAACAACTTTGGAGCAACTCCTCTACTCAAATTCTTCCTCACAATCACCTACAATTTGCGGCCTCAGAGAGGAATTGGAGGAGGATGTCTCTGCACGTGTTTGCCTGATCAGTTTTTGATCTGCTGTAAACTTTTACCTTCTGGTTTGCATGTAGGCTGCATACTGGAAACCAAGGAATGTCACATGAAGTGACCCAAGATGTTTAAAAAAATTTAAGCTGACATCAGGGGAAAAAAGTTTACTTACCACACCACAATGTGAGAAAAGAGCAAAGATTGCTGTTAGCCAAGATTAACCGTAGTTACAGAAGGGTATGCTAGGAACACAGAGGTAAATGCATACTGTGTATTCCAGTCAGCTTTTACACTGATTTTGTGTACAAATGAAGGTTGGAGAACAACCCCACAGACAGAAACAGAAAAAGGAAGGTCTGGGGATACAGTAACTTGAAGAATTCCTGTAAAGACACAAGCACCTCGAGCTCCCCCTGAGTACTAAGTAAAACTAATTGGTCCATAAGAGCATGGGCTTTGCTTTCCTTATTTTTGCTATTAATAATTTAAGAAGGTACTTAGCTGCCCTAGGTAAAAGAGATTACATGTTCTTGATTACACATGACACTATCAGCACGAACACGCAAGAATACTGATAAAAAACGCCACTGTTTCAATGTTGCGACAAACTTATGCCAGAAAAGCCATTATATACAAATGCATTTAAACTACAAAAGAAAAGAAAACAAAACACCACTGTTCTCTCAGTGTGGAGAACTACAGAGTTACATTTTACCAGTATATTACCGGCAGTTTTACAGTCAGCATTTCCTAGCAATACATGTAATTTATCACCTTAGCTTTCCCTAAAACTTTTTCTCCTTTAGGGGTAAGGGTGGATGGTGGATGGAGACAGAGAAACACTGCTTGAGATTAGGACATCTGATAGTAAAACACTTTCAGAATTTGATGGATGCTTCACTCAACAGACCAAACTGGCAGATGGGGAATTCTGAACTCCCTTCTTCACCTTCTGGGGAGGGAAAAGGGAGACACTACGCAACTATGGTTTATGTTAAAACTCCAGAAGAAGCTGTACATGCAAGAAGACATTTAGAAAACAAACAACAACAAAAACAACAGATCTGTCAGTGTATCACATGCATACAGCCCAAAACAGCAGAGGAAGCAAGGCAAGCTTTATTTCATTAAGGCTTTCTCTACGGCAACTATACTATAGCACTGAATTCTTAGAAATAAGGTCTGATTGATCCCCAGATTGTGAAAAAAATCACTTGTAAGTCGTATCTTAACTAAGAGTTGATAATCATCTTCTATCAAAATTAACTTTTCTGCATTTTTAAGGCACTTAAACCAATTTCCTTATAAGTGTTGAAACTAAAACAGAAACACCACGTGTTTGCATCCTGGAACACGTTCTTAGGGATCTTAGCAGTTCTTCCTGCTCTAGGCATTGAAGTTAGTGACAAAGTGTAAGAAGTCTGTAATTTCCTGCTTTGCAAAACTATCTAAACTATTAAGTCACTTTCTTAACATTTAATAGGCGGGCAGGAATAGATTAACATAGCTGGATGTTGATACTGTTTCATTATCACACTGAAAATGGTATCTCAGCTATGAAGGAAAGCTTACATCAGAATTAAAGATAAACAAAAACAAACCCAAACTCCTGAAGGCATTAATAGCAAAAGGCAATCCCTTCCCAAGGCCTGAACAGAGGAGAATTAGACATTCATCCAGAAAGATGCATTTTATTCTCCCTGAAACAAAAAGAACAAATACTTAAGTTTCAATACACTTGGGAAAGTTGTATCTGACAACACGTAGTACAAAGACAAAAATAGCTATTAGGGGAAGCTGAAGAAGGTTTCAGAAGGAATCCTTCTCTTGCAAAAGTGGGAAATGAAAAGCCATTCTGCAGAAGTTAGCTGCATGTATTCAGTTACTCCTGACTAAGAAAAGCTCCTTCTCCCTCAAATCACAAAAACACATCAAATGTTTGTTACTAAGTTAATGGAGGGCAGAAATCTGGGAAACAGAGGTTATTTTCGAGTTCTGTCCTAAGGCCTGAGCACATTTTGTGCAGCAATTCCTTTTCTATGAATCCTTAGATTAAAAACAAACAAACAAAAAAACCCAACCAAACAAAACAAAGCAGTTGGTTTGGACAATGTAGAAATACAGCTGTTTGTTTTAACAATTATAAGAAGGGAAATGTGTGACAAACAGTATTACGTGACTTTTACACTGAACTGGTTATGAATAGCATGGTATACAGCTGGCTCAATTTGAAGTACATAATAGTTAATAAAGTTGACACACATGATCGGCACAGAAATGAATTTTGCTATACCATATGATCTGTAGTATTCTTTAGAAGATTTGCTTAAATGGTAAACAGCTTGCTATGACAGACACATTAAGAACACAACAGGAAACATTAACTCGGAGATCAGTACTTTGTTTTCTTGCACCAGAGAACAGGTTCATGGGGAATTGTTCTTGCAGTAAGCCCCCTTGTATCAAGTCTGTAGCAATCTCAGTATCAACTAAAGAAACAGATGCATAAGCTAAGCTAAAAGCACAAGGCACTTGTTATCTACAGTTTGGCTCATGCGTCTTCTTTTAAACAGTTCATCTAAGAGCAAGAAATTCAGACCTATTTCAGGAGGGGGGGAGAGGAGTTATTCTACTGTTCACAAAATGCAAATATTTATCTTATAGTTATCCTCTTTACAAAAGAAATCTTGTGTCGTTTGCATATAATGAAGCTAGTTTGAAGAGGTAAAGGAAAATATTACCTAATCTGGGAGGTGTGAGTTACTATGCAAGTAGCAGCAGACTATTCCACTTACTAACTACCACCTTCAGGTTCACAAGGCATTGCACATAGAGCAAATTACCTACAGTGATCCATAGAACAGCGTACTGTTCTCTCTCCTTGTTCCAGGACCCCATAAGCAAAAAAAGGTATTCGCATCTACGTAACAACATTAACTTAAAAGCAACTTTCTCACTGATATAAAAGCTAGCCAATGTGTGAAAGAGTCGCTAACAAAAATTACATGTTAAGCTAGTTAAGTTATCTGGAGGTTTTCTTTTAGTTTACTGAATTAAGCGATCTGTAGTTTTTATTCCTTATAAGGACAGTAGGATTCGAATGTATGAGAGCAAAAATTTTAAAATTTCTAGATCTAATTCATCACAATGAACAAATGCCACTAGTGTTTGGGGCGGTAGAGAGCAGCTATCCTGTCTGCATCTTTTTCTAGCTTTGTATATTCAGCAATTAACATAATTAAAAGCGAAGATGATATTCCACTGTATATCCCTTCAGTGCTTCAAAAAATTTTTTATCATTAAGCAAGGCTTCTAGTGTAAAACATACTGACAACTTGCAATCAGACCAAAAGATATTAGAGCTATGCTGGTGTTAATGGTAGCCCCACAAATCAATTCAGCAATTCTATCTAAACGAGCAAACAATTAACACTGAATCTGGAAAAAAACACACATGAAAAATGTGACAACAACTTGCTGTATCTTATAAGCGTCACTTGTTCCACAGGGATGCGTGCCCAAGCTTGCTGGTAAACTTGTTCACTAACAGGCAATAAAATAAGTTGAGATAGGAGACTGAAGCCCTGTTTTTCCAGGGAGTTCTCTTATAAAAAGTCCAAAAGCCTGATAATTTGCAGATTTTGACATTTCACTTTGGGACTTTGCTAGAACAGAGCTCCTTATCTACTTCAAAACACAAAATGAGTATACTTAAGTGAGGTACTCTTCTTGTACTACAGTTTTAGCGGGATTTCTGAAACTAACACATGCATTCCTGCAGTAGATTTTTACTTCCATTTATTAACAGTTTCTCATGAAAAATTCTCTAGTAATTTTGAATACCATGATGTCCTAAAGCCAGAAAGAATAAGTGCATCTGTGCTTCCCAGCGTGTCTTACTCTGGTTCCCAGAACTTCTCTAGTTAATTTTAACTTAATGGTCTAAGGGAAATAAAACTAACAACGTCTGAATCTTCTACGTCTTTTCAAAGTCACGTTATCATTTCTTCATGCAGTAATAAATTTTGGTCCATTAAGGTGCACTCAAAAAAGCCTTACCAGTTTTTGAATTGGTGAATAAAGCCACATAGTTTCTCTTCAAAAACAGGAGTTTAACAAAAAGCTCTCAAGAAAGTTACATATTTGGAGATGAGTAGAATTTCGGCATTATGCTTGGAAGACCATTAACCACTTCCAACTTCAACTTTTCAACAAAACAAAATGAAAAGGAAATATGACAGTTACTTTGAAAAAAGCCTAGCTACTGGGAAAATAAGACTACAATGAATGAAAATTCAACTGAATATGAGAAAAATTAAACGAGGAGCATGAACTCACAGCAGTTACATCTATTAAGTTGTAATATGAAAGCAAAACATTTTCATCAGTTGCTACTTGCTGAGAAGGAGAAAACACTATACATCTCCTCCATTAATAAAATGACAATTTACTGTTACATACATTATTTTCACTACAGTTAACTCACTATCCCCTTAAGTCAACACCTAAGTTTTAGCGATTAGTGGCAAACAGCCATAGCTGCTTTACTTTAGTGAAATGAAAATGAAGAACTGATTATCTTCAAGAAGACGCACTCTTATTTGGAAAGATAAGGTTTTCAGATCTGCCTTATAAGCCTTCCTCCAAAAATTTCATAGGCATTTTATGCAAGAATAGCGGTAAGTAAAACACTTCACTAAATTGCTGGTTGTCCACCCTTTGACAATCTGTGAGGATTTAAAAATAGAATCCATACTGAAATCAGCAGTACACCAAAAAAGTATTTTTTTTTTTTTTAAGCAATGCATTAAAAGATAAGAAACAGGCAAGAAAGTCTCTCTTACACAACACCTCCAACACAGACATTTCAACAATACAGAAGACTACTGAAGTGGCTACTTATTAAATTGTCTTTAACAAATACCAACTAAAACCTGAAACTACTTTCTGTGCATCACCACTGAAAAAAAAAACAAAACACAGATGAAAAAAGTGTTGCAGCTACCGATATCCAAACAGTACTGAACTAGACTGTAATGTAGCTTTGCCATATTAATGTAGGGAACTGGAACTTAGAAAAAGAACAAAGCTAATGATGATTATTCCTCTCATTCAAATCGTATATTAAAACTAGATCTGCTAACTTTAACTGAAAGACAAATGAATAGCCTAAGGATGGACCACAGCCACAAAAGAGCCTTAAGGTCACTTGTCTTAACAACTTTCTAACCTTTTGTACTCATTATATAACCAGAATTGATATGCACAATATTCCACCCTACCTTTAAATAAGGTATCTGTCCTGCTGAATTAAATTGAGAGCCTAATGTATGGTGAAACTTTATGGAAGACCTGCAACCCACGTTTCCCACCACCCCTTCTTTCAAAGACAGAAGAAGCCAAGTATCTGTTACCAGAACAAGAAGCACTTGGCACATACCTTCGAGAAAGTTGGACAGTATTTCATGACTACTGCAGTTTGTACATTCACAGAAGTGGCACCTGAGGCTTTTTTAGCTCTTTTCATTCTCTGTAAACTACAGCTAGAGCTGTTCTGGCTTCCCGAAAATTTTCTTGTTCAACACAATCTCACGTGAAAAGACAGCCTTCTAATGCCTTCAGTTAACAATACACCTGATTAGGACATCACCAAAAATATTTTTAAGATATTTGTGTAGGGTATGAGAAAGGTCAGGAAAAAGTCTTCTGAAACTGAGAACATAATTTAATTATAGTAATCTTATCAACACCTTAAATAATTTCTTAAATGAAATGTTAGTTTCCACCTTGTCATGTGAACATTCTAGATTCTTTCATGTTACTGAACTCCTACAGAACAAACTAGGCAAGGAGCTGCCAAACTCTGATGTGTACAGCCAGTGGTGTTCATTATACTTCAAAAAGACACATGGTTTGAGAAAGAAGTACACTCCACTGGTAATGGTAACAATCATGGCAAAACCACTTATGAGCTCTCGCCCTTCAGAAATCTTTTCTCAAAGAGCAGTATTAAGTACTATCAGCTAGTTTGATTTTGATGGAGCATAAGACAACTTAGCATTTTGTTTAAAAAAAATAAGAATTATAATGTTTGCCACAACATACAATGCATAACTTTAAAGTGAGGTTCAAACAAGTACTTAAAATTTTAGCTTTGGAATCAGACAACCCCATTTTTTCACATGAAGAGTTGATTAACTGTTGAAACAGTGTGAAACCTGGGGTTACATACCCCCAGTATGAAAGCTGGGGTTGTTCAGCCTGGAGAAGAGAAAGCACCAGGGACACCTTACAGTGGCCTTCCAGTACCTAAAGGAGGCCTACAGGAAACCTGGGGAGGGACTCTGTCTGGGAGTAGAGTGATAGGACAAGGGGGAATGGTTTAAACTAAAAGAGAGGAGAGTTAGAACAGCTATTTGGAAGAAATTATTTACTGTGAGGATGGTGAGGCAGTGTCACAGGTTGCCCCATCCCTGGAGATGTTCAAGGCCGGGCAACCTGGTCTGGTGGGAGGTGTCCCTGCCCATGGCAGGGGGGTTGGAACTGGGTGATCTTAAGGTCCCTTCCAACCCAAACCACTCTATGATTCTATAAAACCCTCTGAGATATAATGTAGATGTTCCCCCTCTGCCATTACAATTAATGTATGATGGGGGGTGGGGGGGAGGGAGAAGCGTGTATATATTGTATAATTTAAGTATATATGCATGCACACAAACTAAGGACTACTGACGATCTCCTTCAGTCACATTTCTTTCTCTCTACAAAGAAGGATTGTGACTTGAAGCAGTAATACTTACTATAGCAAGATAATACCCATAAAAATGTGGGAAAATAGAAGAACACCAGCTCAAAAAAGGGGAAAAGATACCCCTCATTACTGAGAAAACCTCCTTCAATCAAACGAGATCAATACCAACAACCAAATCTAAACTTATTCCCAGAGGCGCCACTAAGACAGCTTTTACTCATCAGCTGTGCTGCAATGTATGAAAGGATAAAGAAGCAACAAATTAAACAGGCGATTACCAAGCAGTCTGGCAAGCTTGGCAACTGTTCTAGTTTATGGTCCCATTTCTGACCACCCCGCTGTGTTAGGACTCTTCTGATTGGACTTCCAACCTTAGAGTTAAAAACAGCTCATCTTAATACGACACAGTAATTTGTCTACAGCTCTTATTAAAAATTCATAACCCAGTTTCATTTTTCCTACTTTGCTCCAGAACATAAGTTCTACCATGAAAGAAAAAGTGCAAAGAATCCATACCTTAGAACTCTGGAGGTTTACTTTAGTTTAATGGCATTGCCATATATTAAGCAAGTACAAGAGGAATCGTGTCAAATCAATGCATAAATAGAAAGCATTAAAGTTTAACTAGTGTCACTGAAATATTTGAAATATGTTGATTTTAAAGTCACTGAAAAGCACACTATTCTGGAAGACCTTTACATGAGAAAACTGTCTAAGAAAAAAAAAAGACAAAAAAGCATTTTCTTTAACACAGAGGTAAGTTCCTTATTAAGTTTTAGCAAAATATTCAAAGCTAAAACAAATATTTGTGATGACTAAAGATGGCTTAGACTCATTTTACTTCTTACCATGAGGACTTATATCACAATAACAATCTCTCAGAAATGGGACAATAACTTAACTGAGAAGGCAGCAGTCTCATTTCTTTGAATAGGTGCATTATGCGCTTTTCAAACCACTACAAAAATACACCACATATATAAGAAAGCAAAAATAAAAGCTAGTTTCCAGGAAATACTGATGGAACCTTAGCTGGGGAAGTCTGTGCATGAAACAAATCATGCCCTTGTGCCATGCTAATGGACTGTTTATGGAAATACTTTTCTCAACAGGTTAATCTTAGACCAGGTACTGGAATTGGCCTGGCTGTGAACTAGTCACTAAGACCAACATCCCTCACTGGATTAATTGCTACACTAAACTTACAGGCAACGGGCTGCAGAATCCACGACTACGGTGACTGAGCCCCAAGTCCACTTGGATGTCAGAAGATGCAGTCTTTGAAATAAAATTGGAACAGGGCTGATTTCAGTCCAGACTGTGCAGGAAAAATGAAGAATGTACTGTCAAACAATTCTGTCCTGGAAAACCAAAGACATTGGCACAGTTGGTTTAAGTTACACTTCTAACAACAAATACTATGTGAACATTCAAATAAAGGACTCAAGCTACATCTCTTTGACCTTTCCTGTCTGCAGTGGTCAATGTGATCTAAGGAGAGCCTTTCCACCTACTTGCATAGTACGTCTGGGTTAAGCATTAGCCAGAGAGCCACTCATCTACACAAAACCAGAAAAACTGATGTATGATTATGGAAGAGTACAGTTCTCACAACTTACACCGACTGCTCATTCACAGCCTCTGAAATACTAAAATAGTTAAACTGAAAGAGTTAAACATTTTTACTCATGTAATTATAGATTATTTTAACAACTGCAAAGAAGTATACAGTAACCCGACAAATCCTTATCAAAAGTTGCCATAGTAAGAACTAGCTATACTGACCGTTTCCCTCACGAGAGCCAGCTTTTTCCACTCCCAGTTATAAAAACATGCCATTTATTTGAACATGGAAAGGGAGTAACAGTGCTAGACCCAGATTGCATCATTTCCCACTTCCTTTTAGGTATCAAAATGCAAACCTCACCACAATAAGGCTCAGAAATCCAGTGAAGCAGATGCTGGACTTCAGGAGGGGAAGTGTGATGTTGCTTCTTGCAAGTGAGCTTACAAGTAAAAAACAAGTTCCATATAATTGCTTTATTTTCTGAAACTGATTGTAAAGAAACCTGAAGAAAGATTGGATAGGCTGATTATTACTGACAAACGCTAAAAACCTTGGCTAATAATCCTAACTACAATGAGAAATTCAAATGTAATTATGCTTACCCACTTGATATTTGTGGTTTCAAGCAAGAAAAACTAGTTTTAAGCATTTCTTTAGGGCAAGATCCATAGGCCTGCTTTGTGCCTCCACCAAACCATAAATTTGTCATCACGTTGGCTGCACAAGAAAGCGTTTTGAAATCTAGAGGCAATGGTATCTTCTCCCCACAAGATTTACTGGAAATATTTAGGTTAAAAAAAAAAAAAGCATGTCACGCTTAAGGTACCAGCTCCTATATCACAAGCTATATACTCCCCACAGAGGGGAGACAAAGCACAGCAGGTCCCACTAGTATAACCAGTACAGCTCTTTTGCATAGATGGTTTCACAGATCTCAAAACACAGCAGTTGCGTAAGTCTGGTCTTCATCTATTCTTGGCTTTGTTCCAAGCTAATTTACCTACTTATCAGTTGTGCAAATCAGGGAGATGTGTAGACATTTCAGCTTTAAGATCAGAGAAACTTGATTTGAGCTTGTACAAATGGTAATAGAAGAATAAATTTGTACAGTCGTCTTTCCCTTATAAACTTGTATAGGAACAGAGTAGAGTAATTTCCCATTAAGCAAAAAAACTGCAAATGAGTATTTTTTCAAAAACTGTAGGGCTTCTAAAGCATAGCTATTTATAGTTGAAGAGGTACTAAGTGCATTATACAACAACAACAAAAAAAAAGAATGAGAAAAAGAAAAAAGAAAGAACAATCCTATTCTTCATTTGACAGCTTTCACTGTTGTGTCTTTCGAATCACGGTTTTAAGTGTGGCAGAAACATAATTTTAAAGTTCTCAAATCAGCATGTATCAAAACGCTATCAGCACAGCCTAGCAGAAGCAATCTTAGAGTGATAAATATACCTAAATTTAAACACATTTAGTTGCAGAGATTCTGTTAAAGCATAGGGTCTTGCACTTTTTAACACATGCTATGCTAACAGATCTTACACCCTTCCTTCCACCAAGCTCTACACGTGCTTTCCTCCCAAATTTTTTTATTTCAGTCACCCTTTGAAATCTCTTCCAGCTTTTTTGCCATATATGCATGTGTCTCTGTGTGTACTCCCACCTCCCTCTCTGAAGTTCTGTGGATTGGTATTCTCTCTCTCTCTCTAAGCCTTCACTCCATCTTCTTTAGCTCCCTTCTTCCACTTTCAGCTCCTCTCAAGACAACTGCTTCTCCTACTGCACTCTCTCCAACTAATTGCTTTCCAGTCCTCCAGCTTACTCATTCATCTACTTATTCTCTGTCTTTCAATTACCAGCTTCTCTTCTTCCACACCCAGCCCCATGTTTTCTTCATGTTGGTATCCCTTCATCTAACATGTTACCTCTTCCACTTCCTTTCATCTTCTTCCAGGTACACTTCTGTCCTCAAGCCTTTGTTTCCCTACTCTTCACAGCTGTTTTCTTGCCTGAACCACAAATACAGTGCTTAAGGTTCTTCCATGAAAGCTCAGGCTATATGCAACAGTCACCCGAAGCATCACAGAAGGTCTGTCTTTTCTGATAAGCCCCCATATCTTATAAGCCCCATACCAAGCTTTCACGTAGCTGAGGGCTACAAGATGCACAGCACTTACTGTGAGCACAGCAGTCTTTGTGCCAGCATAACGCTGCTGCCAGTAGCTTTGTGGGGCTGATGAGCAGAGAAGCTTCATCCAGAACACTGCAAGAGTCACATGCAACTACAAGGTGAACAGTGTTAATTTGGTTCTGATTTCCCTCTGAGTTGGGATTCAGGCTTTGAGTGAAACACAGATTAGCAAAGGGTCACTTACTTAGTGATACACATTGCTTTATCTCAGCCTGAGGCAGCAATACCACAAATCAGATAAATACATGAAAAGTGGACACTTGCTTAGAAAGAACAACAATTAAGCCTATAAGGCACCACAATTGCATAGAGGTTTTACTAGAGATTCAATCACAAGATTAAAACCTGTGTTTTCCCCTGGGTCCCAGCTATTTATGGTCATTTAGTTCTCAATTGTTTCTACATTTGTGAGTATTGTTAAAAGTAATGGAACTACTTATGAGTACAGACAAGTTGCAGCCTGGAAAGAAATTCTAAATTTTTTAAAAATCATTTGTCAAATCAAAAAAAAGTCAAAGACGCAATTTGATGAAGTCCCTATGGAACTTAGTCTACATGGTAAAGGCTGGCAGATTTCCTACTGGTTCTTCTTCTTAGCTCCTCAGCAGTCCACATTGTGGGCTGAAGGGAAGCCAAAAGCCTAAACTCTCTGGCTGCACTCTTCCTGGCAGACTAGATTCCCAGGGTCTCCAAGTGGCCTGCCCTGGCACTGAATAGCTATTCCCTTTTGCAGTACATTTTAAAATATAGGAATGCAATTCATACGTAGCTGATTTCAAAATACTGAAACCATTGTCCTTCTCCAATTTGCTTCATCGGGCACCTCCACTGCTGGTAGCAGAACTAAAATACTGCCACGCACATGCATGGTGCTGAGCAAGTCATAACAAGCAAACATTTCAGCATACTCATTTTCTGCAGAGGTATTGAGGGGAATTATATGCTTCAGCATATTTTCTGGGACAAGATAGCTTACCATTGTACCTGAACATGCAGGAACACATGCTTAAGAGACTGAAGAAACATTAGTGCTGTTTCTCTTACAGTATGTACACATAACTTTTAAAGAGCTCATCTATACTTCAAAATTTTCCAATGTAAGTTACCAATTATACTTGGCAACTTCAAGACCAAATATAATTATACTCTAAACGAGTTCAGGAAAATGAACATTAAACAATTTAATTAGTTTACCATCATTAATTAGAGAAAATAGGGAAGCGTTTTGGGTAAAGACAGTACCCTTCTGAGAAATGCCAGAGTCTTCCTAAAGGCTTGCGATGTTATTAGTAAAATTGCATCATATACAGTATTTCAGGAACAGTCAGGGAAAGTTACCAGCACCAACATTTGATGGTACAGAAAGTACTCGAATGAGATGGCATCATGGACATCTCACAGGGCAGCTTTCAGCTCAAAGCCTTCCAACATTTGTTTTCCCTTCAGAAGGGCACATCTAGCTTCAACTGCAGAGGTGAAACAGGATTCATAGGATATGTCAGGAGTGCAGTCTGCAAGCCCTGATTTTACTTTTATCTCTAATAAAAAAAAAAAAGCTTCATCTGAGAAATTCTTTTGGGCTGAAGTAGTGTGTGAAGTAATGTGTATCTCAGGTACAAGGAAACAGTTTCTGTTTGTTTATTCTACTGATCTGCTGCTTTTGAACCCTTCCTCCATGTTTTCCATTTCCAGGAAAGTTACTTGACCCACCTGCCTTTGAAATATATGAAAAAGGAAAAAGCTTTATTTCTGTTATGAACTGAATCCTTCACTACCAACAATAAAGCTGAAATTACTGACAACACGGACACTTTTGAATGGACCTGAAGTCCTTTGGCTTCTGAAAAGGCAGCCAGATGATGGTGTTTCCAAGCAGGGGTAGAAGAGAGAGCTTCCTTAATGCCTGCTGATCCTCTCTTATTGGACCTGCTGTTCCCCCATCACTTCACAGAGCTCTGCTAGGGTCAGAGACAACAGAAAGGCATGCTGACCTCCAACAGAAAGCAAAAGCAATGGCCAGGCACTACACCAGTTCTAAATTGCCCTGTATCGCCTGAACTAAACACTCTGCCAGTCCTTAATAGTTCTCCTCCCTCAGCTTGCTGAAGATATCAGCATATGTCAGTTTATAATACTTAACACATCCTTACATGAAAGCACCTTCCAGCTTTTAACAGATGGAAGGCTTCTTAGCTTAATCCAAAATGTTTCATTACTCAGTTCCTTCATGGGGATTGTCTGCCTGCTTTCCACAAAAGAGGCAGTTTTAGTGTCAGTCTGCATAACAGTTTTCACAGTGAGAGGAACCATAAAGCATCAGTCATCCAACCTTTTCTGAATCGGTTTGGCACGACGCATTCCCACAATGACAGCCCTGAAGATCATCTGCGTTGGTCTCTGCCTGAGATCCGCGTGGCCTAAGGAGTCATATCGTGCTCTCGTACAGAAGGCGGGGAGGGAGATCCTTCCCCTCCCTCTTCCTGTAACGCTGATTTAAAACAAACACAGAGAGCAACCTGCATTGCTCCACCACCTCTTCCCTTGCTATTCCTCCCAAGCACCTCTGGGAGGAATAAGAAACACGCAGCTCTGACTCAGAACAAGTTCTTGCCAGGGCACCAAATGGGAACTGAGTTAACTTCAGGAAGACGTCTGAGGGCGCGAACGGGCCCACATGGAGCAGAAGGTACCGCTGCAGGAGATTCCAGCCCTGCCCTTGGAGGCTGGAAGGCAAAGACAGCTCTGCTTGCCCAGCAGCCTCGCCAGAAGCCTGCGGCCACAACTGCAGGGCAGGCGTGGAAGAGCGGCTGCATTTTGCTCTGCAGCATGGACGAACTACTTTCCACGCTTGTGAAGGAAACCCTCACAGAAAGCACACCGCCCCTGCCCTCCTGATCGGCTGGGGCATCTGATGTGCCTGCAGAGCACAGGAAGCCTACTGTGTTGAAATGCGCATTACAAATAAATGCAGAACTTACAGCTTAAAAACAAAACCAACAACACAACAAACAAAACAAAAAACCCCACACAACAAAACGTCTGTTCTATATTTACGGAAGTGCTCATTTGCTGGAAATACAAGATGTTATTGAAATAACTTTTTGAAAGTAAACTTCTGCCTATTGATATTTACATTGGAGTTTTAAGAAAAACTCCATCCAGCCCCTCTGTTTAAAACCCAGCTGTTCACATTTCCATTTCGGGTTTGAAATTCCTCAGAAAGAACTTTATACAACTCCATGAACCATCACATATGTTTTACTTTATGAACAAATCAGCAAAATTAATAAGCACTATGGATCCTTAATATGGCAGATACTTTCAATTTTTTTAAAGAACACTATTTCAGTGAGTTTCTGTACTAATCACAACTTCAATATTTTTGTAGATTAAGCAAACAATCCTTTAGTCATAGGCTAGGCATCTGTAGTGATATTTACTTTAGTGAAAAAACAAACATTTCAGATGCATTTTAAGGGAACATTTGCCATCAGATATGTAATCAGTATTGTAAAGTTAACCTACAACAAGAGGAAAAAAATTGAAAGGAATATTAGTATCATACCAAACAACTCAGCAGTCTACAAACATGACAAAATTAAAAAAAAAGTGCAAGACGTTGATAGACTGAAAGAACTGTCCCTGACTACAAATGAGTTTTCAAAGAACACATTTAGCAACCAGAAATTAAAGGACTCTGTCATGATTCAAAACAATTAGAATATTGTCTTAACCATGACAGTAAACAAACACTTGCCTGCTAGAGTGTATTAATCTGACAAGGTCAGTAAACTCTACATGAACTGCAAATGGGAGGTCATTGCAAGATTCATCACACAATTCAGATATTTGCATTTCATGTGCCTCTTCAAATACAGGTAAATGTTACCTGTAGGTAATCGGGAGACCTGATTATCCACTAACCTTTGAAGCTGCCTATTTAAAGAATTACTAAAACAAAAGTCTGCAGACATTTACCGGTAGAGTAGCATGGTAACACTGAATTTGCTTAGAAAATAAATTTGTTTCTCAAATGAGTATTTTCATACATTAGATTTTTCTTCTTCAACAGTATCCAAGAGGAACAATTCTGAAGATACAAGCATAGTGGTCATTAGGATATACAAAAAAATCCTCAGGATATAAGAGTGTTATTTGACAGAAATAACTAGTGAAATGCAATACGTGTTTCTGGGTTAAAACAAGGAGTATTAGTTGCACACCTCTGAGGGTTAACTAACAGCTCACAAAGTGACCTGATCATCACTGCTGACAACTGAGCAAAAGCTCATTTCAGTTTGCTCAAAAGCAAGATGACAGGATGCTCTGAAAAAGAAAAAGAGCACAGAAAACAAAACGTCAGATGTGGTTAGATGTCAGTGTGGACTAGCAGACACAGTCCATTTCTCCCGTGTTCCACTCCCATCTTCCACAGTGACCCTGGATAAGTTACAAGGCGGTCAAATATCAACAGCAACATGTCAGCAATAAATGATATGCAATATATTGATGAGAAACACTATGGGAGGACATAAGTCCCCTGGTGTAATAAGTACATTAGTGGCTATTCCATTACAACCCAGAATATTAGGACAAGGGAGACGAGAACAAGCAGGACTATGTAAAAATTCCACAAATGACACAAACAGTTTACACTTCAGGGATACAAAAGAAATATACTGAGAAAGCATGAAACTGAGGTTGTGACTTCAGTTCTCGTCTCATCTCATAGCAGAGAAACAGGAATACTCAATGACATTCTAAGGTTACAGAAAAGGAGTGAAAACCCTTTTTGCAAACACCTTCAAGTCCATCATCACTGGATGCCAAGCACCATCAAAAAATTAGGAAATATTTCTGAGCAAAATTAAGGGGGGTGAGGGAGAATTACTGTTGTATTAATACATTTCCAAAGTCATGTCAGTCTCCAGGCAGAAGTCAAACAATTCCCAATTTCAGATGATTCTTAAGCATCCAGTAAAAAGAGCTGTGCTGTTTTTTTTTTCCTCCCCCCCCCCCCCCCCCCCCCGGACAATTTTCAGTCAAGATCCAACAAAAATCAATCTTCAGTAAAATCCCCAAACCACAAACAAAAAACTCCATGCAAACAACTCCTCCCACCTCCCCTCATTCACACACCCCCCCCCCCCCCCCCAATTTATCTTACAGGGTTAAAAGAAAAAAATCAAGAAGATTCACCACTGAGCAGGATTCTCAAGTTCTGCATAGTGGTCAAGCAGGAACTAGGAAGATTTTTGGAGGCAGCATGGTAAAGATAAAAAGGGAGGGAAGCAACAGAAAGCAACATACCATTTAACAACATTCGCCTGGTCACCCAGAGACAAGTAACGAAGCCCTCTTACAAGGTTTCTGTCCACTTTGTCTCAAGCAAAAGAATGAGCTGTAATTCTAGAGTTTTAAGTGAGAGCAGAGCAGATAGACAGTAAAACAAGACGACCCTGGGGTTTCCACAGAGCTCTCTGAGAACACTGAGATTAGCATTAGAAACTCCAGAGCTCACGACAGATCCGTTCTCTTATCACGGCCGCTGCTAAGAACTACCTCTGGAAGCTTGTTTGAAGAACAATTACGTGGCAGCGCATAATTTCTATTTTAAGCAAACTGGAGCCAAGTTTCACGAATACTGGAAGCCAGCAAAAGCCAACAGCGGCATTCCCACAGTCACCCCACCCCTAGCTGCTTGCTTCCACTCCCACCTCATCCTCTCACGCACCAGGATAAACTCTTGCACAGCTGCACCATTACCTTTACTCTGACTTCAAACAATAACAAACGCATCGGCGCTCCAGAAGATCTCGTGAGGTTCACATCTATCTACAGAAGGACAAACTGACCGTCAAAGATATGTTGTAATTGACAGAATATCTTGCAGCTTTGGGAAAGGCCCGGTTCCACATGTCTGCCCCCAGGTATCCATCTCAATAACAGCACCTAGACTTCCCTCAGTGACAGCGAAGACTGAATCTTTACTATCACTAAATCCAACCAGACAGAAAGCTCCAGATTAGTTAGTTACAATCTATTTACTTTGCATAGGAACAAAGAAACTGCCATAGCAGATCAAGCCATTTAAGCAGAACCCTACCACTTGCAATAACTAAGAGTGATAAAAATCAGACATAGGAGAGGGTGACCCTCTTCCAAAAATACTTTCAAGCCACAGAGCACTGAAGAGGTAGGAGGTGGAATTTCTCTCACAGGAGGATTCAGCTTAAATTGGAAGCAGAAAATGTGGCAGCTTATTTAAGCTGTCAGTGAAAAATATCAAGAATTTTGAAAAGCAATAAAACACACTATTATATTTTATCTTAGCTGAAAGTAGCTACAGTAAATAGCCTATATATTTTAACTATAAGTACAATCTGAGAACGTGAGCCAAGACTAGTATCATTTCAGTGGAAAGAAAAGAAAAGAAAAATCAAACCTTTGCTAGGCTGTGCTCTGACGGAACTTGCTCACCCTGTTCCCACCTCACTGCCCAAACCAGTGCTCTGTTAATGCATTCATGCACTCCTTTAAAGGTGCTACAATTTGTAACCAAATCCCAGACCAGCAAGCTTTTACCAGTACTCCTGTCCTTGTTGTCAAAACTTTGCTTTCACTGTGTTTTTACTGTCTCTAGCAGGCATCAAACAGGAATTGCAGATAATAGAGCATAAATATCTACACAGGTTTTCTTGCAGCTGAACTCACAAGCTTGCTGTATCTAGCACATACATTTTGAAATTGGAACACTAAATTTTCATGCAAGTCACACAGTGCATGGTTACTGTATAAAGAGAAGACAAATCACAGCATTTCCTGCTTTTTGTTTCTATAAAAATGAGGTTATGGCAGCATAACCAATACTGCACTCAGGAATGCATTAAGTTACCTACACCAATTTTAGATACAAATAAACATCACTTAAACTGTCTGAACGTTTTAAAAGAACATTGTTAAGATCACACAGGAGGAGGTACATTTTGCCTTCATGGATTTCCCCACAAATCAGAAGTTATAGCTTAAGTTACTAGAAATCTTAGTACAGTTACCACTGAATTCATTGTTAGGACATATTTATATAAACCAAATCAATACACTGCCATGGAATAAAAGGTCCTAAGTGTTTTATGTGGAAGCTGCATTTCCTAGTAAAATAACTCCCTTCTCCTCCTACAGTGGTATAAAGATAGCTTACAATGTCACAGCTTTTAGTGAAAATGTGATCTGCTCTTGTGACAAACAGAGAGCTTGAGAGACTGAAGAAAAAGGGTAATATTTACATTTATGACTTAACAGCAGAGCCAGTTTCCCTTTTCAGCTTCATTCTAAGGCTCATGCAGGTCTTCCCGCACAAACAGAAAATCTATTTAGAAAGTGACTGTAATACCAAAAAGACTGGCAAGGGGACTTTGGAGCAAGTACAGTATCTTTTAACGAGCAGTAGATCCTTATGGAAGAGCATAACTGCTCCATTTAAAACCAGAACAGAAGACCATCACACATTATTTTGATCACGTCCTTCAGCTTGCCTCTTAATAAATGTCTGGGTAATAACTGCATGTACTGACTTATTTAATGTGTAATATGCTAACTGCATACTCACATAACACAAACAAATAACCCCCTCCTTTGGCTAGAACAAGTTATTGAAATCACAACAAGGGCAGAGACGTTTTAAATTTTCAATATAGCCTGACAAAGTAGTACTTATCTAACATCTGTTTACTGGTAACAGGACATACAGAATTACTGAGATATTCTTTAAATCCTTGTGTAGAATATTTCTGAAGGACACTTACAATTAACGCTGCCATGTGTTTTCAACCATACTCATGATAAATTCAAAGTAGCCCATCTCTGAAGAGACATATGAATAAATAAGAGACAAGCAGTTGCCATTTACCATTTTCTGTGATTTGTGAACATTCCTAGTCAAATGTGAGAGAGCATTTGGGTGGGGGAGAAGGGTTATAACTTGCACACATACTCAAAACACTAACTTGTCCAGATGTAGGTAATTTAAAGTAAGCAAAACTGTCCATGCGAAAGGAAAAATTCCACGGCTGCTCTGTCATTGCTGCCCTGGGACTGACTAGCAAGGATGGAGTCAATATTCCTGCACTGATGTGACATACATTGACCTTCCCGAATCTCTAATATTCAGCCTAACTCTCTCTTAATATTGCCGTAAGACCACAATTTGTATTACAAGATACAGTTCATTATACTTTCATGACTTCACAGAGGAAAAGATAGTGCTAAAGAGTCAGAATTAAGTTACTTGCTAAAATTCGTACACGATTTTTTATCTTCCTGAAACACTTCAGATTTCCACTAATCCTTCTATAACCGCAGAGGGACTTATCTGTTAGGACCCCACCACATCAAGTATTTTCTCACTGCCCTAGGCACTGACCAAAATTCATCGGAGTAGCTCAGAATTCATATAAATAGGACATCGGTCTAGAAGCCAACTCTTACTACAGTTTTTCCCACGCAAGTTAACCTTCAAAATACACCCTTGAGGTTTAACTGGTATAAGACACAGCTATAAAGAATACCCATCATCTGTTAAACCGGGAATACGTTTCTTACGAGGTTTAAATAATTAGCCCAACAAACGGTAAGGCCTCTCATTAAAACAGGTCTCTTGACGTTTAACCGCGAGCCCTGAAGCTACCCAGCCCGCATCACGTAGCGCCTTACAAGAGACCCGTAAGAAATCCCCAGCCCCACATCGGCCTCACACCGTCAGTGCCGTCCCGCACGCCTTCCAGCCAGACCCCGCCAGGGCACGTCACAGCCACGATGTGCTCCGAAGTAGGCAGGCGGCTGCACCGTGGGCATGCTCGCCTCCTTCCCCGAGGCTTCCCCGTACGCTGACGAACCGCGGGCAGCTCGTGCAAAGCCTCGGGGCACGGGACTCGTCGGCTGCAGAGCACGGAAGGCGAGCGAGGGCTACCGACAGGCGGGCACCCGGTGAGCCCGGGCACTGGATGAAGGCAGCGCCCAGGCTGCGCTGAGAAACCGCTTCGTTAGCGCTTCATCTCCCTCTCCGAAAGGGGAACGGTCGGACAGTCCGACGGGCTTTCCCTTCTATCGCTAAGCCTCAGGAAAAAAAAGAAAGAAAAAACAAAAACAAAAAAGCAAAAACCACGAGTCCTGCAGTATCGCGATGCCGCGAACCGGCCTCAAGACCTTCCAGAAGTCCCTTTAAAAAAAAAAAATAGGAAAAAAAAAGGAAAAGGAGAAGCAGCAGTAGCGGCGCTGCGCAGCCAGCTGCCGGGCAAGCCGCGGGGCACCGGGAGGACGGCACCGGGCGCTGACAGCTCCGGGCGGCCCGCGGGGGCACTGCCTCGCAGCCTCCCTCCTCACAGCCTGCCTCACAGCCTCCTCTTCCTCACAGCCTGCCTCCTCCTCCTCACAGCCTCCCTCACAGCCTGCCTCCTCTCCCTGCTGCCCCGCACCTCCGCGTCCCCCAGCCTTCCGCCCCACACCCCCCCCCCATCCCCATCCCGCCGCCGCTGTCACCTCACCTCGCGGCGAGGGGAGGCTCCATCATCACCCTCCTCCTCCTCCTCTCGGCGGCGGGCTCGGCGGCCGGCGGCGGCTCGGTCGGCTCGGCGCAGCGGCTGGGGGAGGCGGCCGGGCTGGCGGGGCCGGAGCGCGGCCCGGGCAGGTAGTGGAGCAGCAGCGCGTCGGGGGGCTCCGGCGAGGAGGAGGAGGAGGAGGAGGAGGAGGAGGAAGACGAGGAGGAGGAGGAGGCGGCGGCGGCCGGGGCGGCGGCGAGGAAGAGGGGCGCCTCGGGCAGCCGGTCGAGCTCCACGCTCCGCACTTTGCGCAGCTGCTTCCGCCGCCAGTCGGAGCGCTGCTCCCGGCCGCCGCCCGCCTCACGCAGGGGCCCGCCGCCGCCGCCGCCGCTGTTGCTGGCGGCCGCGCTCCCCGCTCCGCTGCCGCCCTTCGGGCTCCCGCAGGCGGCGGCGGCGGCGGCGGCCGCTTCGGCGGACAGTCCCGACGGCGAGGCGCGATTGCCCGCCGCCGCCGCCATTTTCTCTGGCGGGTCACATCGGGCTCACGGGGATCGGGTCGGGGCGGGGGGGCGGCGGGGGGGGGGCGGAGAGGGGGGGGAGCCAACGCTCCCCTCCGCTGCGGAAACGGCGCTGTCTGCGCAAACGGCGTAGCGGGGAGCGGGCGCCGATTGGCCCCGAGGGGCGGGGCGGCCGCCGGTAGGTGCGGGGGGGCGGGGCCGCGCGTAGCTCCGCCCCGCCCGCCCCCGCGCAGGTGTCGGCCGTTGGCGGGCCGCGCCCCGTGAGGGGAGGCGGAGGGGGGGAGGCTACCTGCTCCCGGCCGTGAGCCCTTCTGGGCTCCAGGCGTTCCTCGGCTTTCCCTTCAGCGACAGTCAGGGTGGTTTGTGCCCTCAGCACAACCTAAACCACGTTTCTTTAGAGTATCTTACGTATACTTTGCAGAATTTGCTGTGTGACCCCCCAGTACAACACTAAGCAGCTTGACCGTGATCCGTAGTCAGGTCGATTTGCTGGGATCACCGCTTTGATCTGAAGAACTACCAGGGCGAAAAGTACCTCCTAACAGAAGCACAATCTTTCTCAACATTCATGATCAGATGCTGACCTAAACATAGCATCCTTTCTGGAGGATGCCACAAGCATATTAGAAGAAAGAGTTATTTCCCTCCAAATGTACAAGACAAAAAGCCCAAGGAGAGTGTTTCAAATGCTGCTCCATATAATTGCCGATTAATATCAGCACAGTCGTGGCCTCAAGGTCACGCTAAGTGAATCACTCAGATGGTCTGTCAAGATGCCACATCGCGGTCGTCCTTATGAAAGTTTTCCCAGTGAAGGAGGCCGTGCAAAAGTCAGCTGCGTTCATTGTCATCTTGTAAGTAAGGTACCTCTGGGATAAACGGGTCATCTAAATATCCTCCTGTAATCTGCAGCTCAGGGTTGTACAGTTAAAGAAAGAGAGGTTCTGAGTTTCATAAATACAGTATTCAACAGTTTTCTTGTTTAGAGTCTCAAATGTAAGTAAATTAGGGACAGTTTTCTGCAGGATTCCTAAAGCAGGCCTTATTGTCACGGTGAGTATATTAGTAAGTGTGGTAAGAGCAGAGAAAAGTATTTGTTTTGTAGAAGCAGGAGGCGATTAGTTGCATGCAAATTCTGAGGCAGATGGTTGAAATGAACTCAAATTATTACCAGTTGTTGGCAGTGTAACCTGCATGTGCAGTAGTTTTCAACAGGAAAAAAACAACAGTGCACAATTATACCTTTTTTGTACATTCCTTTGTGCCATAAAATCACATTCACAGAAAAACAAACACACTGCATTTTTGAAGTATTCTGAAAAGAAATAAAACAACTTTACAAATGTACTAAATGCAGGTCACATGGAGAATAGCAGCTTTGAATAGCAATCACTTGGTTAGCAAGGGATAGAGAGAAGAACAAAAGAGCAAATCTCTAATAAAACTAGATCTGGGAGATCCTTTGGTCTGACAGAATCACAGGGCACAGCTCTCCCAGGTGCCAAGGCTCCAACAAAGCCTACAGGAGAAGGAAACTCAGGAAATTTGAGGCAAAATGTCAGAGTGGACTGGGGTACTGAGGAATGTACATGTGCACTGAGGTGAAATGGTTTCTGGAAAGCAGCTGAGAAAAACAGGACAAAATGTGAAATCCAGGGGTAGTGTGAGGCACCTGCATGCAGACAAATGCAGTCACCATTTGTCTTAAGACATGGCTTTGCCGTCTGAGTAAGGCCTGCACTAGCAAGACTTTGAGTTACTTTTTGGGTAACAAGCAAACCTCACTATTTATGTATTGATATAAGGCATGCCTTATAAGGGCTGTTTATCCCCTGATTTTTGACTAAAATCCAACTAATAAATTAGGTTTGGCTGTGATACTTATATTTGTCCCATTGTTTCGAATGGATGTCTCTCCACTCTGCCTTGACTCGGGGAACACAGTGGCAAATGAGAAGACACCTGCCATACCACACTCCAGAATGCTAGATAATGTTATGCCTGTATGCAACACAGATTTATGTACAATAGAGAGATACTGTGTGTCAGGTGCTTTGTTAGAAGTACTAAATTCTGAAATCATTAACCGAATATTCAGAGGTCTGTGTTTTCTTGTGATCTGCTCTAAAATACCCTTTTTTTGCATTTAATGAAGGAGTTGACCTGATTGTAGAAAATAAAACAAAACAACAAAAACAAACCACCATAAAACTTACTAAAGAACCCAGAAAGATATTGAGTTACCTCTTGCACATATTCTTTCTCAGTCTGTCACAGTGCTGAGTTCCAAGGTTCCAATTTAGAATACAGTTGTGGAGGGTAACATGAGACTTTTAGCAGTTTTCAGTGGGCCAGTTTCCCCTAAGTCATAAGTAGCAGCACTCAGGGTTTGTTATGAAACAGAAGCCTTTGGCCTCAAATTAGCATCGTGCAACATTTGGAACATCAACTGTTGTACACAAAGAAAGTTCTGTTTGGGAACGCACTAAGTTTTTGCAAGCCAAGGAGTTTCCTTGTTGCATAAAACCTGTAACAGTGTCATGAATAACCAACAATTTTCAACACGCTAGAGATAGGAATCTGCCATGCCTCTGAATACATAAAGTAGGCATCATCATCCACAAACAGAATAAATATGAGAGATTACACAGTCCATAGCTTCTGGTCTTGACTAAACATGCAAAAAGTGCTATAATACCATATACAGACTAGATTCTCCCTGCCTTATTCTTCTGTGTAGAAATACTTATCCCCACCTTGATCTTCCATTCATTCTTTCCATTGTGAGAAAGGGAAAGCAGACCTGCTCCTGAGCCATAATCCTTTCCTGTTTATTCCTCTGTGTAATGGAGAAGTCAAGCAACTAAATGAGGACATAGAGCCTGAGGTTCTTTTCATTCGTGTTTCCACAGACCTGCTGAGAATATGCTGGCATCTCTCTTGCCTTTAGAAATGCTTTGCCATCTTGCTGATGCTCACTTCCTAATGTAACAGGTGTGCCTTTTAGAAGCTATTCCGCTTAAGAAAATCAGGATGCTATATCACTTTTCAAGAGAGAGAAAGCCGGGGAGAAACAAAATCTGTTACAGGGATGTTTCTGGCTTCATTTCAGATGCTGGGAATGTCTAGTCTTACTGTTACTTATTTTTCTTTTTAGTTTACCTATCGATTTCAGCATTGATTTCTATGCAAAATGCATTTAAAGGTTTCTTCCCTCACATTTCCACTCACACACAACTGAACTGTTAAAAATATAGTTTGGGTCCACAAAACGTAAGATTACATCTTGACCTAGGTATCGAACACATTATATAAGAAAATTGCTGTATATACAACCTCCCTTTTCTGCCAAGGGACAGTTCTCTGTTTCTGAATGAGAATTAATATTTCTTCTAACAGTCCTATACTGTCTAGCCATGTTCGCCAGAGTTGCCAGTTCTCTGGCTGTAGCGTCTACTGCACCTTCTAGCGGGAGGTATCCCTGCCCATGGCAGTGGGTTGGAACTGCGTGATCTTTAAGGTCCCTTCTAACCCAAACCCTTACGTGATTCTACGGCCTAGTCATGAACTGGCAAACGTTTCGGTCTACGCACTATGTGATCCAAAGTAAAGAGATGAACTGTTCCTAAAGAGTTCGCAATCTAAGTATGACAGACAGACAAGAAATGGAACAAAGCTAGACTACAGTCCTTGTATAGCAAAAGTCTATCCGCTGCCTTAAACTTTTTTCTTGCTATTTAGTACATTTTGCGTAAACTACTAAAATCAGTTCTATTTGTCATCTCAGATATTTTTTATAGTATTAATAATTTGACATCTGACTTGGATATTCTTACTGGCTGTGCTATAGAGGATTTTTCTGACCTCAAATAAGTCACCGTCCTTTAATGGCCCAAATTTTCCCAGCTGTAACGGGCTAAAATATTTCCTTGCCTCAGGCGTGACAAAAGGCTGATGGATTTGATATTATTGAGCTTCCAGGTGATCCCTTGCTTACAGGAAGTGTACAATGAAGTAGGCAAGACCTGTTAAACCTCTTCTCGTACAACAGTTGGGAACAGCTACCAAAATTATTGCAGCCATCAGCTCTTTTTCTTATATTCTTCCAGACTACTGAATTGACAGCCTAGCTCTCACCCTGATCAGCACTTACATCTGTTTTAAGCACCACTATCAGTTCCCTCTCCCGTGGAAAACAACTGCATTATTTCAGACTATGGATTCTAGCAATAGCTTCATTTTCCCTAACTCTAAAGCTACTACTGGTGGTCACATCCCTTTCAGTTTAGGCACTTATTCTGTTCTGTGAGGCAAAGGCACAGGGAATAAGCACAGCTGTTAATACACCGTAGAAGCTGTCCCGTGTTGGAAGCTACATATTTCCAAATTATTACAGAACAAATGCAAGAGTTTTAATGATATTTTTGTCTCTAAGGTCAATATGGGTACCTACTGAAAGGGAGCAAGAAAGGTCAGGATGGAAGAAGGACCACTTCCTCATTCACACCAAAGAGGACCCTGCAGTTATTCTTTTGCTTTGCCTGCTACTCTTTCAGCAGCAAATCAGACAGTACCAACAATAAACTGCAGTTACTGGACGACAGTAACATGACAACAGCATAAACATCCAACCAACAGCAAACACAGAAGTGAGGCCAAGTTTTCTTGGTGTGTCACAGCATGGCTGTGGGCTGTGAACCAACAGTCTTGCATGATGGGTATATTCAGCACATGCCACACAAGCTGTATGAGGATCCTGTAGAAGAAGGCAGACTAGAGGGACACAGCTTGACAGCTGCCTCTCTGGATA
This sequence comes from Anser brachyrhynchus, assembly GCF_964034855.1. NCBI lineage: Eukaryota > Metazoa > Chordata > Aves > Anseriformes > Anatidae > Anser > Anser brachyrhynchus. The sequence continues at coordinate 14,979,312 of NC_137697.1, read as the reverse complement.
ATTGCCTCCCTTAATAATGACCAGACAGGGAAGGAACTGGCAAGAACACCCTCCATAGAGTACCCTGCTTGCTTTCTCCAGAGCCAGGGCATAACTGAATAATCATTTCTGGGTACAGGAATGGCATCCTGCCTGGCACATTTTCTCCTGCCTTTTTATTTCTGTTCATTCCACCCGGCCCCTCTAGTAATGCTGTCTGTATGCTTTCATTCATGACGGCTAGCAGTGGTGGCAGTGCTGTTCCTCTTCATAAATCCAGCAAGCACACTTTGCCAAGGCCCTCACAGCTGTCAGAGGGAACAACAAAACTCAGCAGTGACATTAGTGCCTGGTTCATCATATGATCCCTTCATGACAAGCCCGTCAATTTTCTGGCACCAAGGCGGAAATAAATCAAATTTCTTTTTGCTGTAATGGTGGCAAGGAGTCTACAGACCTTAAATTAGTTACGGGATCTTTTATGTCTAAACAGCCAAATCTTTATTATAGCCACCTTTTAGAAAAGGTCACTTAGTATTTTTCATAAGCTCTTAAGTAAGTTTTTCCCTCTAGCAGTTACAGTAAGACCAACACTACTTTCTTGCTTGTGTGCAAGTGGCAATCCCTGAGAGCAGTGCTTCCGGAACTGCTTGATCAAGGAGTCCCAAGCTACTGTCTATATTAAACACCCTTTAAAGTCAAAGATGATGTGGACATGAGATCTGTTTTATTGCTAAAAAGATTTTACAAAAAATATGCTATGTATTCCACAGTATAAACTTACTTCTTGAATTTGTTTGCTGTTCCTGGGGTTCATTTATCATTCATAGAGCTCTTACAGCCCTATACCATAGCTTCCTTTTTTGCACCCAGTTCATTTACATTTTTATGATGTTTGTAGAGACTAATGAATCTCACCTATCAATAAATCATAAGTAAATAAATCCACTGGTTTCTACATACTTACCTTCCTTCTGTTAGATACTGAAATCACAGAAAATAGATGTACTAGATGATCATCTTTGACATCCACAAAGTTAATTTGCATGTAATATAAATTTGTGCATATACTGTAAATATATGTATAATACATATGTGCTTCTTCTCTAATAGATTTTATATATTATATATACTTTGCAATTTTAATGTTTATGATTTCATTTCACCTAGCTGATTAAACCTAGAAACATTGTCAGGGTATGAAACTGAGCTGACTTTACTTGCTCTGTGTTTTCTCTCTGAAAAGCCTTGAAAATCTAAGAATGACCTAGAAGACACTGTTTGTGTGGATTTGGGGGAGAGCATTAATATAGCTCTTGATGAGGTAGGATACATCATTTATTTTGACAGATTACCTATCTGCCTCTTTCTTTGTGGTTTAGGCCAAAACTTCAAATTTTGAACAAAAGCGTACAAGTCTCAAGAACATAGCTGACCGCCTGCTGTTGAATATATTGACCATGTAAACCACTTTCTGTGAGTTGTGTAACAGCTTTTCAATAACAGTGCCTTAATTGAGTTTATCATGCACAGTATTAACACTGCAAGTGTTAATATGTCGCTATTTTCCCTTGAGTTTTGTTAGCAAATGAACACAACTGAGCTGCCACTCCTAGCTTCTCATCCATGACACAAGATTTGGAGGTGGTTTTATTTACAGATGTTAACGCCAATTTCATTATATTAGCTTCATTAGGTAGTCTTTAACATCTTAATCATAAAGCTGTGTGAACTATCTGCTTTATGTTAAAAAGAACAATCTTTTAATTTATATCCAAGATAAGAACTTGTATTGACATATAGATATTAGGCACAGAAGTTGTGAGATTATTTTTGTTTGCTTTATTTAACCAGAACAAAGGATCCTTCTTAGGGTGGTAACGTACCTTTCAGTCTACAGTAAGAACTACTGGAGGCCCTTTTCAAATAACTTCTTGCACCCTGTGGATCATACCATGTGTATTTTAATTATGGGAAGATAATAAATGTAAAAGTAAAACATGGGATGAAGAAGCTAAAAAAAGAAAATAATGCCTCCTTTTATTTTCAACTTCCTGAAACTAAAACTTCCTGATTTATTCCCAATTTCCTTTACATATTATAGCTCTCTATGTTTACTATGAATTGTGGGAGTATATACTCCTTCTCGCCCCTCCCCCCCCCCTTTTTTTTTCAGTGAATTCAGACTTATTTGGTTTTAATCCAGTGAAAGAACCCACATATAATTGCGGCAATATTTTATTTTAAGTATCAGGAAAGCTCAGTTCTCCGTTAGTTAAGCTACAGGGAGACATTAAAGACCTTGAGCCATAAAAAAATGTACTTAAATCCTAAGAAAAGATACTTTTATCTTCATATATTAGAACAGCCTCATAGTTCTGTTTAATGGTTCCTTTATTCTTTTATTCTACGGATCAGATTTTAATAGATAGTCATCGACTGCATCATTAATCAGTAGACATTCCTCTCCCTGAGTAGCAGAGTCCCTATTCTTTTCCTCATTTCCAAAAATCTCCTGAGATTTTCAATGCTCAGCTTTGGTTTTGGGGTTTGAGGAATCTTCAGCTTCAAGACAACAGTCAGGTATATATTTCTATAGCAAACTGTGTGTCTACCAGAAGCTTCCCATTTAAATTTTAAAAGATTTGAGTTGTGAGTAAAGTGCTATACCAGAGCCTAAAAATTAAAGAACATCACAGCACATCTTTTCATCATCCTAATCTATCCAGTCTTTGAAGGAAATTGAAGAAAATTATCACTTCTGAAAAATTTTGAAGGAAGAATGTGGCCAATTTGTAGTACCTGTAGAAAGACAAAAATCTTACTTTTTAAATCCAGCATTTCTCCTAAAATGAGTGGTTAAAGCAACTCATTTATCTCTAACATAAAACAAAGGTATTCCTCTAACTTGTGTGAGCAGGTCTGTTAATTGGTCAATAAAAGCAAAAATCTTTGCATATTTTTTTCCTGAAAATTATCTTTAGGTCTTACTTTTCATTTTAAAACTGTTGCTAATGACAGCATATTAGAAAGGCACGTAACATAAACTCCTGTCTCCTTCCTCCTTCCCTCTTTTTTTAAAGTTCTGAAAGAAGAGAAGATAAATTCCAATGCATTTTGATGATGTCATGAAAGCCAAAGTTGCAGCTATGAAAAGCAAACATTTCTATTTCCCTTGCCCCCAACAAGGCATGAGATAAATAGCTGCTATTTGGCATAATAAGGGTTCATATGTGAGACTTAGACTACCTTTACAAGCCATTAATTTGTTTAAAACCGTAGCCAAAAGTAGATTTGATGTCAGATGCATGTTACAGAACTATGTTGAGGGTGTTTGTTGTCTGTGTTGGTACATGGAAAGACATTCCTACCACCTTATTTTAGTAATGGTACCGCACCAAAGACAACAAAAGCTGTCCTGAGACTGAAGTGTATGATGCTTTCAAAGCGGGTTTGTTGTGAATGTTCAGAAGGTCGTAGGTCTGAATTCCACTGATGTCTCACATTCTAGTCTAGCTGCAGAAGATGGGAAAGTATGAATGAAAATTTTGGTAGTAAGCCCAAGCTTACTATATGATTTATTTTGGCGTTCGTTGGTCTAGAAGAGGAAAGAGGAAGTTTTGAAATTGCAGAGAAGAGACAAAATCTGCCCACTTCTCCTTAGCACTGCAATCTTCAGCTAAGCTTTTGTAGGGCACCAGTTGTGGTCTGGTGCCTGGGGAAGGATGTTACCTTCCCTGCTAAGGTTCCTGAGTCCATCTCAGGGCTCAGGAAAGCAACATGTTCCCAAAGCCCTCTATTGCCTGGACCCCAAAATTACGGGCTCTGGATCTCATCCCTGTAAGAAGTTCAAGTTTGAAAGAACCTCTTAAAAAAATTAAAGGTATTTTTCCTAATCAGGCAAAGATAAAATCAAAATACTGTGTTTTGCACCATGTGTCTAATGGACAGCATGTGGCATTTTGCATTAATGTTGGTGTGGATGTCTATCTACTTAACCAAATTGTTCATTTTGAGGAAAACTTTTAAGGTTGACCTGCAACTTTTACACTGCCATTCTTTGAACATCCAAACTTTATGTGGATGACAGTACTTTTTAAAGCACAATTGAGCGTAACAACTTGCCATCACACAGAAAACTCATGGCCTAAGCTGGATATAGGACGAGACCATCTGCTCTAGTTATCAGGCACAAGCACATCTCCTCTTGGAGAAATGATCGAATCATGGGGCTTCCATGTCATGGCTTGGGCTGCCTCTTTGCCTCAGCAATAAGTATTTTGAAGAGAAAGATCTAACGTTTTGTTCAGTGCTTCTTAGTTGAAATGCCATTGATTGCAGTTAAGATAGGTTGGCTAGACACTGTTTCTCTTGGATTCAAGCATTTGAATAATCTTACTGGAATCCTTACAAACTCATCTAATGCAGAATATGTTCAACTCTCTTTGTTGCAAGCCCATGCTCTTCCCCTTAAAATTAATAGAAAATCATCCAGGATTGCATTAATTCATCCAGGCCATTGTGTTCTACTTTACTTTCCTCCTGTTCTTGTTACAGTCAGAAAAGAAAGACATTAATATTTTTTAGCCTTAATAATTTTTGATAACATGATTAGAGAAGGAGTTTTGTGACCATGTCACAGTGAATCACATAGCTTTTTTGCACTTTGGGAACATCCACAGAAACTGCAACTCCAGTCACAATAGACATTGGACAATGGAGAGAGTTGAATTTTCACTGGGTCCAGGTAGTAGAAACCATGACAAAGGGAGCAGGAAGTCTGCAGAATAAAGAGGCTGCGGTGGTCACACCCTCCTCTTTGTTGGCACTGGGCTCAGCAAAAAGCAAACTGAGCTGGCCAAGAATGAGTTGATTCAGCATGCGCTGCTGAAAAGGCTCTTAAGCTGTTCCAGACAAAACTATGAGGAAGGATGACAGCGACAACACCATCTATCCTTCAGGCTGAGTTCCCCCCCAGGCTTTGGACTGCTGCCAAAATGAATCATCCCCACTTTAAAATATACTAGGAAGTCCATGTCTGGCACAGGTTGTTCCTTAGTTCTTTTTATTTGTCCTCCTGCACAATCTATTGAAAGTTGCAAATATGGTTTATATTGCTGCACAGGATGACACATGGGTGAACTTCAGGTGAAAAAAATGGATCTCGTTTGCCATTACAGTCACTTATATAGAATGATCCCACATTAAACTGAGAGGTGGTCAAAGCCAGTGAGAACTGGTTGTGACTGAAGTGCTTGCTTCAGATAATTTTGCTTTGCACTGCCTGACCTATCTACAAATACATTCCCTTTCCCCTGTACTTATTGCTTCAGGCTTTTGCTTTGGTTTTGCCTGTACCACAGAAGTTGTACTGATTTAACTGAATTGGCTTCTAAAGGATTTTTAAATCAGAGCAATGTCTTGTATGAACACTCAGAGCATCACTGAGTAATTCCCAAGGGAAAAAAAAAAAAAAAAAGGAAGTAAAAAAAGATAAAAAAAACACTTTCATTTAGTATCATCAAAGTCTCTCGTTTATTTTTTTTTTTTTCATCAATAGATCTCAGCATTTTATAAAGTAGGTCACTGCCATTTACTCTGTTTCACAGATGGAGAACAGATGAAATTGTTTGCCTACTGTGGGCAAGTAGAAAGCTGGGAATAAAAACCTGTGTCTGCCCAATTCAGTGTTTCAGCCACAAAGCCGCATGGGTTTTCCAAGTTGTCCTGCTGTGGATGTGCTTTGAGGATCACATTTCTTCTAACCTTGTAATGATGTACCAGTGATTTATACTGATTACAGAGTAATCAGAATCAACTCAGAGAAAAAAAGAAAAAAAAAGTTTTATTTGATTCACTTTTAAATGTTTTTATACAATGATAGCTTCTAATAGAGTCTCCATCTCTAAGAACTTACTTTTTGCCAGTGAAATTGGTATTGGAAGCATCTGTAAAATGCCTGGAGGCTCTCTCCCCCATTGCATTAAGGCCATAGGAAATTCAACCCAAAGTTTCGTTCAAATGATCAATATACCATCCAGCAGCCAAAATATAGCACTATAGCAGAATAGAAATAAGCCAAAGTAAGAGCACACAACACATTTAACAAAAACCAATAAAAATGATTGATCGCATAGCAAGTATAGAAACATCACCCCACTTTCCATCCTGCCTTCAGGATGCAGAGATAAATTTAGCTTACATTTTCAGTGAGGCTGTACTAACACTGAGCTATCAGGTACTGGACTGCTAGCAGGGTGGTTTTTTTTTTGTTTGTTTTTTTGTTTATTTGTTTTATGCTAAACCATCTTCCTCTGTCACTGGAACAGAATACAGGGGTGCAGCGAAATCTCCATCCTTGGAGGTTCCCAAGGCTCAGTTAGACAGCACCATAGCTGACCTGATTTAATGCTGGCAATAGTCCTGCTCTGAGCAGGAGGTTGGACTAGATAACCTCAAGAGAGTCCTTCCAAACAACAGTTCAGCAGTCCTGCAATTTTATACTTGGTGTGAATGCAATGGGTCTTGCATTTGTGTTGGCTTGTAACATCTGAAAAAGCCTGAGAATGGATGATCTTGCATAACTGCCAAGTTAGTAAAAGTCATGATCTAAGAAAAATAGAAATGCTTGATTTGTTACAGTATACTGTCTGTTATAGTAGGAGAAATAATATTCAGTGTCTTTTTTTTTTTTTTCTGGGGGTGAGGGCAGGATTAGCTAACGCCAATATTATACAGAAGGACATGCTGAAGCAATTTATGAATAGGTCACGGTCATTAGCACAGTTTTACAGACGAACAGGTTGAGTTCTTCTGAGTTCTTGTTACAAATAATACTTCATCCTTTTCTGGATTCTGGTATTCTTATTTCCCCTTGGGAAAAAAAAAAATGTGGGAAAATTGAAGATCAGCACAGGCACGGTGATCTGTAACCGTTTTCTTTGTCCTACCCTTTGTCTAGTACATTTAAAGGCTACCAAGTTGCCAGAGGGAGACTAAGATGGGTAAGGAACCACAGTCTCATTTTATCATCAATACCTTACTGGAACTGGGAAGACAGTTACTTTTTTTTGGTCCGAGGGAAAAAGCGAGAACAAAAGAAGATATAACATCCATGTTATATGCTATGTGGGGCATAGCTAACATGAAGCTACCACACCATTTTTACATACATACCCATGCATTACTGCTAGTTAGAGCCAGCAGAAAGAGTTAAGGGAACCATTTTCTAACCGGAAGTCTAATCACATCCAAAACGGTGTTTGGCACGGTTGTTCGTCTGAATTTCATTTGAGTAAAGGAGGCCTTTAAGGATTCTGATAAGGTGTAAATGTCCTGTTCTGTCTTCTAAATTATTTTTCCTGTGTATTTTAAGTTATTTATTTTATATTATAATATGTAAATTAATCACACAGCAATTAAACCTGAAATGAAACATCTCATCCACACAAAATACTTGTGTTGATTTCAGGTGAATTTTTGCTCAGATTTTTCACATGAAGTGTAAAAAAAAAAAAATCAAATTCAGAAGTGTGCCCAATTTTGAAATGAGAAAATCCTTTTGCAGGCGGAATACCTTTGCTCAGGTCTGTTACTTGTCAAGTTCACAAGATTCTGGAGATCACTTACAGACAAGTGAAGTCTTGGCTCCCTTTAAGTCACAGGGATTTTTTACTCTGACCACAGCAGTAACCTTTGGGCAAAATCATTTTAAACCAGATGAGGTGCTTATTTGGAAGCACCTAAAATATACTCAGTTTCAAACATTTCTATCTATCTCCATACAACTGCGACCAATCTTCGTGTATTGCTCAGTTTTCCCAGAGCAGTTACTCAGCATGATGAACAGTTGTTGGAGCAAAAATAAATCCAAATTAGGATGGGCATTTATCAAAGCTATTAAAGTTATTTTGCTTAGAGAGAAAGCCAATGGTATTTATTCAGTGTCTCCTGATAAGCTCATTCACAGAAAAATATCTTACTAGAAGAAATATGTGTGCATCAACAAAAAGTTAGGAGCAGACAACTTTAACATGCATACTTCGGAATTCTCCTTAAGCATGGATTCATTGTGGTTGTTTTACAGTTCTAGAAGTCATCACCTCAGACATAAAAAAGTAACAAGATGCTAAGATGAAGACATATTGAAAATTCTGGGATTTTTGTGCTGAAAAATAAAATGATATACATAGCAACAGATACATATTATGCATTTTTTCAAGACTGTAAGTCAAAGACTTTTTGTCACTACAAAAATAATATTTAATCTTTTTAAGTAACTGCACATAGTAACCTCAAAGGAAGAACACTTTGGAAACTGTCAGCTCATGAATTTGACATGGCTTGATATATCTGAAAAATATTTTGAAATTATTTCGGAAGGGATAAGGAAGTGCAGGCTTTGTGACAATGTATATTTAAAGAAGAATGCAGTACAGGAAATGCAGATATACGTGAGGAAGGACTTACCACAAATAAGTATTTGCAGGAATAGGCCATGGATTTATAACTGTTCACATTTAACTTTTCCTTAAGTGTTGGTCCATGAAGAAAGCTATTTTTTTTTTCATTTTAAATTTAAGAAACTTATGTTTCTTATTAGTGTCTTTTACTTAGTTATTTAGTTAGTTTGTGTTGTTTTGTTCTTGTTTTTGTGTTTGTTTCTTTTCCATGCACAGTGGTGGTTGTTTTTTTTGTTTGTTTGTTTTGTTTTTCCACTGCATAAAATCCAGAAAGTTTTGGAAGAATAAACCTCCAAACATTGGCACTGGAGAATACATATATTCTCCTTTTTTAGCTTTCTGAATCACAAGCTGTGTCATACTCATATCCTGCACTCTGATCTGGGTTATCGCTGTGTCCAAACTGGATTCCCATTGCACATGACTAATCTGTTGGGAGCAGATCTGTTCAAGACATTACCAAATGTCTGAGCCCAGCAGCTTGGTCTCAGCATCCCAAAAGTTTCTGTCCCCACAGTTGTGCCTATTCTGTCTCTTCTATGGCTTGGTTAAGTTGAAGTTATGCAATGACCCTGCTTAAAATCCCAGCAACCTCTGCCAAGAGTGCTCATTCCCAAGCAGATGAGGCATGGCTGAGGATGGCAACTCAAGCCGCTGCTCTCCAGACAAGGATTGCTGAGCTGCTCACAGGTCAGCTGCCCAAGAACTGCAGATTACAAAGTGGCATCTACCTTCAAATCTTGCTGTATACTGCACTGTTTCAGCAGCTCGTTCATGTGCATCTCAGCCATCCCTACAGCTGGGGAGTGGGCCAAGAAAATTGTCAAAGTGCCTTGTCAGCTATCCTGAGGTATGCTATTTCCCCTGGTGAATCAAAACCTTTCTTAAAGGTCACTCTTTTTGTTTGTTTGATATTTTTTTGAGTCAGATTGTAAGCACATTGAATTTAAGGAACAGCCACAGCTACAGCTACTGGCACAACAGAGGAGACAGCTGCTTCTGGCCCAGGAGGCAGCAACAAGGGGCATTGGCTGATAACCTTTAAAGCTGCATTATCTCTTGACAAGGTCCTGATGTACAGCCACAGCCCGACTCTAATACAACAATGACGTTTGGTCTATTTATTGCCTATATATGTACTCAGTCATTGCTATCTACAGGAAGATCTGCCTTGCTGTCCCAACCGTAATAACGTCACCTGTCAGATGGGTTCTACAAGCATTCCCATCCTCTGCAGATCTTCCCAGTGAAAACCTCATTGCTGTCCACAGCATGTGTGTGCAAAGGATAGCAAATACAGGAGACCCTGGCACAACTAAGCCCCAGTGGAGCCCAGTAGGAAACCATTGGGACGGGGCCTGGGGGACCTCTGATTTTTCTGGTCGTTCTGTATAACCTTCCTCACCCCACACCAATACGCTCTCCAGGGCAAACGGTCCAGACTGTCCCTACAAATGTTGACACCCAGCTCTGCCTGCTGTGGCTGCCTTGCTAGGAAAATTTGGATGGGCAGGGTTTGAAGGCAGCTGAGAGCAGGGTGTGCTGGCATGGAGCATGTTAAGTAGCCAGGTCCCTTGCCTCGGAAGAGAAATGAGCCAACGCAGGCTGGCAGAAGGGCTGGACCCAGCCCAGCTTATCCTGCAAGAGAGCTGCGGGACAAACGGAGTCGTCACTCTCATTTCTCTCCAAGCCTCTTCTAAGCCTCCTTCTACCCTGCCACAAGAACCAGTAAACAGGGGTAAGAAACAGAATCAGAATTTGCTTGGATTTTATGAACCAGTCGCATACAAGCATATCATATATGCAATAGAACAGTGGAAGAGCCTTCAAAACCAGAAGCATTTCTTCCCCGTCATCTGAACCACGTAAATAAATTCTGTGACTACATGTATTTAAATATAGTTCAAAGTCTTACTGACTTGAAGACATGATGCACAGAGGAAATTAATTTATCTGGGACTGCAACATCAAAGACCTTGAAGACGGCAATACAGATGACTGTCACCACAATTCTGTTCATATTTGTGACTTTAAAAGCTACCGTTTGTAAACAAAAGGAATGAGAAAACAGCCAATTTAGTGTCTGCAGACAGATCACCGTACCTGCCTGCTTTGAGGAGACAGGAAATCCTCTGTCCTTAAGAGAAGCAGGACCATATGGGCCAGCACAGCGCAGCAGGGCACAGGCAAAGGATGGGCAAGTCTTTTCTATAAATATACTGACAGCAACAGACATCCCAAGTCACCTCCCACTGCAAGCCTGTGACACCAGTACCACAGCACAGCACAGCAGCCATTCTTTTACTCCAGGAAGCCATGAGGAAAACGCAGCCCCTTGGCAGGGCAGATACACCAGGCAGAGGATATGTGTTTTGCAGCAGTGTCTGTCTTTCTTTGAGATTTCAACTTAATGATATGCCCACTGTCAGCTAAGCTTGTCCTCATTACCTGAGCTACCCTGTCAGCCTCCCACGAAGTGGCTAAACCCAAGTTTGCTGTACTTGCTAAAAAATGGTGAGACATTTGAAGCAGAATCAAGATTTATCCATGATGCTTCATACAAAATTCTTGCAATACAGTCAAAGGTTTAGTCTCATCTCTAACTAAACACTAATGATACTAACAAGTATTTTTGTAGCAACCCCCCTGTACCCTAATTTTCCAGCAGTATTTGAAAGGAAATGTAAACTGGTAGCAATGACTGTCTCCAAGGCAGACAAGTTTGTCTGTTGCCTCAGTGTTGTGAAACTGTAGTTGTGAAACAGCAATTGGAAGAAGCCTAGCCCAAGACACAAAAAGGGTGATCTGTGCTACTGACTTGAGAAAGAAAACTGTCCAGACACTTTAAAAATAAATAACACACTGGGATCTTTTAACTTATTTCTGTAGTTATTGCCAACCACATACTGATTTCAAATCTCTTTATTTTACAAAACTGCCAGCAGTGAAACTTGGCAGTGACTTCTCTGAGGAAGACAGAGAAGATGAATCATGATCATACAGATACAGCACTGCACGTATTTAGCTCTGAAAGTTGTGTATTTTGTAAATGCAGACTGGCCATGCCGAATTTCATTTTTCTTTCGGTTACAATACTTTTAAATATTATCAGAACCTGTAAAGTAAAAGTGGTTCTACCAGAGACATTTTTGGAGATCAAAATTCAAAGTTCTGACAGGAAATATGTATTACAGTTCCCTAGAACAATAAGTATCTTGAAAGTAATGTGTGAAGGTAACATCTCATGTGTAGGCAAGCTCAAGTGAAGGGGGGAGGGGAGGGGAGGGGAGGGGAGGGGAGGGGAGGGGAGGGGAGGGGAGGGGAGGGGAGGGGAGGGGAGGGGAGGGGAGGGGAGGGGAGGGGAGGGGAGGGGAGGGGAGGGGAGGGGAGGAGAGGAGAGGAGAGGAGAGGAGAGGAGAGGAGAGGAGAGGAGAGGAGAGGAGAGGAGAGGAGAGGAGAGGAGAGGAGAGGAGAGGAGAGGAGAGGAGAGGAGAGGAGAGGAGAGGAGAGGAGAGGAGAGGAGAGGAGAGGAGAGGAGAGGAGAGGAGAGGAGAGGAGAGGAGAGGAGAGGAGAGGAGAGGAGAGGAGAGGAGAGGAGAGGAGAGGAGAGGAGAGGAGAGGAGAGGAGAGGAGAGGAGAGGAGAGGAGAGGAGAGGAGAGGAGAGGAGAGGAGAGGAGAGGAGAGGAGAGGAGAGGAGAGGAGAGGAGAGGAGAGGAGAGGAGAGGAGAGGAGAGGAGAGGAGAGGGGAAACAGTTCAATTGGAAAGGACCTTCAAAGATCAAGTACAACTGCCTGACCTCTTCAGAGCTTACGAAAAGATAAATCATGTTACTGGGGGTATTATCCAAATGCCCCTTGAATGCTGACAGGCATGGGGCATCAACCACCTCTCTAGGAAGCCTGTTCCTGTGTTTGGCCACCCTCGCAGTAAAGAAATTTTTCACGATATCCAGTCCGTACCTCCCCTGGTGCTGCTTTGTGCCATTCCTTTGTGTCCTGCCATCAGTTACCAGGGAGCAGAGGCCAGCACTTCCCTCTCAGCTTCCCCTCCTCAGGAAATTACAGAGAGCAGTGAGGCCACCTCTGAGCCTTCTTTTCTCCAGACTGGACAACTCAAGTGTCCTCATCCCCTCCTCATAACTGCTTTCCACAAAGATTAAATTGGTTTAAAGTTATACAGCCCAGAAGGCCAACTGCGTCCTGGGCTGCACCAACAGAGGGGTGGGCAGCAGGTGGAGGGAGGGGATTGTGCCCCTCTGCTCTGCCCTTGTGAGGCCCCACCTGCAGTGCTGCGTCCTGGTCTGGGGGCCCCAGCACAAGAAGGATGTGGGGCTGTTAGAGCGGGTCCAGAGGAGGGCCACGAGGATGATCAAATTGCTGAAGCACCTCTCCTATGAAGACAGGCTGAAAGAGCTGGGGTCGTTCAGCCTGGAGAAGAGAAGGCTCTGGGGAGACCTCATTGCAGCATTCCAGTGCCTAAAGGGGCTTATAAAAAGGGTGGAGAAGGACTCTTTTCTTGGGTAGATAATGATAGGACAAGGGGGAATACTCTTAAACTAGAAGAGGATAGATTTAGATTAGACTTTAGGAGGAAATTTTTCAGGGGTGGTGAGGCACTGGCACAGGCTGCCCAGAGAAGCTGTGGATGCCCCATCCTGGAAGTGCTCAAGGCCAGGCTGGATGGGGCCTTGGCCAACCTGATCTAGTGGGTGACATTCCTGCCTGTGGCAGGGGGTTGGAGTTAGATGATCTTTAAGGTCCCTTCCAACCTGAGCCATTCTATGATTCCATGATTCTATGATTCTATGATATGCACACTCTGGGTTTGCTCTTCTTAAAATTAAACCAGTTTTAAAGTCTGCTAAAATCTATATGATCTGTACCAACATTCATCAGCTGGGTGCTGTGTCTCTCCTGGAAGTGTAAAATGAAAGCAAAACACATGTTTAAAAGCATGTGAGAATGAAGACCACGTCTACAAAAGATACTAACTTCACTGTGTGAAAGAAATGATCAAGGGGGTTGATAATATATCATTTACTCACACAAATCACTCAAAACTACCTAATTAGCAAATCAATTTCCTTATTGATTTTCCCTAATTTCCCTAATTTGATTTCCCTCTCAAATCCTCTAAAGTAAATAAAAGATTATTGACGCAAGTGTTGAGGTTTTGTTTTGTTTTGTTTTGCATTTTTTTCTGATTTCATTTTTTTCAGCATTCAGAGCTCTGTAATATTTTAAGCCTTATTCAGAAAGTACAAGGTGACATGCCTTCTAATACTTGGTATAAGAAGATCAGGGAAAAATATTTTTAAAATATTTTTAAAAACATTCTACAAATGCATTTGAATTACTATTAATGTTCTTCTTTTATAGCTTCATACAGAGATAGTCAATAAATTAAACCTTTAGACAAAAGTCAGTGATGATTGACCATGTCAGAAAATACAAAGTAAAAAGTATCGATCATTTTGCAGACAATTAGATCAGGTTAATAGAAGAATTTGTAGTTAGCTCTGGAGTAGATCATAGTAGTAATTACTTTATGGGATTTCTATATGCCCATCTTCTTCCATTTCTTAAGAGCTAAATATCCACATCTCTACTGCTGTATTGCTCACAAACGAAGGCAAAAGAATGATCATGAGAATAAATCATCTTTCTAGATGAGAGGTCAGGAGACTCCCAAGGCAGGAAAGGGTTGCATCAGTAGCACTGTATTCAGAAATTGGTACTATTTGCATTTTAACCTGTGATGAGCCACTTAGATAAGGGAGCTTCATAGTTTCTCCAGTTATAACAACAGAAAACTTTTATTAAAGGCTGAAACAACTTTATCAAAAATATACTTGGAGTCTAAGTTAAGTGGTTTATTTTCTGCCGAACCATGTATGGCTTTCTGGCATATCAGGGAAAATTTCAAGCTTAATGCATGACTGCACAACTTGTTTCTTATTGTACCTATTACCCCAACAGAAAATTGGGGGAATAATTATCTTCATGTCTAGAAAAAATTAAAATAATCAAAGAAAGCCCCCACCTCTCTCTCCAGAAAACACTTGAAAGCACTTTCTTTTTGAGGCAGTTTAATGCACGAGAAAGAATTATGCTCAGGGAAAGGAATTTACAATTTATATAAGATCAGACTGTTCTTACAGCACAGTGCTGCTGCACAGCATGGGGGTGCCTTTTCTGAACTCTATTGTTAGACCATATTGGCCTCAGCTTCACTCTTCTACAATATCCAGATAATGCTGAGGCCAAGGGGACAGAATTATGGAATATTCATCTTCATTACAATGTTTGGAATATGATATACATAGGAGAAAATGTGAAAGCATATACTTACGGCACTTGTATTAAAGGCAGTTTTTCCTTTAAAAACATAAAGTAACACATGAATATAGATATGTGAGAAGGCAGAGGTATTTAATCTAAGTATTTTTTATAGTAATGTGATTGTTCAAGGTGAAACATACTTTCCTGGACTGAAAAAGGCAATAAGAAGTTCAGAATCTGCCACTTGGTCAAGATGTATTTTGCAAAATATTGAAGATGGCTTACAAAAAGTTTTATCTCTGCCTTGTGTTGTTGGAACAAGTTAAGCTAGCTGGCGCTCATGGTATCCTGATATCCTGTTGTTTGGGGAACATTGGATAGACTGGCAATGAAAGTTGCTATCATAGTTACTCAGGAAGTACTTATCATGTAAGCATGTGCAGAGTTTAACACCACCCCGAAAAATCTTTAAGATTGTCTATGAATCGGTGATGGGACTTCCATCTTCATGTCCTGAGGGATTACAGAGCACATTGTATCTGAATTTCTTCAACATGATTTAAAGGATGCCTGATTAGTTGAAATTTCAATGCCATTTTATCTTTCAGGAAACATCACTCCCAGCAGGTTGAACCTACTTTTTTCAAAGCACTGGTTAGTACTTCAGATGTCTCTATGCATAAACTGCTCCTAGCAATTGTGAGCCAAGAGCTCACAAGAGCTGCTCTCAGGGATTCCAACTTACTCGCTGTACATGCATGCTGAAATATCATCAATCCTTTAGTTGACTTGGAGTAAAACCCTTTGCATTTGCATTTCAATATATGCAATGAAAAAGTTATCTGGATGCAAGTTCATGTATATCTACTACAAAATTGTACTTCAGATTATATTCTTGTGGGCTTGTGAACCTGAACACTGGAAAATCTGATTTAAGATGTGCATGATTATAAACCTGTGTGCTGCTGAAGATACAAGGTTGCAGCAAGAGCATCTTACACAGTTACTAGGATGTTGTGCACTGATCACAGACAGGATAGCCCTGCAAACCAAGGCTTATGCTGAGCTGCAGGATTGCGTGACTGTTCTGTGCTCTGCAATCCATTTTATGCTGTCCTTAGACAAGAAGTTACCTCCAAGCCTTCAATGCCCTAAGGCCATTCAGGTCCAAATCAAAACTGAGGGAAGAAAGAAAAAAAGGAGAAAACACAGCACAGATAATGGAGACTTTGAGGTGATAACATATCAGAGAGATAAACAAGAATACACAATTGGAGACAGAAAGCAGGCAGACCAAAAGTCTGATTTTTATCTTTTACAGAGAACACACATTATTTCTGCATGCTTTGAACCTGTGGGCCATGATCACAAACATAAGTTTACAAAATATGGGATGTTGTTGCCCACATTTTGGAGAACAAATCTGAATATTAACAAAACAGAAAAGTGATGGTAGTGTAAAATTGTATCTTACTCACACACCCGTTGTGCATTTGCAGCTTTCCTTAGATTGATCATAGGATGCAGCTAAAACTGTTAAACATTTCCTCTCCTAGAATTTAGCAGGAAGATCCATCATCATACTTTATTTTAAACTGTAGTCAGAACTCACAGAAAGCCTGTTAGAAAATGTAAGTGCTGTCAGAATCTTTTCTTATAAGAGTGCTTGCAGTGAAAGCCCTAAGAGCTACAAAGCATGACATGAACAACCTTTATGATTAATTATAAATATTTTATTATATGAGAAAACAACATAAACTACCAGGGATGTCAAAATATTAAAGGCTTTTATGTTTGTTCTTTTCACTTAAGTCACTTAAGTCAGCTTCTTTGACAAGAATGATCTGCTTAGTGTGAGAAATTTTACAGTCCAAATATTTCAGGCAGGAATTTTCTCGTGTTGCTGTGACAGGCAGTGGAAATTTTAACTACACACCTGGGTTTCCTCTGGCCATTCCTTCTGCATCTTTACATTAATTTAGAGACCATGGATGCTACAAGAACCATAGTAGTAATTTTATAACAGTAGAAATCATAACTTGCAATTTATTTTTTTTTTTAAGATCTGGAAACTAAGCAGCCCCACAAAATGGAGACAGCCTTGTGTTTCACTTCTCTGAGAATATTTTTGTGCTATGAAAAAAGAAACGAGTTCACAATCATCCTGAGCTGTCAGTACTTAAATCAAGTGCCTCAAAAGTAAATGGAATAAAATAATGTTGCATGACCAGTAATAGAAAAGACACGTTGTTAAAATGGCACCATATGTTATTATTTTGTACACTTCAAAAAACAACATTCCAGCTTTTACAGGATGAAAAATAAAGACGTTTGTTTGTCTTTCAAAATGTCATCTTCAATTCTCCACCCAATAAAAAAATGAAAGTTTTAAATTAGTTCAGAAAAGCATCATGTTTGTCTTTTAGTTAATGGCACTTCATCAGACAACAGATAGAAAAAGTTCTGACAACTGGAAATTGTCAGTGAGATGCATCCAACAGCATGACATCTATTTCTATCCCTTAGATTTATGATTTGAGAAAAACTGACTTTGTACCTCTCTGTATTTAAGAGCACAAGCTGCTGAAGCGCTTATTCCCTGATCCTAAGGAATGAGGTATGGCATAAGAATATACTACACCAAAACTGCAAACCTGTAATTTCCTTAAGGAAACCCCAAACATCTCTTATTTTACCTGACATTAGACATGAAGCTGGACCTCTTAGGGTCTGACCCCTGGAACTGACAGGGGCCTGTGGCCTCACAGCAGCAATTGGGTCAACAACAAACATGATCCAGGGCCAT